>NC_069383.1:124410833-124726666 GCF_027475565.1 Acinonyx jubatus | reverse complement strand
CTTGAATGTGAATATTTACTGTCCATTTTTTAAGCCATTCTCTTTTCTGTTCTTGTTTTGAAAAGGAATGGTAAATGATCATTTTATGTTCTATTTCTTGTTCTAATCTTAACCTTTCCCACCTCTCACTTCCTACCACCCCATCATCATAAGCGTGCATACACACATAGACACATACAAGGAAGTGAGACTTTGTTACCATTGTCCCAGAAGGGAGTTAGTTATCACAACTGTTCTTTTTATTCCACTACTAGTTATTTAAAATTTCTTTTGGAAACAGAGAGATTACTTTATTCTAGGATCTCCCCTAAGACAAAAACCCCGGTAACCATAGCAGCATTTTCATCCGATCTCTTGAATCCACAACAAAATGCAGCCAGAAATGCTTAGCACAGTCTCCCAAGGCAAACATCACTGTGATGAGTGACAAACTGAAACAATAGGAACTGCTCCCGTTGCCATGGAAACGGGCCTTTCCGTCTGAGCGGCTCCATCCCAGGATTCACAATCTAAAGCTTTGCAAAGGAATGCTGGTCTTACCTTCCCTACCGGTTAGCACTCATCTGCAGACTAACACTGCTTTGACAGAAAGTACGAAAGATTATGTAGAAAGGGTAAAGGTTGAACTCCTTCGGCTGTCATTGAAGAGGTATTTACAGCTGATGGTATGCACCTGGTCTTCAGATTTTAGTTTTTAGTGCATCTGGCAGTGACCGCTCCTTCTCTCCTTTCCTTCTTCCCAGCATCACTGTTGCAAGGTGCAAGGAACACTACAGCAAACACCATCAAATGAGTAGCACAAGGCATGTGGAAATGAGACTTCGTATTAATCAGGCAACTTTGAAGGCAAGGCAGTGTGGAATGTGAAATGCAGCAAGTAGTAATTACTAGCCTTAATAGAATCATCAGACTTTAAGGTAGAAACTCAGAAGTGGTTTAAAGGCAGCAGGAGAGGCAATGAAAACATTTGTCCTTCACACACCTCTAAATGGTATGGAATAATGCTAGGAAAAAAACGTCTGTGTTATGTTGTGATCTCTTTTTTTCCAACCTTATTTCCTGCTGTTTTCCTGAACATACTCTGATGTCGCTACTCTTCAAAACTGCCCAGCCTTTGCCGCTTTTATTCCATTGTTTATGCTCTTTTATCACCAAGAATGCCAGTGCTCCTGAAAAAAAGTATTGTTAAAAATGTACTTTTCCTTTAATGCCACCCTCAAAAGGTCTCCTCTTTATGAATTATCCTTGACATCCCCCACTTGAGTGTGCTCTCCCCTGACTTTCCTGTAGCTCCTCAGATTTCAAGTTGGATTCCCAGACCAAACTATATTGCATACAATGGGGAGTCATGGAGGAGAGAAGAGAAATCAACAGAGAGAAGCTGAAGAAAAACATGTAAATTATGAAGCTGATTCTGCCTACCATTTCAGTCAATAAGTGTATAGCACAAAGTAGGCTGAGATGTGAGGTATCTTTTGGTCTTATGGTGATCAGGTTTCCTACATGTGTAGCTTAGTTTGACTATTCACTCTGTTGTATTTAATTTGAGTATTTAAGAGATATATATACATACATACATACATACATACATACATACTTACATATGGGGGGAGAAAGAGAGATAAAGATAATATAGATATAGATATATATAGGGTTATAAATATATCTATATCTGTATTTTACTATATGGCTCTCAAACTTAACTAAATTGCCCATAAAGTGTTCAACTGAAAAACTGTGATAGGGTGATATTGGTGGTTGTTATTATTCTTATTTCTTGTGTTTCCTCCATTGGGTTCAATGCTGATTTATCTTTGAAGCAAGCTGTTTTTAAGCTTTGGATTTTTTCAGAGCCTTCTGAAAATAACCCTTGAATTAAAATTTATTGACCTCAAAATACAGTCAGTTGAAAAATTAAAAAGTCAATATTGAATTAAATGTCTACATGAATTCAACTGTTTTAACTGTAAACTTAATATTTGTACTAGATTTTTAAATTAAAAATAATTTTGTAATGTGTTTTATCTATTTGCAACAATTCCTGAATAGGCAGGATCCTAAAAACTAAAGAAAATTAGAAATATAATTAGTCACTTGTGGCCACATTCTATCAAATGCAAAAAAAATGCAAATTCTGTCATTAAATTTTTTTCTCTCAAGATATTTAGTATGGAAATTGAGTGCTTTTTAATGTCTTTGATCGTTTGTGGACTAGGGATTCTAGCAGCTAAAATGTTAGGACTTTGTAAGACATCCTTAATTCTCCTTATTGAGAGATGATACAGGAACACCACAGTTGCCTTCCCAAGGATTTTTACAAGAAAATTTGACTGCTCTTCATTTTCATCTCACCTGACTTTGTGAGATGTGACTCAGCTGTTTCTCTTATGACACTCCTGTGTCTCCCACTGCAGATATTTATGTTTGCCATGACATCTTCATATCCTTTACCATTCTTCTTTCATTCCTCCTTTTTAAAATATTATGTTTACTTTTTGTAATTTGGATCCAAGTTGTTAGGCTTTTATCAATGTAGCTGGGTTGTAAAAGTGTACATATGCTCAGGTGTGCACAAAAATTTATAGCCAAATTATTTTATGTAACTGAACTAAACTTTTCATAGATTGTTATCATTCAAGGCAGTGGGAAGAGGCATGCTATTTATCAGCAAGAGCTGAGTACCTTCCAGTTTAACAGCACCTTCCAGGTCTAAGGAGATCCTCTCTGTTAAATATTTATGACGTTAGTGGTCAAGTTCCTTTTAGGGATGCTTCATCTCCCCACTACTCACCCTCACACCTGCTGCAGCCTTTCCCAAGATGGCACCTGGATGTAAGTGAAAGGTCTTCCTTGTGTTTCGTGGAGGAAAAGCTGTCTGGGGTTTACTTACTAAGGATTTCTTTTCATGGTGACTCATCTGGTATTTGTGTGCTCACTGGTGGTGTCCCTGGGGTGCAGTTAGTTGAGCTGTATTCCTAGGCAGCCAGCTCTTCCACCAGCTAGTCAAAGACCTTGGGGTCCAATCTCTTGGATCGGTGGTGACCTTGGGGTCTGGTCTCTTGGATCAGTGACCCTGGGGTCTGGTCTCTTAGCTCAGTCTTGATGAGTTAGTCCCACCTCAATAGTTGCTGGTGTTACAGATCCACCCTGAAGTCTGGCTATATCTCTGAGCTTCACATTCAGTGACCAACCTTCTTGTTCTTGGCTACAAGGCAACTGTGGTCCCGCTGTTCTTAAAAGCAATTCTCTTTGGTGAACTCCCCAGCCAGGCTCTCATTTCTTATCTCACTCTTTTCAACTTGTGATCCAGATCACAAGTTTCTGTCTGTTTAAAAAAGAATGAAGAAGATACATACATGCAAAACTGGCTTGAATTTTCACAGTTTCTATCCACCGAACAAGGTAACTTTTACAACACCTTCCAGGCTCATTACAATCCATTTATGAACACTTTTACCTATAGGAATGGGATGCTACAGTTAGTTTTGAAATAAAAGACTAGTTTCCTGGACTCATTTGATTTCATCTTAGAATGTTACTGTCTCAAACCGGGCCAGACGTATTCTCTTTCCAAAACTGGTATCATGCAGCCCTTATTTATCAATCAGAAGCAAAGAAGAATGGGTAGTTGTGCAGAGAGTAAAATAATTCCTATGTTCCAGATACCTTTCCTTTCCCAGTTTCCATCTTTTTCTGTGACCTTACTATATCCTCACCCTTGGAAAATGGAAAACACTTTGAGTCTTCATAATAAGATCCCATTATATTTCTGTAAGCTAACTCAAATTGATTTCTGGTATATTTAATTATTTTTTTATATTTCTTGCTTCTTTTTTAATTTGAATTCAAGTTAGTTAACATATAGTGTAGTCTTGGCTTCAGAAGTAGAACCCAGTGATTCATCCCTTATGTATGATACCCAGTGCTCATCCTGAAAAGTGCCCTCCTTAATGCCCATCACCCATTTAACCCATCCTCCCACCCACCTCCCCTCCAGCAACCCTCAATTTGTTCTCTGATGGTTTGCCTCCCTCTCTGTTTTTATATTATTTTTCCTTCACTTCCTCTATGTTCATCTGTTGTGTTTCTCAAATTACACATATGAGCAAAATCATATGATACCTGTCTTTCTCTGACTCACTTATTTCGCTTAGCATAATATATTCTGGTTCCATTCATGTTGTTGCAAATGGCAAGATTTCATTCTTTTTCACCACTGAATAATATTCCATTATATGTATATACCACATCTTCTTTATCCTTCATCAGTTGATGGACATTTGCACTCTTTTCATAATTTGGCTATTGTTGATAGTGCTGCTATAAACGTTGGGGTACATGTGCCCCATTGGATCAGCATGTTTGTATCTTTTGGATAAATTCCCAGTAGTGCAATTGCTGGGTCATAGAGTAGTTCTATTTTTAATTTTTTGAGGAGCCTCCTCCGTACTGTTTCCCTCGAGTGGCTGTAACACTTTGCATTCCCATGAACAGTGCAAAAGTGTTACCCTTTCTCCACATCCTGCCAACATGTGTTGTTTCCTGAGTTGTTAATTTTAGCCATTCTTACAGGTGTCAAGTGGTATTTCCTTATAGTTTTCATTTGTACTTTCCTGATGATGAGTGATGTTGAGCATCTTTTCATGTGTCTGTTAGCCATCTGGATGTCTTCTTTGGAAAAATATCTTTTCATGTCTTCTGCCCATTTCTTCACTGGATTATTTCTTTTTGGGTATTGAGTTTGGTAAGTTCTTTATAGATTTTGGATACTATCCCTTTATCCAGTATGTAATTTGCAATACCTTCTCCCATTCTATCGATTGCCTTTTAGTTTTGTTCATTTTTCCTTTGCTGTGCAGAAGCTTTTTATCTTAATGAGGTCCCAATAGTTCATTTTGCTTTTATTTCCCTTGCCTCCAGAGACATGTCAAGTAAGAAGTTGTTGTGTCATAGGTCAAACAAAAACAAACCTAAAAATTGACCCACAAAACGTGGCCAGCTAATCTTCGACAAAGCAGGAAAGAGTATCCAATGGAAAAAAAAAGTCTCTTTAGTGAATGGTGCTGGGAGAACTGGACAGCAACATGCAAAAGAATGAAACAGCCATTTTCTTACACCATAGACAGAAAGAAATACAAGATGCATGAAAGGCTAAGTGTGAGACAGAAAACCATCAAAATTTTACAGGAGAAAACATGAAGCACCCTCTTTGACCTAATTGAAGGATTTTAATGAACCCCATTATTCATGGCCAGACTACCACCACCACCACTCCCCTCCCCCAAATGAAATGAATGGATATTTTGGCCTTGACTTTGAGTACTTGCAAAAAAAAATGATTCTAAGGTTGTTAAAGGAAGGTAATCTCAGTTTGTAGTTCAAAAGTGTGACAAATCTATTTTTTTTGCTTTGTAGAGGTGAATAGAATCCTCTCTTCTTTGCATGAGTCTCCATGTTGCCAGTTTCCTACTACCCTACTGAGTCATTCAACCAGTTGCTGCAGTTGAAGCAGGAGGAAAAAAATCTATTTCCACTGGCTGATATGTGGGCATTTTCTATCTGTCCCTTTTATGAATATGCTGGTGCATATTTTGCTCTACTGTTGGTATCTTTAAAGTAAAATTGTATTTTTGTTTGTTTGTTTTTAATGCCGTCTTAGCAAAATTGTTCCTGTTTTCTTGGAACACTGATATTGGTCCCTAATCGTTTTCTTACCCATATTCATTTCACTTTCTTCTGGTTACTCCATCTCTGTTTGCCTTTAGGGAACTGTTCTTTCTCATTTCTTGCAGTGTTGGTGAGATTGCCAACTCAGGTACCCCAGCTTGCTCTGAGAAAGTCTACTGGTTCCTATTTTGTAGATCTTAATGTAGTTCTTGAAATTATTGAGCCCTGATTACGCCTTTTATCTTTCAAACTTGTGAATTACTCCATATTCTCCCTCAAAACGCCTTCTTATTTCCAATGAAGTTCTGCCATTTGCAGATAAAGAATGCTAAGTATATTTACACTTATTATTGTTTTGCCATTAAAACAAAACAAAACAAAAAACACAATAACCTGCCAATCTATGGTCCTGATTTATCTTTGAGTTGACAGCCAGATATTTTGACTGAACTATTTAGACCTTAGAAACTTTTGTCTTCTGGGGCACCTGGGTGGCTTAGTGGATTGAGTGTCTGACTTTGGCTCAGGTCATTTGGCTGAGGTCATTTGGCTCAGGTCATTTGTGAGTTTGAACCCCATGTCGGGCTCTGCGCTGACAACTCGGAGCCTAGAGCTCTCTCTATGTGCTCTCTCTCTCTATCTCAAAAATAAACATTTAAAAAAATTTAAAACAAAAGAAACTTTGTCTTCTGTAGTTAATATTCTATAACATATTTTACTGTGCTATGTATGCTTGGATTCTATTTTCAGTATTTTAAAAAGTATTTTTTAGACATTTGTCACTGTGGTAGAATTAAATGACTAAAGCTCATCTACTCCCTAATTCTCAGCTTATTATTGTGTTTTAATTCTTTCTGACAATGTCCAAGATCTTGAAAAGGCCAAAACAAACAAACAAAAAGGAACACCAAAATTTAATGTAAATTTTATGACTATGTTTGACGTATCTAAAGAATTATTTAAAATTGTTCAGCACATTAAAGAACAATCAACATGGCTTTCTGGTCAATACCGTTTTCATACAAAAAAGTTTTTATCTAACTTTCATCAACCTAAAACATAGACTTACGTTTATTTTCTTATTCTCTCTGATATTGACTCTTGAGTACCAACTTCAAGCGATAATACAAATACATCTAAACATGTAACACACAAAGCACTTCTATATTTACAACTTTGTAAATATTGTAATAATGTTAAACATACAGAAAAAAAGAAATACTTTGTGTGTGCATATGTATAGGTACCTATAGAGGTTTTATTTAAGCATGTATATGTGTGCATGTGTATCTGTATGTGTATTTTTTTTTTAATTTACTAATACCTGTTCGATGAATGACTTTCTTGTGTGAAGAACTGCCTTTTTTCTGCTCTGTACTTGTTACTATTTCTGTTCCTTAAATTATCCCTTGAGATCGGCCTTCACATGGTAGATAGAATTTTTAAATAATTATTAATCAATTTTGATGCTACATATAGGAAACAGAATAATTAATACTTATATACCAATCACCAAAACCAAGAGTCATCAAACAATGGCTAATTTTTCCCTATCAACTCCCTCATGTATTTCCACTGTTTTGGTAATACTTTGAAGCAAATCCCAGACATATGCATTTCCTTTATAAATATTTAAATATATGGCTGTTGATGTTAAAGAATGTACCTCTTCTTTAAATATAACCACAACACATTGTCACATCTGAAAACAAAATGGGCTTCTACTAGCCTATCTACTCTCTTATTGAAGTAATTATGAACTCTAGACAAAATCTTAAGAAAAAATTTGTTTGAAAGCATTCAAGAGACACCAGAAGCAGAGGAAAAAATAAGAATAAATAGAATCATTGAAAGGAAAGAAGTAAGCTCAGAGAGATCCACATTAATCAGTTTTTCCTGAGGGAATTTCTAAAGTTGTGTGGGGAAAGTAACAGATAGAAGGCTTAAATATGAGAAGAAATTTCATCTGCTTCCACATTGGGGAATAAGCTTTGTGTTGATGTCCTGCCTAATTGGAGGGCTTCATAAAAACTTTGCTTTCTGTAGAAAACTTAGAAAGAGATACATGTTAGGAATAAAAGTTATAGTAAAGGCCATGACTGAGGATCAAGGGCAAAATCAACCTAGCCTGGCCCTAACAAGGCTCACTAAAACATTTCACAGTATTTAAGTGATCCACAAATAATATAAATGCACGATAGAAAAAAATTATTCTGAGAAATCTAACAAAGTCTATCATCTCTACAAAGTATTATCTTCAATTTTCAATTTAATAATAATGAAAAAATTATTATACTTATGAAAAATTGAGGAAGTTACCATATTCAAGAGAAGAATAGTCAGTAGAAACAGATCCAGTGGTGACTCAGATGTACAAAGGTTTTATAATTACTTGTGTTAAATAATGTACAGGAACAGATGGACATAATGGGTGAAGGCCTGAGATTTTCAGGAAAGGAATTAAAATTACCAAGATGAATTAATTAGAAATCCCAGAACTAAAAAATGCAATATTTGAAATTTTTAAAAACATCATTGGCTGTAATTATGAGCAGATTAGACAAGGTTGAATAAAAGCAAAGAGTGTAAAGAATGATTAATAGAAAATTGATGTATTTTATGCCTGTCATAATTTGCGAGTCTAACTAGTGTTTAATTTAAAATTCAAAGCAAACATCCACATACAAAAGTTAAAGTTTGTGAGTTTTAAATATTTAATATATAAAATGTACCTTTGTAAATTTGGAGGAATTTCCTCTATTTCCCCCATTTCTTTCTATCTTCATGAATGTTCCAGTCACCTAGTCTTAAAATTTAGACCTCGCTCTTGACGTACCATCTTGACGCTCTTGATGCACCATCGATTGACAAACCATCAATTGCATCTCATTGCAAATGTTTTTGTTTGTTCTTTCATCCTCTTTTATTTTGTTTGTTTGCTGAAACTCCCTTCCCCCATAAAAATAAATATGTCCCCTTCTCCAAATATGAATATAAATTGATAAGTAGATAGATGGGATTATTGATGGAAAAATGGATAGAGCTATCAACTTTCTTTAATTTAAATTGATTTTTTAAAGTATCTTGGTTGAAGTTAACTTTTTTCAGTTTTATGTGATATATATATTCACATATATATGTATTTCAGTTCATTTTTTAAGTTTTATGTGATAGACCTGATTTATTGCTGATCCAACAGCTCTACCATTCTTTCTTGCTATGATAACCACAGCTTTTTAGAGAAAGAGCAGTGTATCAAATATTGGGTTAAATAACAACTGATCTAAGCTAACTCCAGTGTCTGCCTTTCCTATTTGCCGTGTATAACTTTTTCAACATCACTTACAGGAGTGTAAACCTTTTCTGGCCCATAAAATGTCAGAACTCTTCTGGGGCCTTCAAACACAACTTTTATTTCCTAAGAAGAAGACATAGGCCAAGGAGGAGAAAGTCCTGTCCCCCACTGCCTTCTGATTTTGAATAGTGATGTCTGGAGCTTGCAACTATAAGGCAATAAGCCTAAGACAAACAAAGCAAAACAAAAGTCAGTGTGTCAAAGAACATGGGTAAATGGAAAGAGTCTAAGTTACTGATGACTTCATCAAACTTTTGAACTAACCTTTAACTTCCTATTTCCAGATTTCCTGTGAACTAAAATAACCATAGTTCTGGTTTTAGCCACTCTTTGTTGGGTTTTTGTTACTTGTTGCACCCAAATCTCCAATGAACAAAGGCTACATATGTAAAATTCTTGAATGACAATGTAAGAAAGCATATAATTAAGTTACCAAAAATGAAGGTGGATTCTTGTAGTATGAACAGTATAATTTGATAAGTTTAGTACCTGTTTGAGTCAGAAATACCATCATGGAAGACTCGTCTTAAACGACAAGAGTTGTGCAGACTCTTAAAGTTTCCCTCACAGACAGAACATGAATAGTGCAAGCAATGTAAAACTCAAATCTGTGTTCCCACTTTATATTTTTATGAAGGTTGAGTTTACCGGATAATAAAGTTCTATGCATTTAAATTACTTTTGCTTTCCCTAACAATAGGGAAATAATAATAATTAATAATAATAAATTATCCCTAACAAATGTAGAAAAATGAGTTAATAGTGTATTTATGTTTCTAGCACAAAGCTTCTGGGTTGGGAAATCATCTGAGTCCAATAACTTTCCAGTTGTTGAACTCCCATCTACACATCTCTGTTGAATGTTTGCCAGGACTGTTCATAAATTCCAGGGGAGACCAGGAATGGGAATCAGCACATTTTCTCTTCTGACAATATTTGACTTATAGCAACTCTGTCTTTCTGTTGAGTAGAAACATGCACCGTGCAGGTTCTTCCCATCAATCTTGAGTTCAAGTCTATGGAATCAGTAAGGTAACTGTTTAAACACAGTTCTATTATCTCCTCTTTGATAACCTTTCCAGTTTACTCATCCCAATTCTGAATGACAGACTTATGGTAAGGTTTTTAAACCTTAGTCATTTGTGGGCTATCTTCATAGATTGTTTCCATATCAACAGTTTATTCAATAACTTCCTAATGTGACTCATCTTTTTATTTAAATAATTCTTGTTTTACCCTAAGCAGCAATAAACATTAATTATGAGTCTGATTTTCTAGTGATATTTTTCTAATAGGCTTCTATAATAAGTATTAAAATGAAAATATTCATGTTCAGCCTAAATAATATGTATATCACATGTTGAGAAACACTGCATAGTAGTTTTCTATCAAGATTTTGTCTCTCTGAAAACATTTCTACTTTCCGTACAGACTATGTTGAAACCTGCTTGTTTGACTGCCTGCCATCCTTCCTTCCTTCCTTCCTTTTTTTTTTAATAGTTTAAAAAAATTTTTTTTTACTTATTTTGAGAGAGAGAGAGAGAGACAGAGAGAGAGAGAATCCCAAGCAGGCTTCACACTTTCAGTGTAGAACCTGATGTGGGGCTCGAGCTCCCCAACTCTGAGATCATGACCTGGGCTGAAATCAAGAGCTGGTCGTTTAACCAACCAACTGAGCCACCCAGGCTCCCTGCCTTCCTTTTGTGTGACAAGATAAATGAAACTTCATTCCACGTGAAACTAAAAAGTATAATAAGTTTGAATCTTTACATTTAGAAATCTATTATTTTTTCCCTTTAATTTCAGTATAGTTACTATACACTATTAAATTAGTTTCAGTGTTACTATATTGATTCAATAATTTCATCTTATCACCTGATGCTCACCAGGACAAGTTTAGTTCTTAATCCACATCACCTATTTCACCCATCCCCCCACCCACCTCCCCTCTGGTAACCATCAGTTTGTTCCCTATAGTTAAGAGTCTGTTTCTTGGTTTGCTTTTGTCTGTTTTTTTTCCCTTTGCATATTTGTTTTGTTTCTTAAATTCCATATATGAGTGAAATCATATGGTATTTGTCTTTTTCTGACTGACTGACTTCACTTAGCATAACATTCTCGAGCTCCTTTCACATCATTGCAAATGGCAATATTTCATTCTTTTTCATGAATCTGTAAAAAATCTGTCCATCTGTCGATGGACACTTGGGCTGCTTCCATAATTTGGCTATTGTAAATAATGCTGCTACAGATATTGAGGTGCATGTGTCCTGTTGGCTTAGTGTTTAGAAATCTATTATTTCATCACGGATTATTTCTTTCCTTAGCTACCATAGTAAAACTCACATTCCCTATGTCTGTTGAGGGATGTGCCCTTTGGGTCAGAAGTGAACATTGTTATGTGTTTTAATTAAAAATTAAGATAGGTAAGATAAATTATTATATCCATACATTATTTAAATTAATGTAGGAATGGGGGCACCTGGGTGGCTCAGTCGGTTGAGTGTCTGACTTCAGCTCAGGTCATGATCTCGCAGTTTGTGAATTTGAGCCCCATGTCGCGCTCTGTGCTGATGGCTCAGAGCCTGGAGCCTGCTTCAGATTCTGTGTCCGCCTCTCTCTCCATACCATCCCTGCTTGTGCTCTATCTCTGTCTTTCAAAAATGAATAAACATTAAAAAAGATTTTAAATAATAATAATAATAAAAATTAATGTAGGAATACCTCAGTTGGAAGGCAGTTGTTTTAATCATAGAAATTCATCCTGCTTATCATGAATATAAGAGGACAGACCTGAGTGCATTTATCTTCTAGGGAAAAATTTTGGGTTACATCAAGGCAATTAAACATATCTTAATGTAATGTTTTTTTAAATAAATATCACTGAACATTTTTAGTGTCCCATAAGTGAGAAAATTATTCTCTGATGAGAAGTAATACACAACAGTGCAAAAAAAATCAACAAGAATTTTATAAATACTGATAAATTGGAATAAAGTAAGGAATTAAAAAAAATAACTTTCTATGAAAATTATATTATGTGCTTACAATGAAGAGAAAGAAACCTAGTTGAATAAACAGTGAATTGATTTGGAATCAAATATTTTAGTTAGAAGGATACAGTTAAAAGGACACAGTTTCTTAGATAAAAATGTTTTTGATCCTAATTTACACTCATTTTGCCGGGAAGAATATTGGGATGTAAAATAAATTGAGACAACAAGGTTCAGCTTATATAGTTAAGATACATGGATTAGCCTCAAGTTTTTTATTCTTTCATCTAGATCTGTTGTGGGAGGTAAATAACTATTTAGATGCGTGAATAATGAGAATTTAAGTCAACAGTGTCTTTTGATACCACTTATTCTCCAAAAAAAAGCCCAAGTTGCTCATGAAATTTCAAAATAAAACAAAACCCTTAATACTTATAAGTTGCTAACACAGGGAAACTCTATGGAGTTTTTGAAGATGTAGGTTAACATGCTTCATGATAAAAAGCACAATTCTAATTACACATTATTTCATGATGGATGTTTAAACTTAAGCTGTTGGCTTAGGTTGACTCATGGGACAATCCCACCTTATCCTATTGGCCTTTATTTAAAGTAATACGAGAGATTTTCTGGTTGAATCTTGTGTTTTGTTGGTGGTGGTGGTGATGGTGTTTTTGTTGTTGAATCTTGTTTTTGTAGATCTAAATCCCCCATTTAATCAATTTCACAGTAGCTTCTGAGTGCTGGTGAGAAACATGTGGTTTTCTTCTTGCTCTGTTTTCATTTTTCTCCCCTGTTTAAGTGAAGGATTTGTGAACCTTATTAAAGAGGGATTTATCCATTCGCCTCTGCTTTATTCAACTAAATTACCTGTGCTACTTTGTGATATGGAATTTGTTTAGTTGCCTTTATACTTTGGATGCAAGTATTATTTTTAAGATCATATAAAGATGTGTTAAACCATTTACTTGGTATTCCATGGAATGCATTCTTCAAGAAACCAAAAATAAATACAACTATTATCAGTATAAGTTCTCTGCCAGGAACAGCCAGGATTTCTTGAACAAGAAACAGAATGTTCTGAGAAGGCCATATATCATGGCTCTATGATACATATTTGTGCTGCATTAGAGGTTGCTGATACTCTAAATCAAACAAATTTTCGGCAGATCTAATACCTAAATTGCTTATTTCTTTTCAATAATAAAGACTTGTTTACATTGATTTCTTTATACTTTCCTATGAAATCACCTCAGTGGTAATGATCTGTACTTGAGAGCAAAGTTGAAAGTGAAAAATAAGCAAAAATGTGAAAACAGGAGTAGGAGAAGTTACCTGTTACTTCATTAACCCATGATGTAACCATCTAAGTTAAAGTTTAAATATTATTACTAAGATGGGCTTGACTTTTCTCTTTTGCTGAACTAGTTTTTTCATGGCTTTTGTCACAGTCTGTACTTAATGTGTTAATTTATATGTTTATCTCTGTAGGGTGTGTTGCGGGGGTACTGTAAAATAGTTTTCAAAAGGACAGACACTTTGTCTCTTGTTTCTCCGGTGCATCACTGGCATCGAGTATGATGCTTGGCACCTGATGAATATTTGAATGAGCGTCAAAATGGCCTAGAATAATTACATTCTAAACCAAGCACTGTCTGTGTTTCCAGACCATTTCCCAAAGTCTTAGTTTGAACAGAACCTTTAACCTCATCAGTCTAACTTCCAAAGACGAAATCCTACCCATTGTGTAATCAACGTATTATCATATGGTTTTTGCCCCTTGGAGCAGGAGAAATGAAGATCCTACTACATCTGGTTGGAAATAATCATCACTAGTCTCCCTCTGTCTCCTGTTTTCTCTCCTAGACTAAACCACTAAATAAAATGGCATTCTGTTGTCTCTCTCTTGAGTTCTCTAATATGATATTCTGGTGTTTCAGTGCTTGATGCTTCTTGTGTTTAGATGTACTATGTAGATAAATTCAGTAACATAGGTGCCTGGCTTGAAATTTCTAAGTGACTAAATCTAGCTGGGTTCAGACATGGAAAGTCTTAAGAAATATTCTCATCAAGGTTCCAGAATGGAGAAATGCCAACTATTAATGTCATTAAAATATTATAAATGCAGGTAATGGAAAGGAGTTACAGTAGTTTTCCATTTTTATCAAAACATCTAAATTCGAATTTCTTTGGTTCTCTGAAGGGGTTAGGAAAAGTGCATCTTTACATATTTATGTAAAAAATATGAATAACAATTTGTCTATAAATTTCTCAGAGTTACTTGTAATTTGAAGAAAAGGACTTACTTATTCAAAAGCTTCTCTTTTTTTTTTCCTGAATGCCTCTCTTAATGGTTAACTTTTAGACTGAGACAAATTTGTTAAAAAATTCAAAATAGGACTACCATATGATCCAGCAATTCCACTTCTGGGCATTTATTTGAGGAGAACAAAAAAACAGTTACTCAAGAAGATATATGCACTTGCAGGTTTATTGCAGCATTATTTACAATAGCCAAGATATGGAAACCACCCAAGTGTCCTCTGATGGATGAATGAATAAAAAAGATGTGGTTTATATATACAATAGAATATTATTCAGCCATAAAATAATTAAATCTTGCCATTTGTGACATGGATGGATCTTGAAGACATGATGGTAAGTGAAAAATACGTCAGACAGAGAAATAGCCTATTCTGGAGATACTGAGAAAATATCGATGGTTGCCAGAGGTGGGGTGTAGGGGGTGGGAGAAAGAGATGAAGGGGATCAAAATGTGCAAACTTCTACTTATAAAATAAATAAGAGGATGTAATGTACAGCATAGTAACTGTAGTGAATAATACTTAAAAGTTCTCATCACAAGAAAAAAATTGTAATTTTATATAGAGATAGAAGTCAATTGGACATAACTGTGTTGATCATGTTACAATATATATATATATATATATATATATATATATATATATAATAATGAATCCTTATTTTGTACACCTGAAACTAAGATAATGTGTGTCAATTATACCTCAATAAAAATTGTTTTAAATTTTTAAAAAATCTGAGGAAAAAGTGAAAACTCAGGGAAATTAAGTTGGGGTAAGTAATTTAGAGATCACCTACTTAAGTACTATTTTAAAGTAGGATACACAGGATGTGCTAAGATTAATTGGCCTCTCAAAAATGTAGTACAAAGTTTAGAAAGACTAATTAGGAAGGGAAGGTTGTTGTGGACTTTTTTTTTTTAATAATAGGAGAGAGGAATTCATTCTGAAAAGTCAACTACTTAAGAGTGAAAATAATCTTCTTTAAAGTAAGTATGGTTAGGAGACAACAAATAACAAAATCCAGCCAGAGATTATTTAGACTATTGACAGATCGGTCAGCCAAGGGTGGTAGCTTCTAAACAAAATATGGATGGGGGTCCATGGTGGAATGTTTTGTAGAATGCCAAAGGAGGTCTAAAGGAGAAAAAACAAAAGAAAACATTACATTGCATTTGGAAACAAAACTGAATTACTTTGAGATTGAGTTTTGCAATCAGAATACATTTTGTAAAAACTTTAAATGGTGTAGGTTTTTCACTGCGGTATCTCTAATAACATATACTGCTGGGTCATTTGCCAAAAATTTAATTCAGTATGTTTGTGTAGAGTGGGGAGGGGACTGATCAGTATTTTTTAAATAATGAAAAGCAGTGATATGAGTCTATAACCAGGAATGATTATAATTATTCCTATAACCAGGAATCATTATGATTACATACTGATCAAGTAGTGAGACATAAAGACTAATATTTTACATTTATATTCGGCAGAAGAATGTAGACTTGGTACCTCTTTCCTGAAGTAGGCACATGGAACTTGATACTGGACTATTTGGCTGGACTTCAGGTACAGAGAAGGGAAAGAAATGAAGGTATACAAGTGGTCTAGGGAGTGCAGTGAAACAACCCTGATTTGTTACCTACCATGACCTATGTAGAAAGGTCCCTCCACACAAGACAGAAAAGAATCCAGAAAACATATTTGCTAGTATACTTTTTGGGTCAGTGGTTCTCAAGGGTTAACATACCTATGGGTTTCCTGGAGGAGCTGGTGAATAGGTCACTTCTGACATTGTACACCATGAGTGGGTTCTGGAAATCTGTATTCATAATAAGCTCCAAGGTGGTGCCTGTGCCACACTGATAGTGATCACAACTGGAGTAGCAATGTCTAACGCAGACATTCTCAAAGCCTTGTGTACATTTAAATCACCTAAAGTGCTGTTTAAAACAGGTTGAACTGCACTCCATCACCAGAGTTTCTGATTCAGGAGGTCTGTGGTGGGGCCTGTTAATTTGCTTTTCTGTCAAGTTCCTGCGTGCTGCTGATGCTGCTGGCCCAGGGACCACACTTTGAGAACGCCTTGTTCTCACATTAGGCTGTGTTTTGTTTGTTTTGACTCAGAGAGTGGATCTTCTTTCATTTAGTTCTCTCATGGGCTATTTGGCCTTTTGGCCAGGGCTGTCATCTATGGTGGAAATAGATGCTCCATGTGAAATATTTGAAATTTAATACCAACTAGAGCTGATTGCTCCATGTGAAATATTTGAAATTTAATACCAACTACATAAATATTTGTTGTGCTAAGTAAAATTTAATCTGTAGAAAAATGAGTTTAATCTTCTTAATACACTTCTTTTATCATCTGTCTTTTGATTAAAATAAAATCTTGTCTTTTGATTAAAACAACAGGGACACTTTGGTGGCTCATTCGGTTGAACATCGGAGTTTTGATTTTGGTCAGGTCATCATCCTAGGGTCATGGGATCGAGCCCTGTGTGGGGCTCTGTGCTGAGTGTAGAGCCTGCTTAAGATTCTCTTTCTCTCTCCCTCCCTCTCTCTCTCTGTCTCTCTCTCTCTCTGCCCCTAGTCCATGCTTGTGCACTCTTTCTAATTTTTTTTAAATTACTTAAAAAAATACAACACGAAAGCATTACACTCTTATAGAGAAAATTTAAACATTTGCTATGTAGTATCTTCTGCTATCTTTTTAACCCTTCATCCCACCTATATTTTTCCCTTCCAACTCTAGCTAAAATATTAAATAATGTTGGGTTCCCTAAAAGAAATGATTTCTTTTTTCATGACATCTCATTCTCCAAGTCAAATTTTGCTTCCACCGTCTTTCCCCGGTCAAAATTATACATACCTTCAAAATGTATCCGTTTATCTCAATTCTTTGCTTTAGAAAGATCTTTAAGTAGACAGTTTCAAATATTCTTCATCTTTTCTGTAAATAGTTTATATGTTGTGTCTGTTTCTTACAACATTGTATGTAAACATTTATATTGGAATTAAGAGATGAGTTATCAGAATATTTCATTTTTCCCAGATTACATAGCCCAGTATCTCATGGTGCTCAAGGGCATGAGTTTAAGAATCAGACTATCTGGTTCAAATCTGTCACTCTCATATCTCTTCACCTGGGGCCGCAGACAATGTGTCTAAACCACAATGTTAATTTCTGAAATTGGGGTGTCTTGGCTGCTCAGAGCTTTAATTAGCTTTTACATAAAATGTTTGGAATAGTACATACTTTATAGTACTCAATAAACAGTAAAACAGTCATTTAACAAACAAATATTGAGTAAAGTGGCATTTTACACTCAGCAACTGGTTGGTTAAATTTGGACATCAGAGTGCACATTAAAAGCAATAGGCTTTTGATAATGAAGTTTTTGATAATTTGTGAATTAAGGTGTCTATAATGGCAACACAGATAGAATCCTATAAATTATAGGCTGCAAGTTGAAATGAGGCATGTAGGCCAAACCAGATGCAAAACTTTTGAAATCACGATGTCCTGGAAAATCAACAGCATATGGACACTTTATGCATAGCATGAGTTCAGATTTATTGAATCAATGTCTTAAAAACCATTGGAAGCCTACTGATAGTTGGACTACTTGGGTTCACTAAACACAAAGACTTCGTGATTTATTTATTTATTTAATATAATTTATTGTCATATTGTTTTCCATATAACACCCAGTTCTCATCCCAACAAGTGCTCTCCTCAGTGCCCATCACCCACTTTGCCCTCTACCCCACCTCACATCAACCCTCAGTTTGTTCTCTGTATTTAAGAGTCTATTATGGTTTGCCTCCCTCCCTCTCTGTAACTTTTTTTTCTCCTTCCCCTCCCCCGTGGTCTTTTGTTAAGTTTTTCAAGATCCACCCATGAGTGAAAACATATGGTATCTGTCTTTCTGACTGTTATTTCACTTAGCATAATACCCTTCAGTTCCATCCATGTTGCTACAAGTGGCCAGATTTCATTATGGAAAGAGCCTAAAAGTCCATCAACTGGTGAATGGATAAAGAAGATGTGGTTTATATATACAATGGAATACTACTTGGCAATGAGAAAGAAAATGGCGACTTAAATATGACACTGTGGGAAACCATAAAATGCTATGCCAGAGTTTGAATACTTTTGCAGTGAGGAAGAGAAAAGTGGCCCCTGACATCCAGTATTTGGCCTGGCAGAGTATTAGCCAGAACTTGGTATTACTATAAGCTGGCCTGATACTCACGGTCAGACTTCACTATTCCCTTGTGGAACATTAGCAATGTCACAGAACATCAGCGCCAGACAAGGCAAGTCTATGAGCATGATGGATTAAGACAAGAATAAGACCACTTTGTAATCTTGTCTGAACACAAAATAAACATGGACATCATCCATACCATCGTATACCAAACACCCCCTCTCCCATCTGATACAAGTGCTGCTTTTTTGCTGGTTACAGCTAACTAATGTAGCTTTCCCTTCTTTTAGATAAGAATTAGCACATAGAATTACCCCCGCTTCCTGAGAGTAGGCAATCCAGAGCAAAGCCCTACTTTGTTGAGCTCGTCCTCAAATCACTTCACACAATCCCAACTTCTCTAACAAGTCCTTTCTTATACCCTCTGATTGAGCTGTCCTGTGATTACCCATGATGAATGTCATCCCTCATTGCCACCGCTGATAAACCCAACTTGTTCAACTACAGCCACAATAGTGACGTGCTTTAGCTGGGGGGCACTGGCAGCATATCCCTCTGGACAGTTTTGTGGAGGATGGTGTAGGAGGTGGGGGTGAATACACCTCTTAAAATTTTAAGTGACAGTATCTACCTAGATCACACTGTAAGATATTGGAGCACTTGTTTTGTTCAAGTGCTCCGACTTTAAGCAGATTTGTTAAGTGTGAAGGCATATTTATATAATAGTGAGAGCTGTTGAAGATTGTGTATTACCTCCAAGGATCATTACATCTGGAGTTCACTCTGGGAGAGTCCTTTAAATAACAAATTCTAGTGCGTTTAAAGTGTGATTGATTATCAGAAATTTGATTTAGGAGAAACTTTTCATGAACACATTGAAAGCAGGATATAGCTGTAAGGGGAAATATTAGAACTTGTTGGTCTAGACAGTAATTTGATTTGCATTCAGTTTTTAGTTTCTAGGTACACTATTCTAAACTTAATTAAAGCCAACTGGGAAAAAATTGTTTGAAGAAAGGATGTTTCTTAAGGGCTCATATGAAATATGAAAACATTTCTGGTTTTTCAGATGAACATTTTATCACCTGAGGTGGAGAGAAAAAGGCACCTTCTCTATATTTTCCACAGAATAAATTGGCACAAAACATTTTTAGTAATTCAATTTTTAAAGATAAACAGCTTCTATTTTCTTTACTATCTATCTTATTCTCTCCTTTTTCAATGTTGTATAACAATAAGACACTCTTCACAGCACATACCTTGTATGAACCTAGCTTTATTTCAAAAGCTTTATTAGATCTTTTTTTCACACGTAGTTTATTTGAAATATGTATATATATTTTTAATATTGCTGAAAATGAATTATTGCTATGGAATAGTTTCCTTCCAAATTGTTTCCATTATTTCTGGCAGAAACTCACCAGCCAGAAGTAACCACAATGATCTCTTTTTTTTTTTGCTATAATATACCTGAGAAGAAGTGGATTCCCATGCAGTCTGTGTACAACTTGGTCATCAGACTTCATTCATTATAGGAATAAGATATGCTACATGTTTGGGGAAGGAATGATGGGCAAATCTATTGTTTTAAAATTTTAATCACATTTTTTATCTGCCTTTATTAATGTCACACAAGTAACCATACAGTTCATTTGAGTGAGCCTTTAGAATGTGGGAATGGAAATGGCAAAGTGAAAACTCAAGTTTCAACTTTGTTTAGGGTCAGCCAGGTCAATGCTGGGTTCTGAGGATGTGGCTGAAGGTGGTAATGGCATGAGGGAAGCCTGGGGTGGCCAAGATGGAGACATAATTGTTGCTGGAAGTAGCTGGTATGTGGCACACAAATGGCCTATGGGAAGTGTAACTTGGTTTGCAGATACAAACATTTGTGCATTGAACCTTCCCCACCTTTAAATCCTCCTCTTTTTCAGATAAAGGGGTCTGATTCATTTCAAAGTAAGTCAAACTAATGATTTAACTCAAATGATTAAGCTAGAGATTGAACCATATTAGAACACCTGGATCTTATCATTTCCAGTTCATTTATTTCATCTTAAGAAAATGATCATTTTAGTCTTAGTTTTGAAGGACATGGTTTCTTAAAATGCTCTTTGGAAATGGATTTCTCAGATCAAGTAGTCCAACGTTTACAAAGTTGTTTTATGCATAGAGTGTGTTCTTCCAATTAAATCTCACTCAATATCCCAACATATAACATATGTAATATCAGAACTTACCTTATTAAAGTGGGAGAGGGAGACGTACAGCTCTTCCCGCTCCAATATCCCTCTTATCTCCTTTCCCCTTCCCAAATGGGTGGTCCTTGAGACATCTGAAACCCTAAGGTCTTCGGGAGTGAGGATGGAAAACTTCAGAGGATCAAGCTCGTTACTATATCATGGATGAGTTTAATGTCAGTTTTTGAGAACCAACAGCCATTCAATGATAAAGATTAAACCAAAATACAAATGCCTGCACTCCAAGTCCAGTTATGTTTTATAAATGTTACTGTACTTTAGTGTGATCCTTTAATTATTACACCATTTTTTTTTATTTTTTAAGAAAAATAAGGTGCATGCCAGAAGGAATTGGAAAGTACTGAGGAAGAACCAGAGGTTTAAGTAGAAAAAGAAAAGTATGAGGCATAATGATGTATATCTTGCTCTTAAATTCTTATAGTCCTTTTTAATACTGATTTCTATAATTACTTTGAGAAACGCCAAATAATCAGCTGCTCATATAACAGAATCATCTTGCCTAACAGGCTTTGTTTGGGGATAAGAGCAGGTTATTTTCCTACAAAATAAAATTTTTGTTTTGTGTCTCACCATAACTCTTACTGACATAGTAAGGAAAATACTAAAAGGGGTCTCTGCATGGCCAGCTCCTTCTTATCCTGCAGGGATCAAGTTAATTTCATTTCCTCAGAGAGGATTTTCACTGTACTATGCTTGTCATTTTCTTTCTTTTCTTTTCTTCTCTTTTCTTTTCTTTCTCTTTCTTTCTTTCTTTCTTTTTCTTTCTTTCTTTTGGCTTGTCGTTTTCTATGATGACACTTGTTTACTTCCTATAAATGAAATAATCCAGATTTATCATTTTTGTATTTATTTCTTTCCTATTTCTCTTTCTGCACATCTGAACACTAAGCTTCTTTCTTGGTCACTATTGAATCTCTAGCAACTACTATATTTCTTGTCACATTGCAGGTGCCCGATATATAATTATTGGACAAATCAATGAATATATTATATAAATAGGTGTCTCATGTATATCTTGGTATCAGTAACATATAAATACTTTATAAGGTGTGCATCATACCTATTTATATAAACACTTGCTAAATTGATATTCAGTTCTGTAGCGTTCGAGTTGTACATACTCCTACTATTGTTAATGGTAATTGTTGGATGACATCTTGATGTGCATTTGTGGTGCTTATATTAGGCTGCAGAGTTCAATGAGCAAACTTCATAAGGAAATATTTAGCCGTATGCTTCTTCAGAATTGCAGTAAGAGTGTGACTAATCTCTGCAGCTTCTTCTTTCAATAACTTTGAATTTCTAAATGGTTCAGTTACTTTCATTTTAAGTTTCTCTCCAGTTGGTACAGAATTAAAGTCAGAAATACAAGGAAAGATTAGACAACATAAATGGAATGTCTTCTATCCCCTAGAGTTCTTATAACCTTGAAAATAATAATGTCCCCAAATTGCTGAATTGTGTTTAACAGCTCGGAGAATTCTGATCAATCAATAATCAATTGATCATCTGTCTAATGAGAGCCTATGGCAGCATTGTGATACAGGTATATAAATACATAAGAAAAGGTCCCTTCCTTTGGAGAATATATAGTATCTATTAATGGTGAAAATGTTGTGCTGCAAACCAATTATTTAATTGCTTAGGCCAAGTAGCATTAATTAAATATGTAATCAAGGTAACTAAGAAATGAAACACTGTGAGCTAGGATAATGATGGATGTTTGATGTAAGAGTTTGGGTTTAATCTTAGCTTTGATGAATAGGTAGTATTTACAGAGGTTATGGAATTTTTAGGAGCTGGTGGAAATGGGGGGGGGGGGCAATGCACAAAAGTTCAGACTTCAAAGAAGCAAGGCAACCTGAAGAAATTTGGTCGAACCTGGTAGAGCCAGCCTGCTAAGAAGTGGAAAGAAACAAAGTATTGCTTTTTGGGTAAGAAAAGTTGATGGACGACCTTAATTATGAAGCAGTTTCATGCAGTGTGTAATAAGGAAGCATCTTTTGTCCTTAAGTAATTCGATGGCGTGATGAAACATGTATTTTTAGAAAAATTAATCTGGCAGTGATACACAGAATTCATTAACAAAGGCAAAAAGGAGTTAGGGAAAGGGAAGTAAAAATATATGTTTAACTCTTCTTTTCTTAAGAATTTGTAGCTTTTTAAAAGCAGTCTTTACTCATCCAAAACATAGTTTTAACTAGAACAATGCATGAATCACTCACAGCTTAAATATGACAAGGTGTATACTAAATGCATCCCAAATTGCAGATGTATGATTTAGAGACATTTTTGTTATGAAGATATATGTAGTTAAACACTTCTTCCTTACTGTTATATTGAAACAAAACACTCATAGACATCTCTGTGACAGCTCATGTAGATGAAATGTTTTCATTAGGTTTATTATAATAAACCAAACCCAGAACAAATTTATAGAGTGTGTGTAATGATAGGAAATGAAATGAGAAGAAATTCATAATGATATCTCAATAGCATTCAAGTTGATCAGTAGATAGTGAGTGGGTGATTATCATTGATCTATTTCACATGCACATACAACAGATGTTATCATTAAACACCTCCAAAAATATGGTTCATGCTGACATCCACAATCAATAGTCTTTGAAAAGACTGAAAACTTGAGATGGATGCCAAGAATGGAAAAGAGCTGGCAGCATCTGGGGCCATGTCAGTAGAATCAGCATTTCTGAAGGTGACAAAAGACATACAGTTCAATTTGTTCTTGGATTTAATTTCAGCATTTAAATGTAGTTTTTCTTTTCCTTCCAAAAGCTACATTAGATTTAGCTATATCAACAGCTAGAATGATTTTATTCACAGAATAAACCAGTTAGTTACCTATCTGGGTGAGCCAACCAGAAGCCCAGGAGTCATCTTTGACGTGTTCTTTATTAACATGGCCCCCACCTAATCCATTTCCAAGTGCCATTGATTTCACTCACTACCTTTCACTGTAACAACCAGCTCCCTATCATCTCCACTGCCATCACCTTTGTTGAAAATGGCATCAACTCTTCTGTAATTATGCAACTACATTCATGCTACCCTTGTGCGGTCTACTCTCTACATGGCAGCCAGCATGATCTTTTCTGTACCTTTCCTCATCCCCACATTAAAGCCTTTACATAACATCTTATTCTTAGAAAACAATCCCACATCCTTAGCAATGACTGAAGGCCAAGTATGTCCTCATTGCTACCTATCTTTACAGACCTACGCTACCACCCCCTTCCCAGGTCTTCACGTAAAAGCCATTCTCCTCACCACCACGTATTCTGTGCAAATACTGTTTCTTATGTTTAGAAGGCCCTCTGCTGCTTCTTTTTCCACTTAACTATTATTTATTCCTTGAATAGTAGCTTCACCTTGCTTCCTGAGGGAAGACTTCTTTGAACTACTGGTTTAGAAGCTGTGATACAGTCATATGGTGTCTTAGGATCATGTTCCTTTTATTCAGAGCACTTGACTCTTATAATTATAAACTCAATCATTTTGACTTTTTGTTTTGTATTGGTCTCATGTACTAGATTTTGTGTTCTGTGAAAACAGAGATCATGGCTCCTTTCTCTTGCCATTTTATCTCAAACACTGCACATGCTGGTCACATACTGGATCTATTTTATTTTATTTTATTTTATTTTATTTTATTTCAAGACAGAGAGAGAGAGAGTAGGAGAGGGGCAGAGGAAAAGAGAGAATCCCAAGCAGGCTCTGCACTGTCAGCGTGAAGCCTGACACAGGGCTTGAACTCACAAACTGTGAGATCATGACCTGAGCTGAAATCAAGAGTGAGACACTTAACTGACTGAGCCACCCAGGTGCCTCGATCTTCTTTTATTCCCACACTTTTGATTGGTACTTCTTAGACCCATTGACAAGTCCCTTAACCACACAGACCACTGATTTCCCATCTGTAAAATGGGTAATCATGAAGTCCCATTTCCATTAACAGATTCGTTTTGGCAGTATTTGTTTAAGCTAAATAAATGCAATTGGACCCAGGAATTCCCTGAGACCCTCTGGCTTAGGAATTCCACTCCCAGGTATAAATCCAACAGAAGTGCATACGTAAATATCCTAGAAAATATGCATAGCAATGTTCATAGCATCATTATCATAATAACTAAATTCAGAAAAAAACTCAAATTTGCATCAAGAAGGGAATGAATAAATAAATCAGGATGCATTCATTCAGTGAAATACTATCCACAATGAAAATGAAGACAACAAAGTAGATGAATCTCACCAACAAACTAGTAAGCAAGAAAAGCCAGTAACAAAAGATAGACACTTTGTGCTTTCACTTTCATAAATTTGAAAAATACGAGAAACGAAATGTTGTCAATAGGAGGCAGAATAGTAATTAATTTTAGGAGCTACTGACCGGGAAGTGGTGTGATAGGAGCTACTGGGGTGCTGGTAAAATTCTTTCTAAATCTTATTGGTAGTTATATGGGAGCATTCACTCTAGTAAAGTCAGTGAATGGAACATTCACCAATTTGTCCGTTTTTGGGGTTTTTTTTAAAGATTTTTTTAAGTTAATTTATTTATTTTGAGAGAGAGCAAGCAGGGGAAGGGTAGAGAGAGAGGGAGAGAGAGAGAAAATCCCAAGCAGATTCCACACCATCACCAGTGAGTGTGATACAGGGCTTGAACTCCTGAACTGTGAGATCATGACCTGAGCTGAAACCAAGAGTCGGACACTCAACCAACTGAGCCACCGAGCCACCCCCAATTTGTTCATTTTCTATATTATACTCTGCTAAAAAGTTGGATCTATAAATTCAATGATTATGAATAACTTCAAGTCCTAATATAATAGATGAATGTGAGAAAACAGGTTTTATTTAAGGTATGCCAGGATATTTCTGGAGTTACAAAAGTAATTTCGTCAGGAAGATTACATGAGATGGAAGGATCGATCTTTGAAAAGTGAATAAGTCGTCTTTTCTGACACAGTAGCTTCTTTAAATTTTGAATCATTTTCACTTTTTTACCTGTCTTTACTAGAAAATGATAGTTTGTATTTTTGAGGCATTAAATTATGTACATCCTTCTGATTATTAACTAACGAGACAAATGTTTTCATTGTTCTGCACTTAGACTCTGGCTAAAGTCTGTAATAATAGCTGACATTAAATGAGCACTTATTCTGTGCCAGACACTAGGCCAGATACCTTATATAAAATCCAGTACTTCATTTGACCTCCATAGCAACCATGTACACTTGATACTATTGTTTTCATCACCTTATGAATGATGATGCTGAAGTTTGGAACGTAAAATGGCTTGAAGAAGGTGTAAATAAGTGACGGAGCACTCAACTGAACTGAAATGGAGGGTTTTCACTTCGATATGTTAACTGTTATTCTGCCTCTCAACAAAGATGCTCAATAAACCCATTAATGTTTGTTTAAAATAAGAATTTAACTGAAAACGTTTTTGCATAGCTCTGTTTGTTAAAGGTTTTCTAGTATTGACTGAGACATGGGTCCTTGCATTATAAATGTTTACATGACTAGGCCATGTATGAATTTTAGGGAAATAATGTAATTTTTAGTTCATCAAGAATTGAATTTCCAGAGGGGGGAAAGATCTTTAAAAATATGGGGAAAATTATAAAATAAACCCAATATTTCTCTAAAAATGAAAAATAATATTTATCTGATTATGGCTACTGCATTTTATGAACAGAATTAGAAAATAAATTACACATTTAAATAATGATTCAATGTAATTTACCACATTTCCTTATTTCAATAGCCTCTTATAGAATTAATAGGCTAATTTTCAGGGCAAGTACTTTGTCTATAAAAGTTCTCATTATATAGATGTTATGTACTCCCACCAAATAATTTTTATAAGGAAACATTTAAAATATGTAAAATATATAGTTAATACTCCTCAATAATTTTTACAACTAAAGCAAACTACTTAAAATCTCCATGATATCTACAAATGATTTTTAAAATGTATGGGTAGGAGCATAAAAAGACACAGAGCTGATAAAACTGTTCCATTAGCAAAAGATTTGTTAGCACTAACATTACAGTCAGTCATGTTTTTTATCCCAGAGAATACTCTAAAATAGACTAAAATAATGAGTTAGGTTTTTAACTGTAAGTAGTCATTTATAACTGCTTGTATTAAAAAATAACCATAAATGATTTATTAGGAGGTGAAAACTGCCAACAGTTATAGCACAATGATCAGTGGGTGATATAAATGCAAAGATAATAGTAGCTGGCTATTCAGTCAAGAGTTTCCTCCCATTAGATAGGAAAAAAATCACATGCGACAAAATAGTTACAGACAGTGCCCTGTGGACATTGAAGGCAATAACAGTTAATGTGACTTTAAGAAACAAATCTCCTAATTCTGATATTCCTCCAATTTGCTATTACTCTAAACCCAGAAGTCCCCTTGGGTTTAATGCACAACTGGTATTCATGCTGAGAATCAACATATTTCTGTCGTTATCTCTAAAAATTGACCTAGCCCTATCATCCTATCATTGCTAATAGAATATATCATATATTCTACTATATGTGTACACATATATAGGATATATTCTTCTGAAAAATTATTTTATTATTTCCTTGACTATGCTAATAAATTAGGAAGCTATGGGGCACTTGGGTGGCTCAGTTGTCTGAGCATCTGACTTCGGCTCAGGTCATGGTCTCACGGTTCGTGGGTTTGAGCCCTGCGTCGGGCTCTGTGCTGACAGCTCAGAGCCTGGAGCCTGCTTCGGATTCTGTGTCTCCCTCCCTGTGCCCTTCCCCTGCTCACAATCTGTCTCTCTGTCCCTCAGAAATGAATAAATATTAAAAACAAAATGTTAGGAAGCTAACATCTTTAAACACAATGGCATTATTTGCATTTCATTATATTACAGGCTTGGTTTCATATAAGGAATAGGGTTACTCAGATTTTTGTTCTGGCAAAACACTTCAGTGAAATTATTTTTACTTTGCTTTAACTTAGTTTCCTGGGATTGATGATATCTGCTGGGTGATAAATAAATTTCGGTGACCACAAGTTAAAGGAACAAAATTTACTGAAGGGAATTCATGAATTCAAGAATTTATTGAAGGGAAATCGAGATAGGTATTGGAATTCTTAAGGGATGGGATAACTAATCATTAATCTGCCTCTCGGGACAGAGGCAAAACAAAGGGACAGTGTGCCCTGCCTTCTTTTGCTTATTGTAGGTATTTTGTCTGGAAATGACCACTATGTTATTTGATCCAGCATCTGTTCTCAACATTAAAACTTAAAAATTCTTGTCATCGATTTACTTCATTCTGAGACCTTAGAGGAAGGGGGAAAGCTTTTCTTCCCTTTTCTCCTGTTATCCTTTTAGAAGAAGTTGAATGTAGCAACAGTGAAGCAGAGATTAAGAAAACCAGTAGAGGGGTGCCTGAGTGGCTCAATCGGTTTAGCGTCGGACTTTAGCTCAGGTCATGATCTCATGGTTCGTGAGTTTGAGCCTTGCGTTGGGGCTCTGGGCTCTGGTCTGACAGCTTGGAGCCTGGAGCCCGCTTCGGATTCTGTGTCTCCCTCTGTCTGCCACTCCGCTGCTTGCACTCTGTCTCTTGCATTGTCTCAAAAATAAATAAATATTAAAAAAAATTTTAAAAGAAAGTTAGTCAAGATTGTCTCCAGAGACCCCCGTTCTGGGTCTGGCTGGTCCCTTGTTTTTTTTTGTTTGTTTGTTTGTTTGTTTTGTTTTTATTTCTTTTAATTTATTTTCAAGTTTTTACTTAAATTCCAGTTAGTTAACATGCAATGTGTTATTAGTTTCATGTGTAGAATTTAGTGATTCATCGCTTCTATACAACACCCAATGCTCATTACAAGTGCCCTCCTTGATACCCAACATTCATTTAACCCATCCCCCTGCCCACCTCCCCTTCAGTAACCCTCAGTTTGTTCTCTGTAGTTCAGAGTCTGTTTCTTGGTTCCCCTGTCTTTATTTTCCCTGTTCATCTGCTTTATTTCTTTAATTCCACATATGAGTGAAATCATATGGTGTTTGTCTTTCTCTGAGTTATTTTGCTTAGCATAGTACTCTCTAGATCCATCCACATTTTGCAAATTGCAAGATTTCATTCTTTTTTATGGCAAAGTAATATTCCATTGTGTGTGTGTGTGTGTGTGTGTGTGTGTGTGTGTGTGTGTGTATAAGCATGCCACATCTTCTTTATCCATTCATCAGTCAATAGACATTTGGGCTCTTTCTATAATTTGACTATTGTTGATAATGCTGTTATAAACATCGGGGTACATGTATCCCTTTGAATTAGTATTTTTGTATCCTTTGGGTAAATACCTAATAGTGTTGGCCAGTCCCTTCTTACTCATCATATGACTTCAGTTATCTGGAGACAATTGCATAGGAGAGTCTTGGCCCTTATTAGTTTTCCTCCTGGAATAATTATAAAACCAGCTCCTGTCTGCATATTTCTAGCTCATGACCTTTTGCCCTGCTCACATCTGTAGGATCCCTTTTAGAGGAGTGTATGCCAAAGGATTCCATTCACATTCTTATTCACAGAATTGCCCTTGGGCAATAGAAGCTACTCTCAGGCAAGTAGCTTGGGGACAAAGCCTCCCAATTGATCTGGAGCCAAAGACTACTTACAGCAGAGATACACAGCCCAGCTATTAGCTGCGGGGCAAAAGAGATTTCCTGTGTGATTCCTATTTCCTTGCTTTCTGTGGGAGCAGACTGAAGCTAGCCCTCACTTGAAACCACATTCTCACTTAGCTTCTCCTTTTCTCTAGAGAGTGCTCCCTTTAATGAATTTCTTGCATGAGAATCCCCCCTCTCAGGCTTTGCTTTTAGGGAATCAGACCTAAAACAATATGCACATTTTATTTGTGTGTTTAAAACCCAGAACAAATGGTACTTTGTCAGCAAATCTTCTACTAATCTCACAGAAGGAAATAATTGCTTTCTCTCTCTGAATCTTGTACATTCCTTAGGGTGTTTATTATTGCCTACCATGAATTACAACTATTAATATGTGGGTTTGCTCCGCACTAGCATGGATTCTTCTTGAGACTAGGAAATAGTTGGTATCATCTGTTGCATTGTTGGAGGATTCCTTACCTAAATACCCAGTGTTCATTGTCTCGCTGCTTCCAAGAATAGAGATGGGCACAAAATAAAATGAGCAGCAGGCAAAAGTTATTAGAGTTTAAGATCAGAAAATAAGAATAGTATGAAAGTTCTCTTTACAGAGAGGGGTCATTTGAAAGTGAATGCCCACGACAATAGGCAAGGGATTCTGTTTTACAGGGTTTTGCTGGCTGCTGGGTCCTTCTCAGGTTGCACCCTTGTTGGCTAGGTAACTACATGCCGAGTCATTCCTTTTTGATTGGCTCGTTTCCATCGTATAAGTGGTGGTCTCTGGCCATACCTTTCTGTGTGGGTCATACGTTTTACAATCCAGTCATTTTTAGTCAGGTCTTTTGTCACATTCCTGAGGGAAACCTAAGGGGGCGTAGATGGTGTCTGTCACATTCTCAAGAGGAACTTTACCTGTGATAGAGTTTGCTCAAGGTCAGACTTTCCCAGAAGAAATGTTTTCAAATATGTGTCCCCCCCCCTCCCCCCGGCAGAAGCCCTAGCCTTTCCCTTTCTGCCTCCTGAATCCTATCTTCCCCTATCATACCATATTCCCTTCCTCTGCCTCTTCTTTTCATGCATCTCAATCTCCTGGTCCATCTCTTTGTCTCTTCTTCTACCCTACTGCTTTCCTTTAAGTTCCTCCCTCTGGCTCTTTTCTGATTCTGGCCCTTTGTTCGTGCTATTCTCTGTGGTTGGCATGCTTTCCTCCTGTCTCCATCACAATGCTGATTATACCTCAGGTGTTTCCTTAGAAATCACCCTCTCATAGATGTGCTTTCCCTGGATACTTGCTCCTAACAGCTCTTGCCACATTGTTTTTTGTTATGCATATCTGTTCATCTCCTTCATGCCTTCTGTTTTCCATGACTACTGTAACAGGTACCACAAACTGGTTGCTCAAAACACCTGTTTTATACTCTCACAGTTCTGGAACCTACAACTCTCAAATAGAGGTGATGGCAGGGCCATGTTCTCTCTCAAGGCTCCCAGGGAGGATCCTTCCTTGCCTCTTCCTGGTGGCCATAGCACTTTTGGTGGCTCTGGGCAATCCTAGATAGTCCTTGGCTGGTGGAAAAGTCACTGAGATCTGTGTCCGTGTCTTGCATGGGCGTCTTCCCTATGTGTCTATATCTCTGTATTCAAATTACTTTCTTTTTATAAGATTGACGGTAATGGTGGATTTGGGGCACACCCTCATCCACCCTCATCCAGTGTAATTAGATTAGGTGCCCTTGATTAGGCACAAAGACCCTATTTCCAAATAAGATCGCATTCATAGGTTCCAGATGGACATGAATTTTGAGGGGACACTATTCAACCCACTACAACTTCATAACATTTTACACAGCCTCTACTTGTGGGGATTATTCTCTTGTTTAATTGTGGGTTGATAGTGTCCTGGGTGCATCTGCTGTGCTCTCAATTATTATCACCAGTCCCTAGATGAGACCAGACACATAGTAGGCAGTCAGAAAATGCTAACTGAATGAATGAAAGAAAGCTTCTTCAAGCATCAAGTACACATTCATGTTAAACGAGCATGTAGTTGATAATTCAATGCCTGCATAACGACATATAACCTTATGCAGGTATGAGATTCGTCTAGTGGCTTTTGGAGATGGGAGGGGTCAGCTTCAGTCATAAAATTCTGAAATTTAAGTGATGTTTACGACTCATTTATCAGCTTACTGTTAAATATCATATAAAAAGGCAGTTCTTTTGCTTGGAACTGAGTATTTCATTGCATGTATTAAGTCCACATATTTATGTCTGTGTAGGTAATGGGATTTACCTGGTAGAAATAAAGGCAGCTCAAAACATTGTCAGGGTTTATATCCTGGATAGGTTATGAGATATGTGATTTTTAGTTGCCCATAACCTTCACACTCAGTCTCTCTGAGTATGAACTTTTTTGGAGAATGTGTCTTTTTCTTTTAACACAGTGAGTGATTTCATAATAGACGAGGGCTGTAATTTGCAAAAACAATGAGATGCATTCCGAAGCTCAATGGGGCTGGTACTAATGAGAGAAGGAAAAAAACAAACATAAACAAAAACCTTCGCATATAAATGATGTTTCAGATATTAATTTTAATTAACTTGCTAGCATTCAATATATGGTGCACTGTCCTCTAACATTTATGTTCTTTCTTTCTTTCTTTTTTAAATAATTCGGACCCCAAAAGATATATTCAGGTTAGTACCATCAAGGTGACTGGGTATGTGCAACATGGACTTAGCCTGAATAAAACATTTCAGTTCTATTCACAGAGCCCAGGAGACCAATTGCATGAGTATTTTTTGGTACTTTGGAGTGATGGTACAGCTGTTCAGCTATGGAACCAGGAATACAGCCATGTGACCATTGACATGCTATATCACCCCTCTCTAAGTCACCTTCCCCTTTTTCAAACTGGAAATAATAATGGTACTTCCTTCACAGGGTTGTTGTGAGGACGTAAAATGTTACCCCGTGTGAAATACTAAAAGCATTGCCAGGTAGTAATCAGTGCACTGTAAGACTATTTAAACCATAATATGGTAATAATGATGAACAGAATTAGAGTTTATTTCCAAGAGTGCAAAGATTTTTCATTTTGAGGCAGAAGACCTTTTGGATGTCCATCTGGATAACATCTTTCATTTACTTATAATTATTTTTCTCTTTTTTCCTAACGAATCGACTTTGTTTCTGTTTAGTGAACGTGATTTCACATCTCTAGTCTCTTTTAGCCTTTGGTAAAGCATGGTTCTAATGGAGTGGGAAGAGTGAATCATAACTGTTTTCCCTTCCTGATTTACAACCATCAAGAAATCAGGGTTTCTGAGGTTTGCCATGGGACACCAATGAAATATCAGGCATCAGAATAAGAGCTAGAAGACAAAATGTGGATGGATGTGGCAAAATGCAGTGAATACTATTTGAAGTGAGTGTATTTACGAATTTCTAAAGTCAGAGTTTATTAATCTTGGTGAGAAACTTTTTTTTCTTTTTTTTTTTTCTGAGTCAGATTTAGTCTGCAGTGGCACAGGATATAATCCGTATCTGACAACTTCACCTGAAAACTTGCTGGCCGACCGTCTGTCCTCAGTGACATTCTGAGATTCCTCAACTCCGAGCAAGATGCTTGGGAGCAAAGCAGAAAATATCTTACAGTGTGATCGGTTCTGTTCTCTCCATCTGGAGCTAGCCTACAGGTTGATTATATTTGAATATATTTAACATAACATTAAAATGGCACACATCATTTTGACTGGAAGTTTCACTCTTTTGCCAGCTCTCATATTTACTCCTTGTATTTTTCCCTTTTAGTTCCATTCTTTTCCGCTACAAAGATGAAATGTTTAACCCTAAAAGTGAAAATCAATCATTATGAATCTGTTTCTTCCCACCATCCATTGCTTTTCTTTTTTTAAATCTTTTTAAAATAGTTTTTAACTTATTTATTTTGAGAGAGAAAAAGTGTGAGCAGGGGAGGGGCAGAGAGAGAGAGAGAATCCCAAGCAGACTCTGCACTGTTAGCACAGAGTTTGATGTGGGCTCGTAGTCACAAACCGTGAGATCATGACCCGAACAGAAACCAAGAGTCAGACACTTAACCGACTGAGCCACCGCAGGTGCCCCTCCATTGCTTTTCTTTTGCAAAATAGGTTTGCATTTTCTTTTGCCTCTATTCTAATAACAATATGTTGTGCCTAAGCTGTTGCTGCCATGTTACATTATTTGTCTTCACATCATCTTAGATTTGCTCCCAAGAACATATTTATTTGTTTATTTTATGGCATTGGGAATAGCAACTTACTACATTTATCCATTCAATTTTTATAATTTTTTAATGTTTATTTATTTCTGAGAGAGAGAGACAGACAGAGCATGAGTAGGGGAAGGACACAGAGAGAGGAAGACACAGAATCTCACAGGATATCATTGTTACCTGGTTTCTTAGTTTTCACACCGGCTAAATTATTATCAGAGTCACATGGTCCTTAAAACAGGCTTCCATCCTCTTGAGGGCAAATTTGTTTTAAAAAAAGAGATTGCTGCCTTCTCAACAGTTTGGACAAAGGCCTTCAACCTGATTTATGGGTGATAGGCCTAGTGATAGGTATTATTTGAATTGCTGGACATCACTTAAATATCCACTGCACGGGGCGCCTGGGTGGTTCAGTTGGTTGAGCGTCCAACTTCAGCTCAGGTCATGATTTCACGGTTCATGGGTTCGAGTCCCACATTGGGCTCTCTGCTCTCATCACAGAGCCTGCTTGGGATACTACATCCCCCTTTCTCTCTGAACCTCCCCTGCTTGTGAGCTCTCTCTCTCTCTCTCTCTCTAAAAAATAAAGAAACTTAAAAAAATATATATGTACTACAAAAACTTCAACTTACATATTATTTTGACTTTTTTCATTGAAGATGTGGGATTTCCAGCAGTTACTCAGTAATTGTGGATGGATTTGAGTCCAGTATATATAATTATATAATTATAATATAACTATAATATGCATTTTATAATATGCTATTACTGTAAGTTTTCATGAATATCATGTGTCATTTGTACATTCTATAACTCTGCTTTTTTATTATGGTCTCATTTTTGCACTTAATATGTTGTAAATGTGTTTGTAGTATTATAACTTTAAGTTATTTTCTGGTTGGCAAAAATGGCCAACTTGTTTGTTTCATTGTGATATATTCTATTATAGCCTGAGTAATGTTTGGATTTAGACTTTTGGGAGTCAGCTTCAACCTCTGTTAATCCACAAAAATGGACACAAAGTTTTCGGGATTAAATTACTAATTGAGATAGTCAATGAAAAGGATCGATATGGTTTGTGATGAAGGAGCGTGGGGCAAGCTGAGGGCAAAATACAGGCTGGCACCACCCCAGGTGGATTCCTCGGACACTCCTGGCTACCCAATAACAAAGGAAAGGGGTTTAAGTGCTTGCCATGGCATGTGGGAAACTAAGGCAAATGAAAAATTAAATTATTTTACTGCCTATAGTTCACTGACAAGTCCTTGAAACAGGAAGACTGACCTCCCTCTACGAGCTCAGCTACCTCAATGATGACACTTTGCTGGGGGCAAAAGAGACCCTTACTTTAACATTATCCCAACCTCAAGAATCCTGTAAGTCTACTCCCTCTATCTCAACTGCCCCGAGATATATGCCATCACCTCCAGCTCCAGACCACCGACCATCATCCCAAAACTTCATCAGTTTGTATTATTTTTTTTGCCAAGATTTTAATGGCATACTTACCTGATGATCATTGTCTCCATTTTGAATATATGAATTCTTAAAAGTTTCCACTTTGCAACTGGTACAAATACCTAAGGTACAAGTCTGAACCCAGTCAAAAGTGTACAATTTCACAAGAATATCAGTGGTTGAGGGTGTGCATTTTTTTTCTCATAATTTCTATCTTCTGTCTTATCCACTAAACTTCTTTTGTAGTGTGTTTTGTTTTGTTTTGTTTTGTTTTTTGAGTTTTGTTAAGTGGAGATTCTTCTTCTACATTGAAACACGATGGCTGGTAGCATGGTAACAGAACAGACCAGCTGCTGTTTTCCAAAATCCCCAAATTCTAAAAGCTGAGATTAACCTTTACCAAAGTGTCCTAGTACTTGGTCAGTTGACCTCTTTATTTTTCACAAAAATGTCAAGAGGTCTGAAATATTTCTTTTTCAAAGTACCTGTCAAAAGCCAATGAAGAAAAAGAGGTTAAAAAAAGGCGGTTGAATCATTTTTGTAATCTTAATGACTTTGATAGTTTGCTGAAAAGTATCTTTCTCTTGGTCAAGATTGGCAAGCAAGAGAGCACCAAATGCTAGACATCTGGAGGCCAATAGAAAAGGAAAGACAAATGCCCCTGGTAGGCTCTCTTGCCTTGTTGAGACAGTTTATTTCTTGTCAGAAGACCTATAGTCCATGGGTCACTACTAAGCATGCACTCTAGCTTTACTTTTGTGTGTGTGTGTGTGTGAAAAATGAAGTGAGGTCTGATCGTTTACAGGCAGCCTAAATTTTCTGGTGAGATAGGATGATAAATTTTGCTGGTGGAAAAGGGGAATAAAACAACATTCGCACACCCCAGTGATCTCTTCTGTCTTTCATCCTTGGTCTTTCTGGTTTTGTTATGGAATCAGACAGTTTTCAGAAAAAGAATACTTTGATTCATAGGTTTATTACGTGATAATGGTAGATGTTGTTATCAGTAGTTACAACCAAAGAGGTGAATAATAGTAATGCCTAAAGCTTAAAGAATACTTCACTGCATTTCAAGCTCTTTCAAAATCATAGTATAATGGATATACCTGGCAAAATCGTAAGAGCTATGGGGTGCACATTCTCCTATTTTATAGATAAGAATACAAAAGCTAAGAAAGGTTAAGTGTTTATTCCAAGGTCATCCAGATAGTCAGTGGCTAGCTGGGAACAGTATCAGATTATTTTATTTCTTACTCAGTGTTCTATTTCACTGCCCTAGCTCTCAGAACACATAAAGTGACATCTACGTGGATGAACTCGAAGTGCATAAAAACAAAAATCCTAGGAAATTGTTTTCAAATCTGTAACAATTATTAGCCGATGCGAATATTGGCAAGCCACAATTTCTTTTTTGTTTATACTTTTAGAAGGGGATTTTCATCATATTGAACCAATAGAAATCAGATTTAAGTTCATAGGACTGTGATTTCATTTATGTTTCCGAAAGCATGGAGAGCTTCACACAAAACAATTTTCCATCTTTTAAGTCTTGCTAATCCACTTTAAGCTAGGCAAGAGTCACACATCATCTTGGCTGCTGTGATCACATACCAACCACCTCTTCTAATCTCTTCAAAGGGGATTTTCCTTTGCACAGGCATACTGCACAGCATGGGGCTTACAGACACTACCTTACAAAGTTTCTCAGGTTCATTTATAATTCAGCCTTTATCCTAAGACTATAGCATGGAATATCTCTTCCACATAATTCCAGGCCCTTTTCACTGCTGCCTCTAGTTGTCTCCCTAGCTTTTTAATAACTGATGAAGAATGCAGGCATTACAGCAAGGATTAACTGTGATTCATGTCATTTATTTGCAAATAGACATAGAAACCTACCCTGGTATTTGACACACTGAGTTTCCAGGATGTATCTGAGGGTTTTGGTTATTGAGTTTTCTTAGCTTAGTAAACCATATGTATATAATAGTAATTTTCTCTTGTGTCTCTGAATTCAATTTCCATTTTAGATCAGGCATTTGAAAATCTTTAGCACGATTTAGGTAGCTTCAAGTACATAATGAATTGCATTATAAATAAATTTGAGTGAGCAAAATATAAGCACCATATTTTTGTAACAATTGGACAGAAAGCTAAAACTGAAAGAAGTTTATAAATCCTAGTTTGACACACTTCATCTTAAGACAAACAAACCTACACAATTTACATACATTTCAGGGGGAAAAAAAGAAATGTTTAATTGGTGAATTCAAGGATATGAATGTAAAAGCTCATTTTGCTATAGTGTTTGTAATGATATTTTGGAACGATGTGATTTAATTCTCCAGAATTGTAGTTCAAGAGATTTACCTTCATAGTCTTGTGTTACTACTTTGGAAAAGCTTATCATTTAGAATCATTTTTATATTCAGCGTAGCGTATCCCACATGGTTGAATTCAATTCTGTGGTAACTCCAGAAAGCATGCCATCAGTAACAGTATGATTGCACATCCTTTTGTTGTTGTTTGGCAAAATTTATAGGAGTCTAATTTTAATCTACTGCTCCTGCTGTGAGTTGATAGTTGAAAGCTGAAAAATAAGGCAGAAGGTCATTGAACATTGTTTCTAAAGGACCTGAAATCATATCATTGTGAGATCTTATTTGTCTAAATATAATTATTCAGAAAAAAAAAAGTATTACCAAGAAGGATGTCTTTGGAAAAATCCCTATAATCTTGAATAACCTGAGGTGGGAGATGCATGAATTCTTAGGTTGTTGTCTTTTTTCGAACATATTTTGACCATTCTAAGAACTATTGTTGGATTAAAGAAATAATAATGGTTTTGCTTCATCAAAATTATTGATTACAGGGCACCTGTGTGGCTCAGTCTGTTAAGCATTCGACTCTTGATTTTGACTCAGGTCATGATCTCATGGTTCCTGAAAACGAACCCCGCATCAGGCTCTGCACTGGCAGAACAGAGTCTGCTTGGGATGTTCTCTCCCTGCTCTCTCTGCCCTGCCCGCCCCCCCCCCATGCTCGCTCTCTATCTCAAAAATAAATAAACACTTTAAAAATTATTGACTGCAATATTTTTAAAGATGTCTATCTATCCGTATGTCTGTCTGTCTAGCGAATATCCCTAAGAAGGAGGTAAGTCGAATCCCCATGTTGGCAAGAAAAAAAAAGATAAATAACAATCATCTCATAATTTTAAATTCTTCATTCATTTCCTTTACGACCAGATTTTAAGTACAGAATGGGGGGTATCAGAAATGTGGTTTTTCTGAGAGTTTCAGTCAATAAGCAAGATAAAATACCCTGATTTCTTTAAACCAAGGGCTTTTCAGAATGTAGGAGAGGAAATCACAGAATTGCAGTTCAAGTCTTAATCACTTCCTTGCTTGCCTCTTTGTGGTCTAGCCTTAGAATAAAAAATATACCTTCTGAAGCCCTCTCTAGTCCTGTGCTGTTTTTCATTTCCAAATGCGATACAAGTCTAAAGAAGGTGAACGTGTCCTGGTTTTAACACAGCGTGCTTTCTGGTAAGTGCCACAGTGCTTTTACTTGAGTATCAATTCTCCTTGCTATCCACACTGACCCTCCTCCTTCCAGGAGACACCAAAGTGACAAAATACCTAACAACGTGGCTCCTCGTCACTATCCTCTACTTTAAACTGATGCTCATATCAGCCAGCAGCTCATTGGAAAGTGATCTTACCTTGTGGGAAAAAAAAAATGTAGAGTGAAGTGATGTCAAAAACCTCAGTTATTGCTTCCTTGAGCAGCAAGAGTGGCCAGTTTTTACTTATTACCTATTTTGTGTTTGGATATAGTACTTACCAGTAGTTTCTTTTTGCGAGGGGAAATCTCTCTGAGTAGAACAGCAATTTCTTTTAAGTATTTCACATGTTAGGTCCTTAGAAAACCAGGTCAGATTAGTTCAGTTACCTAACCAAAGAGAAAAGCCAAGTGACAGTAGAGGGGTGGTGTATGTTTTACCTCAGTTGTTAGTTCTGTCGCTGATAATTCTCTGGAGACAGGCAACGAATCTCTTGATTTTGAGTGCATTTCTCTGGCTGTATCGCCACACATCTGTATTCTAAACTTCAAGCCCCATTAGCATGTAGAATACTAGGTAGAGTCCTGATGAAAGTTTATTTGGCACAGTGTTCATCCTGTTATGCACAAGTGCATAGAATTAAAATAATAATTTCTAGTTGATTTCATGCTTCTGTAGCTTAATGGTCTCCAATGCTTCTAGTAGATCTATTATACATATTTTTGTACAGAAAAGATGTACTGAAAGAAAATGTCAGCTTTTGAATAAACCTGTGTCCAAATTTACTCCAAAATGAAATTGAAAAGAAAATTGGAAATACGACTTTTAGAAGGATTTACTACTCTCTCCTTTCTGGGTAATTTGATACTGTGGTATTCATAATGATCAGTGAAGTACTAAGGGCAATTTTGTGCTCATCTCTACACCAACCTGACATCTCCTGTTTTTACTTTAAGTGCAGTGAAATGTAATTAGCCAACAGCTTGGGGCTTGATTAAAATGTCACATTTTATAAATTTATGGTCATCTTCTGTGCCTTCCTGAAAGTGAAAGACTCAGAATTCAACTCAACCTACATGCTGGGTAAAGGTATTCATTCATTAAAGAAAAGGGAAATGAACTCCTGGGTGGTATTCAGGAATTTCCATCCACTTCCTTATAAAATACATGCAAATGATTTATAAAACCTAAGCTCGAAAACCATTATGTGAATTTTGACGGGTAATTTTTTAAAACAAAAGCTATAGAATGTATCTCCTTAATTATTTAAAATTAATCATAACAATGGGGGGCACACTGGGTGGCTCAGTCAGTAAAGCATTCGACTCTTGATTTCAGCTCAGGCCATGATCTCATGGTTGTGAGATCGAGTTCTGAGTCAGGCTCCATGTTCAGCTTAAGATTCTTTCTCTCTCCCTCTCCTTCTGCCCCTCCCCTGCTCGTGGGCTCTCTCTCTCTCTCTGTGTGTCTCTCAGAAATATAAATAAAATTAAATTATTAATATATTAAAACTAATAATAAAATTAGAACTGGTTCCTGATTGCTCTGAATCTCCTAATAAGCCTTGCCAGGAAACTTGTCAGAATCTTCCAAAAGTAGTTGGGACGGAAGCCCTTCCATTTCTTGACCCTATGGCTGGAACAGGGGACTTTACCCATAGGAAGGTAGACAAGTGGCAGTGGCAGTGGCAGTTCTGAGGCTAGACCTTTTGAAGACTTGTGCATTTCTAAAGGATCCTCTCCAATCATATGAAGAGATCTGTCCCTGCCATCGGCCGCTGCCACATGGAGCAGACCTGACAGAGTAGTCAAGATTAGCCAGAACTACAGCTTCTTTTAGAGTCACTCAGATGGTCTCTCTCTAGATCAGCCAACTACCAGTCAACTGACCCACAGATATGTGACAGATCGCTTACGGTCACCGCTAAGATTCCATCGTTGTGGCTTAGGCAGCAGTAGTTAACTGATACAGAAATGCAGGGACATGATATTTAGGACTAACTAAACAGTGCTGTGCACGAATGAGAATTCGACTATCCAGCACAAACAAGTAAATTACTGACTTTGGGGGAATAAATGTTTTAATAACTTAGCACACTTTTCTTAAAGTAATGCATTTATAGCCTAGGGGTGCTGGAAGCAGAAATTCCCTGCATCCAATGATACATTTTTACAGAAGTAAGCACTCTTGAGATATCAGTTATTAGTCTAATTGATAAATAGGACAACTCATTAAAGGGAATGGCAAATGACTGCATGATTTTCTTCTAGTGTTATCACGCTTTATTCGCTAAGGTTCTCATTTGAGGGCAATGGAATCCTTTCTTCGCAGATTCATCATGAAGGGATTCATTATGGGATTAAATAGCTGATAGGTTCATTGGGAAGACTGAAGAAACAAACTCTATTTTGAGCTTCTAGGAACGATTCTCAAAACTCGTTACAATCCTGGGCCCCCAAGGTGTCTGCTGCCTGAGCTCCGACCAGGAAGGTACTGTCCTACCAACACACAGCCACCCAGCCCAAGTGCTGAGCCCACCTAACTCTCCACCTAACTCAGCGTTAAATCAGAATCTCCCTCTGGGGCATCTGATTCATAAAGAATAGAACTAGAAGGAAATCAGTAAATATTTGTAGAGTCATCAGACTTAGCAGGAAAATAAAGGGAGAAAAAAATCAGGAGGCAGTGCTGTTGGTGAGGGTATGCAACTTAAATCTTTTCATTTAAAAATGCCTCATTTTCCATGTTCACAGCTGAGCGGAGTCCCAAAGGAGGGGAAGTAGTAAGCCATGCAGACGTCTGGAAGAAGAGCCTTCCAGGAAGAGGGAACAAGTATACTCATGTATTTGTACACCAGGTCTTATGAGTTATTGACTGAGGGGTTGATTCTCCAAGAATTCTGGTCTATGACGCATGTTACAAAATAGGCTCTAGTAGACAGAAAATTTCCTCAGTAAGAAATGTAGGGGCTTGTAGTTGTCTTAAGAGTGGGAATATGGGGGGGCGCCTGGGTGGCTCAGTCGGTTAAGCGTCCGACTTCGGCTCAGGTCATGATCTCACAGTTTGTGAGTTCAAGCCCCGCGTCGGGCTCTGTGCTGACAGCTCAGAGCCTGGAGCCTGCTTCCCACTCTGTGTCTCCCTCTCTTTCTGCCCCATCCCTGCTCATGCTGTGTCTCTGTCTCAAAAATAAATAAACATTAAAAAAAAATTAAAAAAAAAAAGAGTGGGAATATGGGTATAGCACAGGTAGTAACTGTTACAGATGTATCTTAGGAATCTAAAAATGTATTCATTTTTTGTGGTCGTGTGCTTTACACACACCAATAGTACATATATATGATTTACTTGTCAATCCTAAGTAGTGGCCGATCTCAGGTCCTATATGTGGTCTTGTTTTGTTTTTTGTTTTTTTAAACAATATTTTTAATGTTTATTTATTTTTAAGAGAGAGAGACAGAGACAGAGACAGAGACAGAGACAGAGCATGAGTGGGGGAGGAGCAGAGAGAGAGGGAGACAGAATCTGAAGCAGGCTCCAGGCTCTCAGCTGTCAGCACAGAGCCCAATGTGGGCTCAAACCCATGAACCACGAGATCATGACCTGAGCCCAAGTCAGACACTTAACTGACTGAGCCACCCAGGCACACCTATGTGGTCTTGTTAAAAGCAAATCCAGTGTATATATTATTAGGAAGTTTAGTGCAGAAAATACAGATCCCATTGAATATTAGAAGAAAAGTAACCATCTGTGATGAATAGCCACTGCCTCACTATTTACATATTTTGGAAAACCATGTATTCTGAGTAAAGGACATACCTTTGAATATCTATCTGTAAATATTGGTACACTGGCTGAAATACAGTAGCAGGGACTTGCAAATTCAAGAATGGAGTCATGGGGCACCTGGTGGCTTGGCTCAGTCGTTGACGTATCTGGCTGTTGATTTCAGCTCAGGTCATGATCTCACAGTTCTGTGGGTTCAAGCCCCAGATGGGGCTCTGCACTGACAGTGTAGAGCCTGCTTAGAATTCTCTCTCTCCCTCTCTCTGACCCAATCCTACTCGTGTACATGCTCTCTTGTGTGCGTGCTTGCCCACTCTTTCTCTCTTTCAAAATAAAGAAATAACTTTTTTTTTTTTAAAGAATGGAATCAAAGTCAAGTTGAGAGAATGGGAAGAGTCAGGAGACAACAAGGAAAATTCATGTGAGTTTTCTTAATCCTGACTAGAAACATGGAAAGTGGGAATAGGAAAGATAGATTGGATTGAGTTGCTCAGAGATTGTTGCCCATAGACTTGGAATTCTGGGCTGTAGCTTTAGAGGGTAAGAATAATGCAAGCTGTGAGGGCCATTTTAGCTGAATCTCTCCTGAAAACCTACCTTCTAGCCAATGCTATCAGGAGAGTTCTTATCCAGTATTTCATGAAGCCCCTGAAACTGTGTGCAAAATATGGTGTGCGTGTCAATGTATTTTTATCTTTGAAGAGGGTCAACTGCTCTCATCATATTCCTAAGAGGCATCCAGGCACCAAGAGAAGATAACAATTGCAAGTTTGGGGAAAAGTTAGAGAACGTATTCATGCTTTGGACTTGGAAGAGAAAAGTCTTGTGGTGACTTACTAAGCACAATGTAATGTGATGGGCTACAGAGGGAGAGGGTGCTGGTTCTGTTATACTGAAATTCAGGTCAAGACAAGGACAGAGCAATGATCAATTGCCATAGGACAGATAACTTCAGACAAGACACTCCTGGAATCTCATTTCTTCTTCTTCTTCTTTTTTTTTTTTTCCAACAAATTGAATGTCAGTAAACTGAACCAACATAATTTGGATGTTATTATGTGTCAGGGTTGTGTCATATTTGGCTATGCAGTACCAGAGCCAATAGCCATATGTAGCAATTGAGTGTGTGAAATATGGCCAGTGCCACATAGAGAAGTGATAATATTTTGGAGATATATTCTTATATAATATTACATGTCATAAATATATTTTATATTAATTTCACGAGTTGTCTTTTGCTGTTTTAATTAGGCCTCCAGGAAGCTTTATATTGTATATGTGGCTCTCACTGCATTTCTGTTGGACAGCACTCTTCTAGATATGGGCAATGACTCTGTCCTGTTGGACAGAAGGATACCATTAATAGTAGACCTACTAAGTGAATTATATGGTGTGGTAGAAGGTGACGAGGAGTATGAGCAGGTAGAGGAAATAGAGCAGAATAAGAGGGATCAAGTGGTAGAACGCAATCTGCAGTCTGTGAGGGAAGGTAAGAAATTCAAACACTTGAACAAAGAATCCTGAGGTGTGAAGGAGGAGTTTTTCAGGCAGTAGAAATAGGTGCAAAGACTTTAATGTAGAAGCTTGCTTGACTTGTTTGAGGAGTAACAAAGGGACCAAGGAGACTGGGGTAGAGTGAGATTAAAGGGAGAATAGTAGGGACTGAAGTCAAGTTGGCAAGGGGTGTGCAAGATGGGACAAATCATGGCATGTTTGAAGACATAGACATGTGAAGACTTACGCTCTGAATGAAATGGGGATCCAATGCAGGGTTTTGAGAGGAGGAATAACCTCCTTACATTTGACTTCCATTCTAACTGGATTTCTCTGGCGGATACATTGTGAGGGTGGAATCGGGAGACCCCCTCGCAGGCTCTGTAGTATTCTGGTTGAGAGATGGAAATGGCTCAGTCCAAGGGGATGGCAGTACAGATTCTGAGAAACATCAGATCTCCAAACCATTCAACTCCTCCCCTCCCCACCCAAAATTATTTTCAAGCTTAGGACAAGCTAGGGAGACTCTAAAGTTAATTAGCAGGTTTCTCTGCCAAAATAATATAGAACTTATTTCTTGGTCTGCTTGTATACAGACCTGAGCTCTGTTCCTCTTATCCCCATGCAGGCTTTGAGTTATTTATATGTTACTTAAATAGGTTCAAGCCTTTCTCTGGAAAACAATTATCCTTAGGAGGTGGGAGGTTTGCATATTTGATTATCAGATATGCATTTCCTGTTCGCTGTCTTTCTGGAAATTCTATTTTCTGTGAAACAAACCTCAGATGGATGGTAATAATAAATGTTTGTTCAGCAGCAGCTGGTCCCAGATTGTTATCCTGTCGTGAACATATTTTATTTATTCATCTTCATTTTTTTAACCTCTTTTGGTAGCCTTTGCTTTTCTCTAGGCATTATATGTGAAATAAAAATATGTAGTGCTTAATGTGTTCACTTTCAAGTTTCTCTCACTGAATTAAGTACAATTGTATTTATACTAAAAGCCTCACGAAACCTGCTGTGCATCACTGAGGATTTAAATAAGAACCTGAAAAATGAAGAAAAGATCTTCAAACATTGCATAATGTTAGGACAAGTGCTCCATTTTTAAAAGTGCCTTTGGAAGGAGGTCTTTAATGTTGACTTTGTACTAAGAATGTTGCTTTCAAAAGAATTTGTCTAGTGTTAGGTTTGAAAGGGTTGGGGAAAGCATGGAAGAACCCATCCCATAAGTCTACTATAATACTTCTTTTGTACTAAGAGAAATGAAAAAAAAATTAATGGACCATAGTGTTCTGTTTATGCTTCTTTCAAATGGGTGACATACTTTATTTTATGACCATATTATCCAGATCAGTCTTAGATAATATTTAGTAAACCAAAACTGAATGAAAGTCATTTATGCTGTTGCCTGTGCAACTTCTGGATTATTTTTTTTTCCTTACTACACTTATCTGATTTTAGTGTGAGTAATTCAATTGTTCAAACCCATTAGGAATCACCACCAGATAAACCAATAAATTAAAACAAGTTGTTCTCAACTCTAATAGCTTGCCTTTTGAAGGTAAAATTTGAGGAGTTGGTAAGGCTGTGGTCTTTGGTGGCGAGCAGATCTTTATTCTGACCCAACGCTCTGAATTATCGACTTTTCAATCTTGATCAATAAATGCAGTATTTCTGAGCCTCTGTTTTCTCAATATGGAAATAGAAGACTTTACCTTATAGTGTTGCCATAAGCAGAAAGGGAATTACCGTTTTGCATTAACTTTCAATTCCTACAACAAATTACTGCAAACTTGGTGTCTTAGTACAACACCCGTTTTCTTATCCATTCACTTCTATAAGTCAGGAGTTTAGGCAGGCTCAATGGCATGGTCAGTTTAGGGTCCCACAGGCTGAAATTAAGGTGTCAAGTGTAGGCCCACAAGGGCTCTAATCTGGGGAGGCAGGGCAAGGATCTGTTTCTGGGCTCACTTAGGGTGCTGCTAGACTTGTTCTGTGTAGTTGTAGGATTGAAGTCCTCATTTGCTTGCTGGCTATTGGCTGCAAGATCCTCAGCCTCTAAAGGCCACCTTCATGTCCTGGTTCGTGCTCTGTCCATCTTCAAAGCCATAATAAACGATACATTGAACCTTTCTGGTGCTTGGCATCTCTTTGTCTTCCCTTCTGCAGACTCTACCTGACACTCTTTTCTGTGTCTGCTTGTTAGAGCTTGTGTTATTATATAGGGCTTACCTGTATAGTCCAGGCTACTATGGCTTCTTTAGGGTCAAATCATTATTAACCTTCATCACATCTGCCAAGTGCATTTTGCCGTGTAACATAGTCTCAGAGGTAACACCAAGGAGCAGAGTCATGGGGGCAGGGTGTAAAATTCTGCATATCACATTTTGTAAAATACTTGGCATGCATTGCTTAAAACAGAATAAATCCTGATGATTTTTTTTTACAGTAACATGAGGACAACACATTCATGATGTGGGCGTTCTCTACATTCTAAACAAGTGTGCTAGCCTGAAGTAAATCCCAAGGCATGTTACTTACTATGATGCTTTTAAGATGCTTTCTTAGGAAGTTAGACACTACCTGAATATTTCAATGACAACTTTATTCACCTAAAATGAGGAATGAAAATTAGAGAGGGGGTGTTAACCTTTATGCCTTTTCTGAGGTTTAAGGGAGATGGGAACTGAGCAGATTGAGAACAAGACACTGTTGTGCTCACAGGGAAAAGAATCTGCATTTCTGAGGGAGCCCTTAGGTTACAAATCACCGGTAAATGTGACAGGAGGCATTGGGATGGTGACAGCAGCGTTAGCTGTGTACAGCAAGGAAAGGTAAGGAAAAGGACATCCAAGGAGAATAGTCAAAGAGAGGAGAAAGGGAGGCTAACGGAGCTTTATCCAGAGTGAAAAAATGTAAGGGTAACGGCAGTGTGTACAGAAAAACTAGACCGATTAAGTGGATGTTTATTAAGGTTTGCAATATGCACTTGGAAGAAAATGAAACAAACACACAAAAGAGTGAAACTTATCATATGGGAGACCTGTTGATGCCCGGCCTTTATTTCTTTATCACTTTTCATCCTCAGGCTTTGTCAGCCTTGGCACTACTGACATTTGGGGCAGGCTAAATCTTTGTTGTGGGAGGCTCTTCTATACGTTACAGGATGTACAGCCAGATGGCTAGCCTCAACCATCAGATGCCAATAGTTGCCTCCTCCTCCCAGTTAAAACAACCACAACAGTATCTCTAGAAGTTGCCTGATTGTTCCTGGTTGAGAACCACTGAGCTAGACCAGTGGTTCACATACTTGAGTGTGCATCAGAAAAACCTAGGCCCTAACCCCAGAGTTTCTGTTTTACATCTTGGGTGCTGCTTGATAATTTGTATTCCCATTAAATTTTCAGGTAATGCCAATGCTACTGGTCCAGTGACCACACTTTGAGAACCCCTGCTATAGATACCAAAAGCTTCCTGCTACAAACACCTGTCACTCTTCCTGAAGGCTTTCTCTGGCACTCTTCCCCTTGAAGCAGGCTTAAAGTGTTAGAAAATCAGTGACCTGGGAGTAGCCAGTAGGGGGTAGTGATTAGGGGAGGGAATAGGTAAATAAATACCTCATGTCTCTTACCTCTCAGGTAAGGTTCTGCACAATCTCCCAGAGGTCTTCCCAGTGGCACACAGCAGTATTGTGTTCATTAACTAATCTCTACTGCCTCTTTCCCTTCCCTGTCTCGCTTTCCTCTTCCTCTACTGGCAGTTTCTGGCACCACCTCCCAAATGAACTACATTTCCTCAAACCCTTATATCACAGTCTTCTGGGAGAACCTAAATTAAGGCATGTGTTATAGCTATAATTTCTAGGTTTTTCTTTCTTCTTTTTGTTAAGGACTGTTAATTTTTCCTCCCTTCATATCAGAGCTTCTCAACTGGAAGCAAATGTGCTCCTGTCTGCCATAGGATATTGGCAATATCTGGAGACATTGTGGGTTGTTACAAAGGTGGATGGGAGGCGCCCCTGGCATTCAGTGGGTCAAGGCCAGGGATGGCGCTAAACATGCTGCAATGCACAGAACAGCTCCTACAAGAAAGAATTATCTGGCCCCAAATAGTAGCAGTGCTGAGGGTGAGAAACCAAATTCTAGCCCAAAAAGATGCAAGGAAAATGCATACCCAGAAATATGCAGTTATCTTCTCTGGAATTATGGGTTTAGGTTCAAGTTCACAGACTAAGATTCTAAAATTGTAGCCATTTGCTTCCGTGCAAAATAGTAAGCACCTTCATTCCAAAGTGTTTTTTCTTACCCTGTGACTGGAGTAGTCTTAGTCCGCAAGATCTTTGAACTTCCTCAAAAATACTGTCCCCAAAATAAGTGTTCAGTTTTCAATATATGCAGTTTTATGAGGGATTAAAAAATGCAGTTAATGTGTGAACAGACATTTTTGCAAGTCTTGCCTTTTCTGTTTTTCTTTTATTCTTCTTCTCCCCCTTAAGGAAAATACCAGCTGCTTGTTATGCACATTAAAGTGTGTCCCAGGTCAATGTATTATACAACTGTATTTGTGCATCCGGGAAGAAAGGAAGGTGATCACCAGGTTGTTTCTATAGAAACATCAAATTAATTTTTGCCAGAAGATTAAATTGTCATTGCATAGCTGGCAATTGGTATATTTGGATAACTGCTTTCAAGTTTTCTCATCTGTTCAAATTGTTACCATTCAAAGAAGTTTCTGGCTCCATGACACAGGGCATTTTTTCTCAGTGTAATGTTTTGAAATGGTGAATGCTAATGAAAATGTTCAAATCAATTGATGCAAAAAAATTAACTTTGATAAATGCATAGTGAAAGATAACAGAAGAATAAAAAGCAGAATTATTGTATACAAACAAGTGTTTCTTTTTTAAATATAAAAATTCAAGATAAACTAACTTGTGAGCCATTGATTTGAAAAGGCGAGAAAAAACAGAAGTAGGAGAAGGAGCTGCATTTAAAAGTAGCCTCAAAATTTCTCAAAAAAAATTTTTTTAATAAATGGATCAACTCTATTTTTGAGCTTGGTAGTGTATTATTTTCAAAATTCAACTTTTAACAGTGTTATAATAGTCAAGATGAATAATCCCCTTTACTTTTCATAAGCTTGACATTGGTCATTAAAGTTTTAAAATTCAGATCAGTATTTCTTTTTTGTTAATATCAACAGCCTGAAATACAGCTATTAAATAATTAGCTACAGGTAAGTTTTGTTTGCAGTAATTATATCAAAAAATCTATTTAATTATCATTGGGTTGCAGATTGAAATAGAAGTACCTCTTATGTCACGGTATTTCATTCAGTAAACTTCTTGCTTAAAAAAATCTAGTCATAAGATAATCACTACTTTTAAAACCTTTAGTTATTTGTGCTTCCATGTGGAAGACAGCGTTTCAGTTATAGCTTTTCTAGAGAATATACGTGAAGTAACATTGGGAAGGCAAGAGAGAAGAAGTTGGGTGAGAGAGATGATGATGAATGAGGGACGTGGTTTGGGACATCTAAACAGGAACCAAGATTTTAGGGACTATGTTTCTGGAAATTCTTTTTAAAATACTAATTTTACTCTCTGGAACATGTTATATATTGCCTCTTTATATACAAATTAAAGTGGTTATGTATCAAATATCATGTGTGGATCATGGATAAATGACATTACGTTTTATCCTCACTTACTAATTGAAGAGAATAAATGAGAAGATTGAAAATCTGTGTAATTTAGGCGAATAGCTATTGCATACACTCATTTTGTTGTGATTTTTTTCTATTCCTTACAATAAAAAGGTTTAATATCAAGAAACAAATTTCTGGGACTTTAAGATAGAAGGAGAAATAAAAACTAACATTCCTTGTGACAAAAAAAAATCCTAAATACTCCAATTTGGTCATCTGATTTCATTTTTTGTATTGTTTCATCTTGAATAAGATGAATAAGTGTCCCAAGCTATTTGGGCATACTTTTCTCCAACTCTACCCAAAACCAAGAAGATGATGGCCATATTCATTGCTCTAAACAAACAATCATGAAAGGTGATTGGTTTGAAAATGATCATAACTACTTGGAGGATGTATGATTAATGAATGGAACATAATGGAATTTAAATTCCCTTAAAAACACAATGAAATTTTTTAAACAATCACATTAAAAATGTATTTGATATGATTTCTGTGTCACTAGATGAAGTCAACTCATGGGTTTGGGGCATGGTGCAATAGAGTTTATCACTTCTTGGAGGCTACTCTGGGAATCAGCCTAGTGCTTGCTGCCTATCTAGAATAGACTGGACAAATCCAAATACTTGCCCCACTTGAAAAACTATAGTCTTCAAGTTAATGGTAGGGATTTTAATCTCTTGAAGGGAAAATCAGTTAGATTAAGGGAAATCTTTGTCTCAAAATAGCTATGTTACCTAAGGCAAATCAACCACCCGTTCAGAGAAAGAATATTGCCATCTGGAAAATGATACGCTAACCAAAAGTTAACATAAGGCTAACTTGTTAAATAAGCATGATCAGATTCTCTGCTCCTCGGTGCTTATGTCAGCCCATGGTAAAACACCTGCAGTGAAGTATTCAACTTTAGCAGTAATACACTATATAATATTTGCTGCCAGCAGAACTAATTGGAAGTCTTCTATATCTATGAGAAAATGAGGAGACGCTGACTGTATTTAAGGAAATGGTTTGGACACTGTGGAAAAGGATGCAAGGTCCTGGTGTGTTTTGATTATCATTATCCATTGGAAGCTGCTATAAGTGGATCAGGCTCCCAGAGAGTGAGACCCAGATCCAGCCAAATGCTGCTTGACTGATCTAGTGACAACAAATTCACAATAGTGAAAGTCTCATATGGAGATATGAATGCAGTACTTGTCCATTCATACTTACTCTCCAAATTAGATGTAGTATTGTTGAGTTTCTTATTTGTAGAACTATCATACAGCAGAAGCCATTGTTGAAATGTGTCTAGATTAGTTGGTAAGAATTATTTTGATTATTTTTTTCCATTGAGTTTCAGTGAAGAAAAGATTATGGCTAAATAAGAGATTGGGGAGTATACTGGTAAGGTAGAAATTAAGGTGATTATGAAGCCAATGGGGATAAATGGGATAGCTGGGATATATTCTGAATTGATCAGTTTTTTGTTTTTTGTTTTTTTTTACTTATAATAGGAGTCATTATAGGACAGCTTCTTCAATCTCTAATAGTCCACTCCAGTTGTGTTTCTATTTAAAGGGAATCCAAATATATGAGAGTAGATGAGATTATTTAACACTTGGCTAAAATGGGATCCAATTGGGTTATTTATATACAGGGGAAGAAGAAAAGTAATTTTCCCTCTACCCTTCTTAGTTCTTGGCTAAGAACCCTGTAACAAAAAGACAGAATAGCAAAAGATAAACAGTTTATTAAGGAACACAGCATACATCACATGGGAGAAACCTAAAGCGAGTAACTCAAAACGGCAACTTACAATTCCATCTTATATAGCCTCTTCACAAAGAACAATAAATTTGCAGAGAAATGACATGACAAAAGAAAGCAGTGTCTGGCTTTCAAGGGTGGCAAACTGTAGGTAAATATATGGTAGGAAACTAATGAAGTAATGTTTGGTGCAGCTTCCTTTGTTGATGTTTCTGGGTTGGTAAGAATGTCTTCTTTCTTCCTGCTACTCTTCACGTGGGAGTTTTATCTCCTGCTTTCAGGAAGAAGAAGGAGGGACCAGAGTGCCTTTTTGCCCCTGCTGTTTCTTAAGTGCCTTTAATTCAGAAAATCAGTATGCCAGAGTGGCCTATTGTGGAATAACATTTCTGATTTCTTTCAATATCTTACCTTCATCTACCTGAGAAAAATAATACAAATAGCCCCAGCTTTTTCAGATCTGAGTATTCAGAGAATTATAACACATTCTTGTGCTTTACCTTTATGTCTTGCACTCTACTAGTTCTAGGCTGAAATCAGAGTGAAATTTTTGACATGTCAAGCAAAATTCCTTATGCTATTGTTCAATGAGTGGAACCAGGGAACTGAGATAAAAATATAATAATTTCTTTTCACATCTAAAGCATGAGACCCATTTTCAGTGTGTAGGATAAAACCAACCCTTCTGGCCAGCAGATACCATACAGCTTCATTTTTATTTCAGTCTTTCGGCTACAAACAAACAAACAAACAAAAAACCAAATAAGTTATTTGATTTTGATCCTCTGCTTTGAGGGAAAGAGGGAATAAAAGTATTACAGGCAGTGTTTGGCCCTTTTTTTTCCCCCTTATGAACAAGATCCCAACATATTTCGGACTAATAAGATGAATAAGGTTGGAATAAAAAGTGGAAAGTATTTTTCAATCATACAATTTGTTTTCAAAACAAAGATAACCGTATGTGGGACACTGAGATCTTACCCTGTGCAATCAGAGGCCATAAGAAGTGAATAGATTAAAATTAATTTGAAGCAATGAGAATGTTCTTATTCCCTAGAACTGGGCCTCTGTTTTCTGCCGCTCCCCTGCAACTACCACTAAACCTCTGTTTGCTCTGTTGTAAAACAAAACATTCGAATCTGTGAGACAAAAATTAAAGAGAACACAAAAAAAAGCCACAAGAGTCACATCTGTTGTTGAGTGTAGTGTGGATCAAGCAATTGTTTCGATAAATCCCAAAGGATAAATAACATTATATTTGACAGGCTTTCTGGGGTCGGGGGGGGGGGAAGCCCTCATTGATTCATATTTTAGTATGCTAACCCAGTTTTGGAAAATCCAAGGCATAAACATTTAGTGGAAGTAAAAGAAAGTTAACTGCTATTTTAATTTTAAAGAAAATTGAAAAGGTTAGTGGTAGATTTTTACGAGTACAACATGCACAATTACAGCAGGCACGACTGGCCAGAGTGGATTATATTTTACACATAATTAGTCCAGACACGTGTTGGAACCATTAAGAGGAGGGCACTTGGCTGGTTTTGCTAACACTTGCTTCTCTTCTGGCACACTCATTAAAAAAAAAAAAAGTGTTTGCCTTTGGTTTTTCAGAGTAAAGCAGATTTTGTAATAATATTGGGTAAATAAATAGGTACCTTCCAAAGCTATATGTTATCTTAAGTAATCTAACTTGTTATTGATTTTTTTTCCCCTGCAGTAAGAAAGTTAATAGTTGGAATCATATGTAGTTGCTATAGTAACTCATGCAAGTGTACTTCTCTTGAAGGGGAAACATATGATTAATTTGTCTTTTAACCTCTTTTATTGTGACAACACCCATGAAATGCACGAACAGACATCTGTTGTTCTAATAATTTTATCTTTTTTTTAACTGAAACCCTCTAAATAATATTTTCAGATTAAAAAAAATGTTAGTAAATTATTTGAACTTCAGGAAAGAGTAAGTATGTCTCCATAAAAGAACATTAAAAAAAAAAACTTCTAAAATATTCAGTCCTTTGTATTATTTTACATTTTATGAAGTTCATTAATGTTCCACCCAAACAAATTTTAAATTTATGAGTCTTTTATCACTTCACATAATGCTTTTAAAGTAAAAATAACATTCAACTTAAGGTGGCAAATGTGCCATTGCTTCAGAATATATTTACATATTTTATTTTAATATCATGTATTATTTGGCCTAAATTTGCATGTGCATGTGTCTCTATTTCTATTTAAATATACAGATTTCTCTCACAAATACTGCTTCCTATAGTTTTCATAAAGTAATGTTAAGTAGTTCTCTACTGTTTTTGATAATCTGATATTAATTTCTGTTTTTAACCCAAGTTGCAAGTCTGAATGGCTATAGGAGCCAGCCGGGCAATGAAAGTGAGTGAAATGGCCAAGGTGGAGGACCATAAGGCAGAGAGGGGACTGGAGGTCAGATGCCCAGTAGAAAGGTAGCAGCTCCTTCTCAAGCCCTGGTGAGTATTGCATATGGAATGTACACCAGGGTTTTTCCAATTTTTCAAGAAAAAACAGAATTCTGAGTGCTGATGTGAAACCTGTGTGCAAATAAATCTTGGAAAGTAAAGCAATTTGATTTTTGAAAAATGTACCATGAAGGGTCAAACCATCTGCAGTTTTCGTCTGGATCACCAGCTGTCATTCTGCATATCCTGCCTACCTCAAGGGGCAGCTTCAACCTTCAGGACACAAAATCATGGCTGTAGATGTCTTTGATCCACTGGAAAGTACCAGAATTTATAGTCTTCTTTAATAGATGCAGAGAGCAATATTTGACTGATTGACTGAAATTCACATCAGAAATTAGCAGCAGTCTTAAAAGAATGGATTCCCTCTTGCCGTTTTGTTTTATTTTATCTTTTTATTTGACAGATAGCAAGAGCACACGTGAGTGAGGGAGGGGTAGGGAGAGAGGGAGAAAGAAAATCTTAAGCAAGTTCCACACTCAGTGCAGAGCCCAACATGGAGCTTGAACTCACAACCCTTGAAATCAAGACCTGAGCCAAAATCAAGAGTCAGATACTTAACTGACTGAGCCACCCAGGCACCCCTAACTCTTGATATTTTAAAGTGAGTAATGATCTTGGATCTAATGATTAAAATTCTATATTGAGATGAATGGAGGCCCCCATGGGGAAGAAACATTTGGGAGCAATAGAATGGTTTGGGTTTGGACTATTGAGGCAGATGATTGAATTATGCACAGATACTTTGTTAGGTGAGGCTGGGGTGAGAGGGCAGAGTGTGGCTGTCAGGGAGGAAGGAGAAAAGGTGGAGATGTTACTGGAGGGGTAATGGCTAGAGGGAGTTTATTGAGGAAGATAAGTATTGCTATAATGGGTCCAGGGGAGCTTCCTCCCGGTCTTCTAATAACACTTCCAATAATATACAGATTGTATTTCACCATTTTAAGAAGTGGGTCTGTGTTGGCACTGTTTATTTAATGTTGTTTTTGCTTGCTACTAGAACATCCTGAAATTTTTCTCATGGTATAACCAGACAAGCTGGGAATGCCCACTGTGTTCAGCGTTACCTTGGGTTCTATCTTGTTCTATTTTATCAAATAAGACACTACCCAGAAAGCTGTAGTTGTGAAATGAGAACTTATGGAGTTGCAAGGGTAGAGATTTATTGCAGCAGTTGGATATACGGAGGAGGAAGGAAAGAAGGAAAATTGGACGGAGAGGGTGGAGGGAGAATTACCACATGGCAAATTGGTGAGTCACTGTGCTAGCCCTGGATGGAGTTACATCTACCACTACTCTCTTTTTGTTTGTTGGTCTTTGCCTTCCATCTCATATGATTTTCTTAAACCATGTTCCTTTGAACCTAATACTTCAGTTCATAATAGAATCATTAAATAAGATCTGTGGGATTCCAACCTGTGAGGGTGGCTGTCCATCCCCTACCCCCCTCCCCCGGCTTTGTTCTAATAGTGAGTCCGTGCAGTCTATGCAGACCTCTGACAGCAACAGAGAATGTGGCTGGTGGTAGCCTGGGATGAGGTCAAAGATATATTAAAGCAGCCTCTTGGGAGAAACAGTGGTATCTCAGGAAGCATAACAAATGTGGACTTTGTAGTCATGGATTTGACTTTAAGCTCTGCCTTTTTTTGTTTTTGTTTTTGTTTTTCCAACTTGGTGACCCAGGGCAAGTCACTTAACTGCCCTGTGCTTGTAGAAGAGGAAAATTTTCTTTGACTTTCTTAAGATCCCTGGCAGGACCTAAAGTTAAACTGAGAAAGACAGATGAACAGGAGAAAAGCATATACATTTTATTATTTTTTTATATGTACATGGGAGCCTTCACAAGAGCATGAAGCTGCAAAAGAGTAGCCAGAGCTGGAAGCTCTCATACATTTTAGACCAAGAACTCCTTCAACTTAAAATCTTCAGTATGTCACAGTTCCAGTTTTGTGGCTGGTATATCCTGAACCCCATTGTGCTCTTTCACAGTAACTATGTTTCTCAGGATGTACAGGTGGCAAGGCTTTTATGATTGTTTTGGAAACATTATCTTTTTCTTCTTTCATAAAAATAAAACCATGTCTATATGAAGAAAAGAGAAGTTTGTTACCAAGCCTGAGCTATCGTGAGGATGACTGCAAATACATTTCAACAGTTTTTCAGGAATTGTTACTTCAAAATATAAAAATGTTAGAGAAAAAATAATTCACAGTAGCAAGTCATAGTTTGAAATAAGTAAGTTTCCACTTATTTATTAATAGATTAAATACTATGTCAGACGGTAACTATGGAAGTGATTTGATGAAGTGAAACAGCTTCTAAGATAGTTAACATTCATAAACAAACTTTACTGTGTATGCATCATATGTATACTATATATACCCAAAGTCTCATGTTTACTTTTTACATAAAACATAACTCTAAAGAAAACCATTTAACTTTGAAACAGTTTCAGAAGTATAAAATGTAAGCAAAGAAATTGCGAAAATACTAGGTATAGTTCCCATATAGCTTCCCCAAATGTTGTCTCACAAAAAAATTAGTGTAATTTATTAAAATCAGAAAATTAATATCGATGCAATATTATTAACTAATTTGCAGAGCTTATCCAGATGTCTCCATTTGTTCCTTAATGTATTTGTTGTGCCCATGAACACAATCAAGGATCTCATACAACTAGAGGTTTCATGTCTCCTAGTCACCTCCGAGAAGGGAGAGTTCCTCAGTCTGTCTTTGTGTTAGTTGGTCTTTTAAGAGTACTTGCCAGTTATTTTGTACAATGTCCCTCACTTTGGCTTGTGTGAGGATTTGTTGTGATTTGACTGCGGTGTCACTGGCAATATTACCACAGAAGGTAATGTGATATCCTTGTTAACTACATCTGGAAAAGCATGAGGTTGACATGCCTCTTTACTGGTGACTTAAACTTTGGTCTCTTGCTAAGGTAGCTTTTGTTTCTAACAACCTAAAATAAACGATGGAATTATCAGTGTTTTCTTTTTTTTTTTTTTTCAACGTTTTTTATTTATTTTTGGGACAGAGAGAGACAGAGCATGAACGGGGGAGGGGCAGAGAGAGAGGCAGACACAGAATCGGAAGCAGGCTCCAGGCTCAGAGCCATCAGCCCAGAGCCCGACGCGGGGCTCGAACTCACGGACCGCGAGATCGTGACCTGGCTGAAGTCGGACGCTTAACCGACTGCGCCACCCAGGCGCCCCTCAGTGTTTTCTTTTTTTTTAATGTTTATTCATTTTTGAGAGGGAGGCACAGAGAAAGAGGGAGACACGGAATCCAAAACAGGTTCCAGGCTTTGCACTGTCAGTACAAATCCCGATGCGGGGCTTGAACCCACAAACCATGAGATCATGACCTGAGCTGAAGATGGATGCTTAACCAACTGAGCCACCCAGGCATCCCCAAATTGTCATTGTTTTCAATCTTCTGTTTTAAAATTTTTTGGAGCAGTAGATATGTTTCCTAATTAAATGTTATCTAAAAGTGAACCAATTTTAAAATATAATAATTAGCCCTCACTAGATTCCAGATTTCCATTATACTAGATTTTAGATAATAAAGTACCATATATAAATTTTATATCTTTATTAAAAGCTAATAACAGTATATAATAAAAATAGTAATGCTTGGCATAGTTTGACGCTTTTGTTGATAGTGTTCATAGAAATGGAAAACAATGTTAGCTACATTATGGAAGAATCCAAATTTTATTTGTAAGTCTCAATGTGGAGTTAGCAACAGAATATAGTAACAAGGGACGCATATTTGCTGGGAAAGTTTTGTTGCTGCTTATTAAAATGTTTTCTGAACCAGAATATTTATATCATTGCTGAAATGTGACTTCTGACTACCACGTTTTTAGATGTGTTGTAACACATCTATAGTTAAATGACATTTTTTTCCATCTTCTTTGATTCTACTAGCATCTCTGATGATTTTCTGCAAAATCATAAAGTTGGTTCTCAGAAATTTTTCTGGGACATTGATAGAGTGTCCACAGAAAGTGTTCCTATGGTTTTAATTTGCAACAGTCTCATACACTTGTTAGGACTATGTCAAATTCCCTGAGGGGACCGTATCTCCTCATCCTGCGATTGGACAGATGGTACTTATTATATCTAGTGAGAAAGAGAGGAAAACAAAAGTTTGTCTTAAAAAAGGGAAAAAGCCTTCACAGCCCATTTAAATACTTGGTCGTTTAAGATGAGATACGAAATTAAATGGAAAACACTTGGTTACAACTACTGAATAACCATGTTGGCACAGCCTTTTCTGTATCTTTCATGATAATTACTTACAAAGAATGGAGTCATGATGTGGAAGTCCAACAGATGAAAGGGAACTGAGGTTGTATTTTTTTTAACATAGCTCCCCAATGACCTGTGAAGCAGTGATAGTCTAGCATGTAAGCTTGGTTTGAGACTTTTTACAAAGTCTTCAGTTTACAAAGACATTTCATCTACCCTCATCATGAATATCATCGCAGTATTCCTTAGAACATCAAACAGAGGGAGGTATCCTTATTGATATATTACAGAGCAGGGAACTAAATTTATGAGTGAAAAGATGATCAGTTGAAGATTACAAAATTACATAACAGGCATATTGAGACTTGACCCCAGTCCTTTAACACAAAATTCTGCCATCTTTCCATTATATTATCTTCCCTTTTGTGAATTTCATTGCCTAGTTACAACCTAGAGCTCTGAAGATTAATTTGAGTTTTAGATTTTTTTCAAATGGGGTTGATAAATAGAAATTGATTAGGATATGTCAAATTATAACTGGGTCTTCGTGTGCTTCATACATTTACATTTGCTTTTCATATCTCTTGTCTGAGACATAGGTCTATATGATCAATCACCTATTGGACATCTTGTATATCTCCAAAGCATCTCAAAGTTAGCATGCCCCAAATCTATCAATCCCAGTTCAAATCTCACCAAATCCCGGTCTCTCCTAGTTCTTCCTAAGTGAATAGTGCCACCATTCAGTCTGGTAGGAATATCAGAAACAGAGGGCAGTCAATGACACCTCCCTCTTCCTCAATCCCCCCCACCCATATCCAACATAATGTAAAAATGTTGATAATTCTAACTCCTAAATATTTTTTCAAGCAGATGATCTTTGCATATCTCCATTTCTATCACCCTAACTCAAATAATCATCATTGCTGCCTGGACTCCTGTCGTGGCTTCCTAGTTGAGTCAGAGAGAGGCAGAGAGAGAGGGAGACACAGAATCTGAAGCAGGCTCCAGGCTCTGAGATGTCAGCACAGAGCCCGACACGGGTCTGCAACTAATGAATTGTGAGGTCATGACCTGAGCTGAAGTTGGACGTTTAACTGACTGAGCCACCCAGGCGCTGCAAAGATCAAATTCTTAACGTGGCTTGTAAAATGCTGAATTGTTTGGTACCTGCCTAATTTTCTAACATCATCTCATACCAATCTAAAACAAAGCAACAATTCCCAGGCCTTCTCTCCACCATAGTTGTCTCCCTTAAGCCTCCCTGGCTTTCTTCTTTTCCTTCAACAATCTAGTCTCCATTCTACCTCAGAGTTTTCATAAAACCTGCTCCTCTTCTTGGTGCCTCCTCCTTTGCCACCACTTACCTGACTTTTTACCTGTTTAATGTCTCTTATTTCCTAAGATTCCACCGTAATTGTTCCTCCTTCAGAGAAGTCTTCTCTGACCCTGCAGATGTGCTCAAATTCTCCCTCGAATAGGAATGTGCACTTCTATTTTGTAACACTACTTCCAGTTATAGTTTTCATTCATCTGTGGGAGTCATTATTTAATGTCTGTTTCCACCTCTCAAGTGTAATTTCCATCAAGGATGAAAGGTTTCTTGTACTTAGCTCACCTTTGTTCCACCTCCCCACCTGCCATAGCACCTAAGTTAGCACCTATCACATTTAATGAAAGTGTTGGTATATGAATAGCCTTTTCTGTGGGCTTTTTTCATTGAGCCAGAATAATCTAGACACCAGTGCACCAGCATTGGAGGGTACCTGTTTTGGGGCCAGGCCTGGAAGAAGGTTTATATACAGTAGTAGGTACCCAACATTAGAGAGAGTGTGAGGTATAACCTATTAGGAAGCAAAAATCAAAAGCCAGAAGAATACTAAGTAGATCTTAATGAATGAAAGTAAAGGGAGGTTATAACCTGGATTATGAATCTCACATCCAGGAAGTCTGGTAATTAGATTTTGAAGCCCACTGTCACTGGGCTTGGTCAACAACCTTAGTTTTGCTTTTTTTTTTTAATTTTTTTTTTTTTTTTGGTAATAGCTGTATAGTCTTTGTGTGAAGAACTACATTTTCTATATTGAAGGCTCTCTTAGAAGAGTAATAGACACTAATATGGGCTCTTAATCTAAATCCAAATTGTCTTTTCTGCATTTTTAATCCTCAGTGGGGTGACCCGAGTACAAACATATCTAGAATTAATTGATTCCTCAGATGATTCCCTGAAGTCATTCATCTTAACTTCTACTAGTCTAGACTCTGGAGTTGCCTTGGATCCTATAATTTCTGAGACAAACTATTCAAGTTTCCCTTGGTTCTCCTATGTTTCAAATAAATTATTTTATCTATCTATTTTCTTTTTATGTTTTTATACCTATTTTTTTTTAATATTTGAGAGAGTGTGCATGTGAGTGTGGGAGAAGGGCAGAGGGAGAGAGAGAGAGAGAGAGAGAGAGAGAGAGAGAGAGAGAGAGAGAGAGAATCTTAAGCAGGCGCCATGCTTAGCACAGAGCCCATCACAGGGCTTGAACTCACCACTCTGGAATCATGACCTGAGCCCAAATCAGGACGTGGATGCCCAACTGACAGAGCCACTCAGGTGCCCTCTCTGTCTCTGTCTCTCTGTCTTCTATCTATCTATCTATCTATCTATCTATCCATCTATCTCTATCCATGCATCCATCTATCCATCCATCTAATCTGTCCATCTGGTTTAAGACAGCCAATGCTAGTTTCTGTTGCTTGTAGTAATATGCATGCTAAAGTCACTGTAGGATCAGTCTGTGATTGAATAAATGCAGGAAATTACATGTCTGTTTTGGATTAACATTACCATTTTTAAAAACTGAAGATGATAAACTTAAATGAAAAATATATATTATAGATTAAATATTAGCTCCAAGTGAGAGACATAATATATAAGATATATATTTTATGGGAGATAATTTTCTTTCATAAAAAACAACAACAACAACAAACGTCGGGGCATCTGGGTGGCTTGGTGGGTTAGGTGTTCAACTTCGGCTCAGGTCATGAACTCACTGGTAGTGAGTTCGAGCTGCACGTTGAGCTCTGTGCTGACAGCTTAGAGCATGGATCCTGCTTCAGATTCTGTGTCTGTCTCTCTCTCCACCTCCCCTGCTCATGCTCTTTCTCTTTCTCTCTCAAAAATAGGTAAACATTAAAAAAATTTAAAAACTGTAATAAACTAAATTCAAATCTATCTTCCAAATGGATACATTTTATGCTTACATATATTTTAAATGAAATCATGATGGACAATCTATTTAAGACTGTTGGCAAAACTGCTTTGACGGCTCAGAGGAATGAGAGAAGTTTAGCAGAGAAAAGTCAGGCTCATTCTGTGACACAGGAACAAGGGAGAGTGTGGGGGATCACCTCAAGCTCAGATAGAGCCCCTGATCATGTGGAAAATTGAATCTTTTTTTTGTTTTAAAATCTCTTTCAAGTAAAGGATGAAACTTCCAAAGAATTCCATTTACTTATCAATCATCTGTGGGGAGGTTTTAAAAGTCATCTGTGTACTCACTTATTTTATTTTATTCTGTGTTCTAGATGTCATTCTCATATTGGAAGGTCTCCCGTAGATGAAAGAGAGTCTAGAGAACAAAGTGATGCCCCAGTCCTAGCAGGTGATCTGTATTAATAGACATTCGAAAAGAAGAGCACAATAGAAATTGCTAGTTTAAGTGAATGATACCCTGTATTAAACACAAGGATTTCCAATGACTTCTGTGTGAATTCAGTAAACCTCCATTAATATACACCTGAAAAAGTCTAAGTTGTTAACCTGACAGAACAAATATTCTCAGAATTTCTACCTCTCCAAAGTTTTCTACAATGAAAATTCTGATTGTTAATTATTTGCCAAAAGTTGGTTGGGAGGTGACAGAGTTAGCATAGTTTTTCTTTCTTTCATTCATTATTTTGAAAGTTGATCTCATTTCGTGTGTTTATTTAACTAGCAGTGTTTGAGAACTCACTGTGTGCTTGGTATTGTGCTAGACATTGCAGTTACAGAGATTACTATGATGGAATCTTTGTCCTCATGCTACTCAAAGTTTAATTTGTTACCAAAAATAGTATAGACATGATGTTTCTAATATGATGCTTTTGGCTACAAGAAACAAAAGCACAGTAAAAATTAGAAAATCTAGCAGCTCAACAGTATACAGGAGTGCTTTGGGGTTTTTGTTTTTGTTTTTTTCTTATCTTTTCTTTCAGCCATACTTAATGAGCTGTCTTTTTTTGGCTTTACATTCATAGCTTCAAGATGGCTGCAGCTCCGAGCATAACCTCCTCGCACAATAGCATCTAACAGCCAAAACGGAGAGGGAGAACCACAGGCATAACTGTCTCAAGTTCTTTTTTTTTTTTAACCCTTCATTTTTCAGTGTATCCTGAATGGAATTGTGTACCCTGTGACCGTTTGTATACTCATCATTAACAAGAGCAATAGAAATTTTAAATGTTGATAGAGTCAATTTTTTTAATGTTTATTTTTGAGAGACAGAGTGTAAACGGGGAAGGGACAGAGAGAGAGGGAGACACAGCATCTGAAGCAGGATCCAGGCTCTGAGCTGTCAGCACAGAACCCAGTAAAGGGCTTGAACTCACAAACTGCAAGATCATGACCTGAGCGAAGTTGGACGCTTGACCAACTGAGCCATCCAGGTGCCCCGCTAGAGTCAAAATTTCAACAGGCAATATTCACCTAGTAAATTTGGTGTGCTGTTGGTGTCGAGGAGCGACTCAACATCAGTTGAGGCACATGACTACCCGATTTTTCCACAAGTATTAATAAAGAAGAGTATGGAATGGTTTTGTGTGGTCAACCAGAAGTGTTCTATATGTACGTAATTGTAATTCAAGATGATTGATGCTTTATAGACGTACGTACAACATCCCCTGAAATTTTGCAGAACAATCTGAGGATGCAGAACCTTTAAAAATTTTTATTTATTTATTTAATTATTTATTTAAAGGAATTCACAGAAGGATGAACATATCTAAACTCCTAGCCAGTTTTTATCAAAATATCATTCTGTTATTAGCAAAAACTTCAATTCTAGTGGAGTGCAAAGAACTTTAGAAAAAGGAAAAAAAAGCATTTATTTCTCTGCTCTATTTCTAAGTCTGTATCTATGGTTAATGTCATGTAACCACGTCTAAAATGTAGATAAAATTTCTTACCTCATGAGTGGATTATATAGCTTAAGTAAGATAGCTGTATAAATACTTTGTGAACTTTTGGTTCCCATGAAAATAAGGCATTTATTAACGTGTGTGTATCCCATCTATCTCTCTGTCCGTGTATCCCTCTTTTCTCTCCCCAGCATATTCAGTCCATGTTTAGGTAATGCCACACCTGAATACCCTCTTGTTAGTTAGATGTTGTGTGATGAACTCACGGAGCCACCTGCAGCCAATTCCATCATAATATTCAGAAAATCAAAACTGTTAATAGGGAGTAACATCAAACTGACTTTTCAGCCAGCGAGAACCACTGCATCTAAATGGTATATTAGCAGCTCCACCTTCCAGAGATGGGAATGTGAATCTGCGGCATTATGCCACCTTTAAAGAAAATAAGAAAGCACTCTCCATGTAATTATACACTTGTCTTTGCCTTGCCTTGTGTGTTCTTGAAGTTTGGAAAAAATTTTTTTTCCCAACAGGAACTAATTTCAATGCTCTGACAACAAATATTGGTCAAAGAAAAACTTATGAAGAGACCCCAAGGCCCTGTGTTGGGCTTTGAATCATCCAAGTCCTTATAATATATTTTATTTACATTTCTCCTTTCTCTAAGGAGCCAGAGTTAGTATTCCTCCAATGAATCTGACAGGTATTGTCAAAGTGACTAGGAATTTACACATGTGAATTGATGTGTACAATAATTGTGCAAAACAGTATGACAAATTCATGCACAGCCTATTAAGTTTCAATTCTAATTCTTATTTGAAAATAACTTTTTAAAAACCTTAGGCACAACAGCGTTTCTTGGGGGTGTTTAGAAGCTGCTAAGGTAAAAGAGAGGAACTTCAATTCATTGGCTCGTATTTAAAAACAGAAACAACAAAACAAGTTGCATTGGCTTCATGCATGGTTGTGTGCAGACACATAAGTAACATTAGAGATATTTCTGTTTCCTTCTCTGCACCCAGCTTCTCAGTGCACTGGCTTCACTTGTAGGCAGCTTAGATCCGTGTGATAATCTCCGGTTATACATCTTCCTAGCTTTAGTGACAGAAAATCTCCTCCATTCATAGTTCAACAAATGTCCCCAGATGGAGACTCACTGGCAGTGAATGGCCAGAGCCGATTCACAAGCTCACCTGTAGAGCTTGGCATGGCTTCAAACCCAGGCTCATCACAGGAGCTAAATAGAAGTGGAGGATGAGTGGTTCCTCAAGGAAATGGAGATTCTGTTACAAAAGTAGGTGAATTGATGTCAGAAGACCCATAAACAGATTTGCACCTGTGTACACAGCATCGCTTGTCTATCAGTACCCATTGGTCCAACCACTCTGGTGGTGGCCAGGTCCTTGCAAGCTTCAGCAAGCTTTGTGAAGAGGCAACCTAAGACATCGTCAACTCAGACCTTTATTTCATGCTCTTGATTCCTGCTTTGAGCCTGTTCTGCCTCTATGGTATAGGTCACTCCCCAGAAGCTTCACAGCACTCAGGCATGTGGAACTTGCAGATGCAAAGATGCTGACCATCCATGGGTCACCCTTGACCACTGAGGGACAGGAGCTAATGGCTAAATGCCTCTGCTTTTTTCCCCCTTCCCCAGGGCTATGCACAACTGAATATTAGTCACCCTTGGTTTTGGATTCTTGTATTGGCCTCCCCTCCTGTCTCCCATTCCTGGCAACGGCATCATTCTCCCCCCAAGCTACCTGTATGTAAGCATCTACCTTAGTGTCTGCTTAGGCTAAGACTGGTACTAGAATTCTCCCTACAAAGTAGACGTTTCTGATGGATTTTAGAGTCTGGGCAGATGGCAGGTGTGGTAATGATAAGTGAGGAAATTACTCCTGGCTGCTGTCAGTGCAGGTACTGGCGGTACTGCTTGCTCAGATGCTCCTCCCTGGAGTAGGAGGACGCAGGAAGCATCAGCAGCATTGAGTTCCGACACAGCAGTGACAATGAAAAGGGTGTAGAGGCAAACACAATTGTATGAATTAGGTGACAATTTTGGAAATCTTGAAAAAAATGCATAATAACTTTAGAACTATGATAGAACTATAGAACTTGAGAACTTTAGAACTATAAATATCTCTGCCCAATGCCAGAAGAAAATACCTGTACAAGTATATATGACTTTGGCTTTCTTCTTTTGCTTTATTGTTTTTATGTTTTTATTGTAAAATATTTTCCTCATTTAGAAAACAGCAGGGATGTGTGGGTGGCTCAGTTGGTTAAGAATCTGGCTTTGGCTCAGGTCCCAATCTCATTGTTTGCAGGTTCGAGCCCCGCATCGGGCTCTGTGCTGACAGCTCAGAGCCTGGAGCCTGCTTTGGATTCTGGGTCTACTTCTCTCTCTGATCCTCCCCCGCTCATGCTCTGTCTCCCTCTGTCTCTCAAAAATGAATAACCGTTAAAAAATTTTAAGAAAACAGCATAAAATATAGCATCTTAAGTATGAGAATAGCTATAGAGTGAATGAGTATCACTGCTTCCCAAGTAAATAAACATAACATTACCCTCCTAAAAGTCCGGTTCTGAGCATACCTCATAGTACTTACATTTATCTTGTGCTCATTCATATTCTTCCAGCAGACCTATATGAGTTATTCATATCTGGCGTGTTTTCTGTTTTTTCAAACCAATGTCACATCAATTATTAAATATTTGTGATAGAACCCTGGACTCAGCTTTGTCTAACTGTAGTTTATGTGTTTTCATTGCTATACAGTGTTCTATTATGGGACAGTACCCCAATTTTATGTTCCCTCTATCATCATGGACTTTTGGTTACTCCTGTCTGGTGATATCATGTACTTTGCTGGCCTTCTTAATCAGTCTCCTGGTACAGAAATGTCTCTAGGGTATACATCTAGTGCTGTGTTTTACGGGATACACATCACCAACTCTAATGGATAACATTAAATTATTTTTTAAAGTGTAATTTTCATCCTCACAAACAATATATGAGAGTTCTCAGTTGCACAGATTCTTGGCATTGTCAGGCACTTGAATTTTTACCAATTTAATGGGTATATATTGATAGTACATTATAATTTTAGACATTTATTTTCTAACTTGCTAATGAGATATACAGGTTTTAATTTGTTTATCAGACATTTCCTCTTTTATGAAATACCTATTCTTTTGTCATTTTTTTCTATTAAGTCATCTGTCTTCTTAAAAAATCACTTTGGGGGTGCCTTGGTGGCTTAGTCGGTTAAGTGTCTGGCTTTTGACTTTGGCTCAGGTGATGATTTCATGGTTGGTGAGTTCGAACCCCACATTGAGCTCCATGCTGACAGTGCAGAGCCTGCTTGGGATTCTCTCTCTCCCTCTCTCTCTGCCCCTCCCCCACTTGTGCTTGCTCTCTCTCTCAAAATAAATAAATAAACTTTAAAAAATAAATAAATTATTTGGAGAGCTTTTATTTATATTTTGTTTGGGGCTTTTTTGTTTGAGTTACCAGTATATTCTCCCACTCTATGACATGGTTTTTTACTCTTCATTTTGATTAACTTTTCACTGAACACGTAATGTTGGAGCTAGCATCAATTATTGTATGTATTAGTTTTTTTCCCACTTAAAATCAAGAAGTTATCCTTATTTTGAAGAGTTGCACACCTAAGGGTCAGCCTACCTGCAGGATGAATAATGAGTCTTTTGGCTTACTAATTTTTATAAACACTGAATGGTGGGTTTAATGAGGAAAATAGACTTAAATAATCCCTTGTTCATATTCCATGAGTTAATTTCACCTTGCTTCTCTGAAAAGGAATAAATATGCAATTGCTTATGGACAAAATGAAAGCTGTGCATGTTTCTATGGGCTTGGATTTGCTAATTTGCCTTAGGAGGACACAGATAATCTCCTGTGCCTAAAAAATGAGCATGCTTTATTTTTTGGTCTCATTTTCTTCTGTTTCCTAAAGGGAAATTACTAGGTCCTCTGGAGCTGAAAATTGAAAATTGAGTAGCTGGTTAAAGAAGCAAAGTGGTGTCAGACCTCACAAGCAAGGTTTTTGGATGCATCACAACATTTACAAGGAGAAGGTTTGGCATCCATATGGGTGTATTAACATTACTTTTCTCCATCCCTCTGTAGCTACTCAAGCAAGTGACAAGTAGGTATGTCGTGACCACATGTGACATATAAATTACAAGTTTTTTTGCCCCTCTAAAACTTTATTTGTCGTCAACCTTTACACCAATGCACTAAGGCATAATAGCCAATAATTTATGAGTGTAATTTGAAGGAAGCAATTCTGCTTTGTGATACAGTAGTAAATAAAAGATTCAAATCCTCATTGACCCAACATCAAATTCAGCTTTACTTTTTTTTTTTTTAACATGATGTTGTTTATGAGAGTAAGCAAGCAGAGTCCAAGAACGGTGACAGGTTGAAGAAATTCAGTGGTTGCAAAGGACAAAGACAATGGCACTAGAAATGAAGAAAATTATCAGAAGAAAATAAATATGTATGGGTCCAAGTTTTATGATTTAGTTTATTTATTTATTTTTTTGCTTTTGACAAGAAGGGCTTTTTGTAATTTTCGTAACGTTTATTTATTTTTGTGAGAGAGACAGAGTGCGAGTGGGGAAATAGTGAGAAAGAAGGAGACAGAGAGTCTGAAACAGGTTCCAGGCTCTTAGCTGTCAGCATGGAGCCCGATGCAGGGATCAAACTCACGAGCTATAAGATCATGAGCTGAGCTGAAGTCAGATGCTTAACCAAGTCAGCTACCCAGGTGTCCCAACAGAAAGGGCTTTGGAAATGAAGGCATGTTGCTATGTTGCATAGCCAGGCCGTATAGATGATAAGAGAAATGATGGGCTGTTGAGAGCCAGGAGAGAAGACTTGGATGAGAACTGCTTTATGATTTGATTAAGACACTTTGAAGAAGAATTTGTTTCCTTGATAAATGAGATATACTGGTGTGGGCCAAGGAATTCACCTGAGACTCTTTCTCACTAAAATATCTGCCCTGCAGATTTTAACACTGGTCTCAACTTTGCAGCTATTAATTATACTTTCCCTTGGGATTTAAAAAATAGATTTCCTCCCCAATCATTCTTTTTGGCTAGAACTCAAACAGAAATGACAAAACTTTTGTTAATATGAACGGGCGTGCAAATACTGATCCATTGCCAACTGGATCCATTCAAGTTTGCATGATCCTGAGGTCTGGAATCAAGTTCAGATCAATTTAGAGATGAAGTGAGATCAAAGTGACCCTTCACCCACAGATGACAGTATAATCTGAAGTGGAAACCAGGGACCTACACAATTTGACAAGTGCTTGGGGCTTAGGAGTTGACTAACATATGACTTTGGTTAAAATAGTCTTAGAATCCCATCTTAGTATCGCTGTATTTTGGTTCACTGTAAGAGTATAGAATAAGTGATAATTACTGATAATAATCTTGTTACATGACCTTCCTGTCAGGATGAACATGTGGCTTACCTTTGTTACTCCATAGTAAAACAGTGCCCTGCATAATGTTTTGCTTAGTAAGTATTTGTTTAAGCCATTGTTGCATGAGAGTACTAAGCATCTATCCAGCATTATTTTTGTTTTCTCATGTGTTTTAACATATACTCGAACTTTCTCTCCTAACAACTCTGTGAGGAAGAAAGGAAATTATTACAAGTGAGGAAACCGAAGCAGAGCTTTGTATTAATTTGCCCCATGCAGCATGGGTACCAAATGGCAGAACTGTCACGGGCAGAATATCTATCCTCTAAGCCAGCATAATTTCTTTACTATTTTTTCCCATGGGATATGATTCTAGTAGTGATAAGCAGTAGCTAATGATTAGGACACTACAGCCAAGTTAAAAGTGAATTATAAAGTTCATATTTATTTCTGCCTAGTAAGTACTCAAGAAATAGGGATTATCTTCTCATTTGGTATTTTGCTTTTTCTTCAGCTAAGACCTCTATTCCATTTCTTGTTCCACCTTCCACCCCTCTGCTTCCCAATTCTGCTTTCCATTCTGTCAGCTGCTCGTAGTCAGATATCAGTCAACTAAGTCTTCTTCAAGGCTGTGTAATAGAATCTCTCCCAAGAGTGTTTGCATTTAAGAGGAACTTAGAGAGTCTTTAAAATATTCAGATATCTGTGTGTTTGTCAGAAGGGCCTGCTCACTGCCACTTACATCTAAAGTTTATGAGAGCAAACCTTAGAACGGTATTTACTATTTCATGTTTATGAATCAGGTGAAAAGGAGGGTCTGAGAGTCCCTCCCCCCTTCCTTTCAGTGTAATATGTGCTTATAGTGTGGTGAAAAGGAACCTCCATGGGGTTCAGAGAGGGGAATCCAAACTCTGCCTTTTATGGAGTTATGTGACCATGTATATATTTCTTTGTCTAAACTGAAGTAGCATTAATACCAATTTGAATAGTTGTGGGAAGGCCAGGAAGGATCACTTGTTGAACATGGTGGGAGAATACCATGTTTCTTTTGTCTTTATAGTTGATGCTCTGATTTTGTTAATCAGAAAAACAAGAACCCCACCTCTTTTGAACTACATCCAGTAGAATCTAACAGAAAGAACAAGTGTACCAGGGTCTCAGCAAGTACAGTAGCAGCTAGTGTTATTTGTTGAATATGTGCCATGAGCCAGAAATGGGTGGTATTAAGTGCTTTACACGTGCAGTAATGTTTAGTCATCACAAAATTCTAAAAGCCCATTTTATACTCAGGGAAGCAGTCCTCAAATATTAAATAATTTGCCCTTTTCCAGACAAGAACTGGGTCCTGAATTCAGGTTGCCTGATGCCAAATTCCAAAATCTGTGAACTATTAAAAACAAGCCTCAATTCTAGTATACAGTTAGGAAAAGAGTTGAGTGAGCATTTCTGAATGTTTTCTGGATTTTGTGATAATTAAATGAAAGCTCATCTCTATTTTTCTCCTAGTTTTACAAAAGATTTAAATGTAGTTGTGTTGGTACAAAATCCACATCATGTTACCTATCCATGAACAACAGATACAATGTCCTTGACAAGTATTTGCATTTTCAGGTGAGATTAATTGATTGTAATTAGAATTAATGTAATCAATTTAATGTAAATTAGTATTAGAAGGTGTTCAGATTTAAATTTCTCTTCAGCATAAAGATTCAGTTATTTCAAGAATCATTTCAAGATCAGTTATTTTAAGATTCAGTTATTTCAAGTTGTGTCATGTTCACTAAAAATAATTTTAGTTGTGGTCTTAATTGGTCAAGCAATAACCAAACCTTAGAAAAGATACTTTAAAAAGTCAGCAAAAAAAAAGGGGAGGGGGGGTGGATAAATGCCTTTCTTGATATTCTGCAATATTTACAGCATCAGATGAAACTTTTCTAAACAGAAGGAGAAAAGTGTGCCTAACATGGAACCTTCTTACCATTTGATTTGCTCAAATGCCTTCCCTACTTTTATTCTTTTTCTCTTATAAAAATAGAGAAGATCTTAGGGAAAAGCTATTTCCTAGGACATTATTTTAGAGATTGGTTTCTTTCTCTAGAGGAGTAAAACCTCATTGTCATCTTTCACAGGATAATTTTTTGGGATATAGGCAGGAGACTCTAAATTTATTGTCTTGTGTTTTGTTTGGCTCTAGATGAAAAACAAAAGCCTTTGTTGAGATAAACTGGAAATAAATGTGGAATACATTGTACATATCCCACAAATATGGAATAATTAGCAAATGAGAAGGTGAGTTTGCTAGTTATAATATGCATATGTATATATGGATGTGTATATGTATATATGTATGTATGTGTGCACATATAAATGTAAATATTTGTTTGGTAGTTGGAAATATGTGTTGTTAAATGATTTGAAGAGAGGTTTCTTTGACACACAGACTAGGGAGTTATTGAAGGCAAATGAGGATTTTAAAATTTACTTTGCATTTTGGTGAGGAAAGTATTTCATGGGATAGTTTGGCAAACTGAAAGAGTCTATATATATGAAATTCTTGAAGCTTGTGAGGGTCTTTTACATACTTTCAGTCTAAAAGCAATAAAATGTAAAATGAAGTAGACAAAAGATACAAACTCAAACAAACCTGGATTATATAGAATTAGGTAGAATGCATTTACTTGTGGATGGGAACTCACATGTGCGTGATATCCAAGAGGACAAATGATGACCAGCTTAAAGCCTGGGTCTCACTTTTTTTGGTTAATGGATTTATCAAGGGCAAAGATTGTTTAGTTATGAAGTGTGACTTGCTCATTGTACACAATGTGAAAATAATGTAAAACTCCATGGATGAAAGATGGAAGAAATAAGTAGGTGAAAGATAATGCTATCCGGAAAAGAAATTTATTACATTAGGCAGTTTGTGATTTTATGGTGTATTAGAGGTTTATCTTCTGTGGTGAGGATGCCAGCTCAGAAAGAAACTTATCATTCACCTTGCATTTTCATCCTGGAAGAAAATTTTATGTAAGTAATAATACCAGATGACATGGCACAGTATTATTCTATCTGTAAAGTAGAGCTAGGACAGAAAAGTTTTGACTTTTTTTATAGGGCTATATCATTTGTTCAATGGCAAATTAATATAAACATATTTTTGGGGCATGTACTTCCAATATGGAGACGCTGGGACATTTATACAGTGCTATATTTTAGCAGCTAAATATATTATTTTCTGCATAAAATTGACAAAATAGTGTACTAAACCATACTGCCAACTCCCTTATATGCCAAATCGTTACATGAAGTGTTAACTAGAATGCAGTCATTTCCGAGTGATGTTTCATGCCTTCATAAATGTCTTTCTTCCTTGATTTACTCGTCAGTGTTTTAAGTTCTCACAAAATAGGAATTATTTAAATCTTAAGCAACTTAAGTAGTTGCTTTTAAGTTGACTTAATATCATCCAATTCTTGCCCTCTCACCATTTGGAGGACCATAAAATAACTTAAATAGAATATATGACCAGCTAAAATGAAGATGACGTTATTATTCATGAGCACTTTAATACAAACACTTTAGAGACTGCATTCCTCCATTCTATTAAATTATGGTACAACATAAAACTGCCAGACTAAGTTGTAGACTCATAATCTCCAGTGAGTTCCCTTATTTTTTCCTTTAATATTTTTTCTCTTTAATATCTGTAAATCTAATTTTTAGTTCATATCTGTTATATGATATTCTAAATGCTTAATCTTTGATGTTTCTCTTTCCTTTGGTTTTTATATTAATATCTGATAATGACTTAGAAATAACATTTCTATAATAACATAAAAATAAGTCAGTAGTGGTTAATAAGCTAAGCTGATAAACTCTTAGAGTTGGAATAGATTTTGGGGACCAGCCCTGGTGTAAATGTCTCCCTAGAGTGCTGTGGCCTTTTCAAAGGAAACATTTCCTCTAATTCAGCACTCAAGGGAATGTGACAACTGACTCTAAATAGATCTACTGCCAGAAGAGTGATAGTTATGAGGATTGGCCTTGGAGTAAGACAGAATTGCATTCTGTCTCTTTCTAGCTGTATGCTCTGGAACATAAATTCTGAGATTTGGCTTCCTCATCTGTATAATAAGGTGAATTGTACATCACTTGTATAATTGTTGTGAGGATTACATAAGGTAAGTCATGTAAAGCACCTAATATGGTACCTGGTACGTGGTAATCATTATTGTTTTTATTGTAGCTGGATGTATAGGCTATTGGATTCAGAAGACCACATCTTTGCTTTCTGTCTAGAATCTTCAAATCCAGAATTACTGACTAAAACTGTAGGAGGATTTCCTGGAAGGATTGTCATTGTTAGGGCATTTTAGGTTGATCCTCTGGTCGCTATATTAGGGAACAGAGCACATGCTTACTGCCTAGATTTGTCATTCATAGTTGAGGGACTCAAGAATCCCCCTATACAATATACCAAGAATTCTACCATATGATAGTTCTAAATATTTAAATTATAAAATAAAGCCAACAAGGTATCAAATGTAATGTTCTACCATTTTAGCTTAATAAATATACCTTCAACAGACCAGAAATGTGAAGTTAAAATTGAAAATATTCCTTGAATTCTTTGTCAACTCTTTGAAGTCTCATGCTGAAACATAGTGGTACTGAGAGAACCAAAATGTGGCCTGTGGCTTATCCTCCTTCCTTGCCTATCTCAGGCCGTGTCCTGTACCATGAGGGGCTTTGCATGCACACGTGGAATCCTTCTGTATGCACAACCAGACTTGGTCCACAGTTTTGGGGATGACATTAACGCCACTCCCAGGAGCCAGGTGGGCACACTCAGTGAAGTCTGCCTTCAAAATAGAGCAAGGAAGAAGCCCACACAGGCCTTGGGATTGTACAGTGGGGCCAAGTACCAATAGCATGGTCTAAAAGGTGGGGATGCAGGCTACTGATAAGTGTATCTCTTTACCCCTCTAGATTCTTCACCCTGCAGGGTGGGATGTGGCTGGAGAAAGCTAGAGAAGGACTCTCTACCACATAGGATCTAGGTCACTCTCGTTTGGCTCTAAAGTGTGTTACCATTCTTGATTACTAAAATAGAACATCAACTTGATGATACATCAACTGGCACTTCTTCAAAACAGTGATATAGACTGAATGTGCCTCCCCCCAAAAAACTCACATATTGAAAACAAACCCCTAATATGATGGCATTAGGAGGTGGTGCCTTTGGGAGATGGTGAAGGTGGAGAGCTCATGAATGGTGCCTTTGGGATTAGGTCATGAGGGTGCAAATCTCATGAATGGGATTAGTGCCCTTGTAAGAGATCACAGAGACCTCCCTTGCCCTTCTGCCGTGTGAGCACATAGTGAGAAGACACCTGTCTATTTACCAGGACAAATGGATATCTTCATTATGTTAAATCTATCAATCTATGAACAGTATATCAAGTATATCTCCCCATGTATTTAGGTCTTCTTTGAATTTTTTCATCAGCATTTCATAACTTTTAGCATACATATACAATATATACTTTCTAAGGATATACCTAAGTATTTAATTTTTTATAGCTGATGTCATTGATACTATGCTTTTAATTTTAGTTTCTACATGATCATTGTTATACATAGAAATGAGCATGTATGAGTATGTTTGTTTTGAATAGGTATGAATTTTGTCAAGTTCTTATCTTTGAGGCAACCTATATGCTAATAGGGTGCTTTCACTGTTAGCTTTTTGATATGGTGGATTATATTGATTATCGTGATTTATTTCTAAATATTGAATAGCCTGCATACCTGGAATACATCCCATTTAGTTATGCTGGAAAATTCTTTCCACATATTGTTACATCTGGATTTGGTTTGTTAATACATTGTTGAGGATTTTGCAGTCAAATTCATTATAAATTTCTTTTTGCAGTATTTGGTGTGCTATTAGGGTATGCTGGCCTACGGTAAGCTCCTTCCTCCTCTATTTTCTGAAATAACATATGTAAATTGGTCTTAATGATTCTTTAAATGCTTGGTATAAATCTCCAGTGAGATGAAGTGGATGTATATATTTCTTCTGGGGGAGGTTTTAAATTATGGATTACATTTCTCTCGTTGTTATTGGGTTGTTCAGATTGCCCATTTCATCTTGTTTGGGTTATGGTAGTTTGTGATTCTTGAAGACTTGATCTATTTCTTCTGAATTGATAAAATCATGAGCACAAAGTTGTTTGCAGTATTTTCTTATTCTTATTATCGTTTAATGACAGCAGACTGTATAGTGATAGTCCCTATTTCATTTCTGATATTGGTAATTTATGCATTCTTTCTTTTTATTTTTTAAACTTTTACTATGGATTTCTCAATTTTATTAAGTGTTTTGAATACAAAGTTTTCTGCTTCACTGATGTTTTCTGTTGTTCCCCGATTTTTAATTTCCATTGATTTCTACTATTTTCTCTATTATGTCCGTTCTTCTACTTGCTTTAGGTTTACTTTGATCTTCTTTTTTAATTAAAAAAAAATTTGTTAACGTTTATTTAATTTTGAGAGAGAGAGAACAGATTGTGAGAGGGGCAGGGAGAAAGGGAGACACAGAATCCGAAGCACACCCCAGGCTCTGAGCTGTCAACACAGAGCCTGATGAGGGGCTCGAACCCACAAACTGTGAGATCATGACATGAGCTGAAGTCAGCCGCCCAACTGACTGAGCCACCCAGGTGCCCCTCTTTTTCTAATTTTTTAAAGTAGAAACTTATGTTATTGATTTGAAATATTTCCTCATTTTTAATGTAAGCACTCATTGCTATAAATTTCTCTCTCAGCCCTGCCCTAACTGTGCCTCACAAATTTTGATACGTTGTGGTTCATTTACGTCCTTTATCTTCCCCATTTTAAATACTGTCTTGAGCATCAGACGGTGTTGTAATTTTTCTTTTCATCTTAAACTTGATTTATAGAACTCATGAGGAGAAAGGTAGTCTACTGCATGTGTCCATATTCTGCTTTTTCAGTTGTTTCTTTCTTCCCGATGCTCCCAGATACCCTCTTTTATTATTTTCTTTCTATTCGAACAACTTTCCCTAGTCAGCTGAAAGGAAATATCTGCTAGCAATGGAGTCTGTAAATTTCCCTTTATTTGATAATGGTTTTATCCCCCCTTCATTCCTGAACAATAGTTTTGACAGATAGAGAATTTGGTTGAGTTTTTTTTCCCCAAAACTTACAAAATATTGTACCACTTACTTTGGGCCTCCATACTTTCAGATGAAAAATCTGAAAGTTTGGCCTTTGCCTTTTGGTAATGCATCATTTCACTCTGACTGCTTTTAAAACCTTTTCTTTAGTTTTTAAAAGTTTAACTACAGTGTGTCTTGGTATTTTTTTTTTGTAAGATTTATCCTCTTTGGAGTGGATTCAACTTCTTGTGTCTATAGGTTTATACTCGACAAATTTGGGGAGTTTCCAGCCATTATTTCTTCAAATACTCTTTGAGCCCCACTGTTTATCTCTTCTTCTATGTTTCTAATAATAAAAAGATTGGGTCTCTTGTTATTGTCCTACAGTTTTGTTTTACTTTTTTCTGAGTCTGTTTTCATCTCTATTATGTTCTGCCATCATGTTTTATCTTTTAATCATTTTACTTTCTATGAATTTATTAACCACACAATTAAAAAAATGAAATCAAAAGATATCAATGAAGTGTATTTTTTCAATAAAGTTTTTGAGAGAATCAAAAGCTATTTAGGACTAAACATTACATATTACATTAGAAATATTATCTTAATTCCATGGTAAACATTTTTGCAAAACATGTAGGAAAAAATAAAATAGTAAAGCAAACAATTTAAGTTACAATTTTGTCACCTAGAGATGATCACTTTTCTATTTTTCTTCCAGTAAAAGTACATTTGGACTCAGTTTTTTTCTTTTTCTCTCTCACACACACACACACACACGCACACATGCACACATGCATGCATGTGTGCGTGCATATGTGTGTGTGTGTGTGTGTGTGTGTATATATATATATATACTTTTTAATACTTTTGGAACTGCATTATTAATAATTATAATACTTTTTTAGAGTATTCTTATTTTTTTAATTTCATCATCCTCTAAAACTCCAAGTCAAAAGCAGTTTACTTGAGCCAGTAGCATTCATAAGTGAAATAGACAGAGATAAAACCTGAGCTACTGAGCACTATCTCATGATAGGAATAGAAAAGAAAAGAATGATAATTCTTTATATTGCTTAAATACCACATTAATGCCTATGCCTACCTTAAAAATTCTAAAATTAATTTAGGGAAAATGGAATTTAATCTATAATAAATAAGGATAATAAATAATGATTGATATAAAAATAAGTATTAAAATTAAGTAACCAACATCTTAGAAAGAAGCAGAGTAAAGCCACGATAATTCTTCATTGGAAGGATGAATTGGAATTGATGCCAAGGTACTATCCTTTGGAAAATCACAAGATATAGAGTGTCTTGTATATTGCTGTCTTTCATATGGTCCTAGTGAGAAATACAATTATAAAAAATTATAATATACAAATTATATTTGCCATGCCTTGCTTTGCTATTCCTTTTCTGCCTTTTTATGAATTCTGTGTTTCTATTGAACTTATGCAAGCATTATAATGATAAGGTTGGATTGAGTCATTAATGCAAAATATAGCTACCTAGATATTTATGACTCTGTATTTGATAAATGTTTTTGTTTACCACTGTGTTCTCTAAGTGAGAAAAAAAAAGAGAAAACTTTTAAGTTGATTTATTTATAATATCTTGTCAGCTGAGTCAGGATTTGAGTTAGGAATGCAGAGCTCTCTCAGCTGTCAAAGTCAACAGATTGTTTTCCTATGTATTTATATTACCTAAAAGCTTGGAGAGATCCCTCCAAGACATTCAGCCTCAGTTTCTTTCATTCATTTGCTCATACACTCATCAAATATTTATTCAATTTCTATTGTTTTTTAGGCTCTGTGCTAGGTGCTAGTGATAGAGTGGTGGATGTATATTAATATTATATAGTCACAGATTTTATGCATATACACATATATCCATTAACATAATGTTCTTATATTTGGATACACACACGTACAGATACATATGTACTTTCAACATATCTTTTCCTTTCTTATCCTGGCCTCTTACCGTGAGCCATGATGGAGGTGTATAAGATGACCACATTGAAAAGTACATTAACGAAAGATAAGTCAGAGCAAATCCCTTCCGAAGCTTTGGCCTAGTATTCCTGACACATCTAGCCAGTGGTTATTCTTAAAGTTTGGAAGATTATATTTATAAGTAGTAAACTAGATCCAGAACTTAAGAATTATATGAGCTAGTACCATTTGAGAAGAGACATAGTGTAAAATCTTGCTGGACTAAATTGTCTCTGGCTTTCCCATCTCATTATTTACTTTGGGCTTATAAACAGAATGGTCAAGGTGTGATGTGGTAGTTTTCTATTTTTTTTTAATCTGCCCAGTTTCCATCCCAACATCCTCTTCCCAAAATATAGTCTTCATGATAACAACACCCTCCTTTTCTTTGTGTAACAACTCCTTCTACGCTCTCAGTACATGTTTTTTGGATAGGGCCAATTCATGAATCTGACTCCAGGGGTGGATACCTGACAGTATATGGCCCCATCTTGTTGGCTAGAGTTATTTGTTTAGACATGTGAACATGACTGTATTGGGGCCAGTGTAGCTTAGTCAAAAACATTTGCCTTCAAAGCTACTGGGAAAAAAGGAGGTATGTTCTATCTTCATTTGATTTTTAACTTAGTAGATGTATGAGTGAAGATGCTGGTTGCCATCTTTGATCCCTTGAAGGGTTATGTGCCAAAGACTAGAGGAAAGCAGACTGATACAGTAAGAAGGTAAGACAGCATCCTGATGACCTCATGTAAGGTCTTGAATCAAATCATAACTTAAAGAAGCTCATTCTTGAACGTCTCACTTTTAAGTTGCCTTTCTATTAATTGCAACTACTAGAGCTTTCACTAATTCAGTATCCCTCATTCACCTTTGTGTGAGAATCCCCAGCAAAAGGGCCATGGACGTTTATGTTTTGCTTTTATTGGTACCCTTGATCCTTGCTCAAGTCCACTGGTAGTGTTGTGTCTATGTGTCAATGTGCACACATATGCACAGATGCCGAGACTTGCACATGTATGCTTTCATAAAGGAAATTCTGTGCATTTGCATTTATAAGAAATTGTGATCACCTGGTACTCTGATATAACAAGAACTTAGGAAGTAGGCTGTCCTGGTTATTACAGTACCATCATGGTGTCACCAGGCATCAGGACTCCTTCTATCTTTCTGCTTGGCTTTCTTTATAGTTTGGAGCCTATTCTTTTTTTTTTTTAATGTTTATTTATTATTTTTGAGAGAGAGAGAGAGAGAGAGAGAGAGAGAGAGTGTGAGTGGCGGAGGGGCAGAGAGAGACACACACACACAGACTCCGAAGCAGGCTCCAGGCTCTGAGCTGTCAGCGCAGCGACCCCTGCGCGGCTCGAACTCACGGACTGAGAGATCATGACCTGAGCCGAAGTCGGAGGAGGTTCAACCGACTGAGCCACCCAGGTGACCCATTTAGAGCCTGTTCTTATGCTCACTTGATAGGTACCGGATATATTGCCATCATATCTATGTTCCAAAAAGGGAGAGAGAGAAGGGTGGATGGTAAAAAAACAAAAAACAAAAAACAAAAACAAAACAAAATATATATATGAAAAGAAAATGAGCTTAACAAGCCAAAATTGGTCATGTTTCATGGATTTTTTTTCCAGAAGCCCTACCAGAACCTTCTGTTATATCTCAATGAGTAGGATGACACATGTCACACGATGACCCTTACACATGAGAGGCTGGGAAATAAAATATTGTACCTACAAGTGAGGAAGACAGATCGATGTTGAGTAGGTAATGATCTGTGTTGACATAAGATGCATTCTGTTTACTCATTTTTTATCATTTATGAGTGGTTTGAACTGACAAGATAAATCCCCTTAGCTGGTTACAATCCTAGTCGTCAACAAAGACTGACTGAATTGGAATATCCAGTGTTGGTGACCAGGAATCTTTATTTTAATAAGCTCCCACGGTGATCTCACTATAATCCCAACTTGATATGAGGTCTAAGTTTCCACCCAGCCCTTAAATATAATTCTGTAATTTAAACTTTCTGATGATCTACTGTTTTATTTCATATATATTTGTATGATTAAAAGAATAAAAGCATCCATATAAGTACCCTAAACTATCGTATAATTTCAAGCATGTGTCATTGTATTTGTTTAATATTTATTGCTGCATCTGGCTGATCTAATATCTGGTAGGATATTTAAAGGAAAATTCTAGCTATTAATAACCGATCTCTTAAGCATGTATTTTTTTTTCCTCTGGAAAGAAACATACTGAGGTAAATTCCATGAAAACAAGATGAACAGATTGCTCAGGAGGCTGTGTCTTTTTTTCCTGCCATTCAACCTGTACATTTGGGAATAGGGGAGACTCAGCTGTTCCACAAAAATGCAGCAGTATCAACCAAGGTAGGAATCCCGTGCTCTGTGGGACACCTCCAGAGTCGAATTGGTCCAATGAACTAACTCATGGACAGCAAGCAGACAAAGCTCATTTTCTGTGTTTGGAAGTAGTTGCTTTTTGGTTCAGAGGCGTATCAGAAAGAGAACTAGTTGCTGCATTTGAGGGAATAGAGAAAAAAATAGCCTAAAGGTGTGAGCCAGAATCCCCATATTTGCCAAGGAAAGAAAGTGTCCTTGAGAGAGTAATTCATCTAGCAGCAGGGATCACAACCAATGAATCTATTATGTCATCTAGTAGTTTTGGAATAACTTAAGCTCAAAACTGTGGTCTTCAGAGAAGATCAAGAGTAATTCACATGTATTCACCGCAATACTGAAAATAAATTCTGCTGCTGTAGTTGATTCTCATATACCCTTTAATAATGTGTAATTGATTAATTATATAGATATAAGCTAACATGTATTTCGGAATATTTTAAATCATAAACAAAGGACTAAACTAAAGACATAAATGTGAAATGTAAAACTCTAAAGTAATAGATAAAGTAGAAGAATATTTTTATGACCAGAGTGACAAGAGTGAAAAGAGACTACTTGAATAAGCCCAGCAAAACACTTATTACAGAGAAAATAATAATATATTGACTGAATAATTGATCAATATTAAGGATTTCTGTTCAAAACATGACAGTAGATACCATCCACAAAATTAATAGATGAGGGTTTGGGATATGATATTTGCAGTGTCTAAGTTTGCCAAAGATCTGATCTCAAGAATGCAAGAAACTTCCTGAATGGAATGTGATTGGATAAATAGGAAAAGGATGTGAACAGATACTTCACAGACCAGAAAACTTAAAACTTATGAAGAGACCCAACTCATTAGTCATTAAAGAAATTAAAACTAAAGCATCAGGGTGCTTGGGTGGCTCAGTCAGTTGAGTGTCTGACTTCGGCTCAGGTCATGATCTTGCGGTCTGTGATTTTGAGCCCCGCATCTCGCTCTGTGCTGACAGCTCAGAGCCTGGAGCCTGCTTCAGAGTCTGTGTCTCCCTGTCTCTCTGCCCCTCCCCCGCTTGTGCTCTGTCTCTCTCTGTCTCTCAAAAATGAATAAATGTTAAAACAAACAAACTGAAGCATCAATAAACCTCAAATACTTCTCAGCTGGGTAAAGTAAGGCTGACCATAATGGAGGATCTAGAAAATCATGTGCATAACTTTGAAGGGGAATCTAGGAGTGCTTAGTCTAATTGCATATGAGTGTGCCCCAACAATCCTGCCACTATGTATGTAACCCAGATAAATTATCGCATAGGCCCTTGAGGGGACTTGTTTGAGGGCACTTATGATATTGTGTTGAGTAGAAAGTTATCTAGAATTCATTACTGGACTCCATCACTAGGGTAATAGGTTAGCATAACAAAGTAGATAGAATTCTCTCTTAGTTTGGGATCACCTAGAAGCAGACCATGAGACAAGGATACTTTTTGTGGGATACATGGGAAACAAGTAGGAGAATAGAAAAGTGCCAAGTGAAAGGGAAGAAAGCTGTTGATAAATGATGAAATATTAATTCAACAACCAGCTACTAAAGCTTGACCCTTTGGTGAAACTCTGGAAGCTGGCCTGGAATACTATATAGTCAAGAGGAAAGATTTTTAGAGAATTTATATACCAACTCTGGTCAGTCATTGATTGAGGATTGCTCTCAAGAGGTCTAAAGTCCTTAGCACTTTGGGCATGCTGTGGGTAGCAAGTATAATATCTGGAGGCCAGAAATCATACTCAGGCAGTAAAATGCACATGCAGGCATTTGGAAGTTCATAGATGTGCAACGAAGTGGTGGGACAGAGGACAAGACTGGGCCATTGATTTATCTGCAATAAAACCTAAGCAGCAGGTAAAAGCAATGAAGTACATGCACACAATAACACGAAAAGATCTTAAAAGGAGTGATAAGTGAGAAAATACAAAACAGACTGAGACCTATGGCAGAATCTCATTTATGTAAAGTAAGAATACATGCAGAGAAAAAGAAAGAAAACAAACCAATAATACAATCTGCCAAAGAATACTTGTAATTTTTTTTAATGTTTATTTATTTTTGAGACAGAGAGAGACAGAGCATGAATGGAGGAGGGGCAGAGAGAGAGGGAGACACAGAATCGGAAGGAGGCTCCTGGCTCTGAGTCATCAGCCCAGAGCCTGACGCGGGGCTCGAACTCATGAACCGTGAGATCGTGACCTGAGCTGAAGTCGGACACTCAACCGACTGAGCCACCCAGGCGCCCCCAAAGAATACATGTAAATGGGACACAAATAACAAATAAAATGCTTACCAAGGAAAAGAAAGGGGAGTGAAAGTAAGGAAGGGAGAATTTAGAAAAGGGCCTTTTACTTTGTTACTCTGCCATGAACTGAGAAATATAATTAACAAAAATATCTTCTTTTGAGCCCTCAAAGGGAAAAATAATAAGGGGTTTAGTTCCATTGTTTCAAAACCTCTTTTTCTCTACTGGTCCCCTAAGTAGATCTAAAGTAATTAGGTCTACCCTTGGCATACAAAGTGAGTGGAGATGATTACTTCAAATTTAAGACTATGTTTCATTACAATAATATACGCAAAAACTTGTTATTTTAATTTATATAAGGGAACAGAGCTGCTATACCTGCAAAAAATAATATTATCATTATCAAACATTTACTAAGGTCTTACAAACTTGAAATTTTTGAACTAAGGGCTTATAAAATCATATCAAATTAAGTAAAGAGATAAAATCACCCCATAAACTTTCTTTAGACTGTTCTTGTTGCCTAATTAGATACATCACATTTTTGCATATATTAAAGTGTTTTAAAATATCTCTTTGCCTCAAGAGACCCTCCTAGAAAATTGCAAGAAACTTGACATTTAAAGAAAAGAGCCACATTTACATAACTTATCTCAGAAATATATACACATACATACAAGAAAGAATATAATTATTACTATATGTCAAATGAATAAATCCATTAACTCTTTCTTTTGACAAATGAGTTTAATCCATTTATATTTATTGTCATTGATGACATATTTGCTTCTTCCAGAGTATGTCTCATCTTGGTAAACAGTGACTTTATTTTGCATTTCCTTAGGCTAAAAACCTTAGAGTCATCTCTCATTTTTCTTACTGACTGCATGCCTTCTCTCAGCATCTCCCTTCAAGGCCGCATATAATCTGGTCTTTGTTCTTACTCCGCTTCACCCTCTCCATCCTCACTCTGCTTAGCCTCACTGACCCCACTCCATCCCTTGAATTTGTATAGCTCACTCTACCAATTCAGAACTTTGGCACTTGATGTTTGTTCTCTCTGGTACTTTCTTCTTTTGGATTCAAAACTTCACCCCTTCCAGTCTTTGTTTTTCTTCTCCTTTTCCTTCTCCTTCTCCTTCTTCTCTTTCTTTTCCTTCTTAAGTACATTTATTGAGATATAATTGAAATCCCCCCCAATCCTATACATATTTAAGTGTATAAATTGAGATGTGATATATGTATACATCTGTAAAAATAATACAATTAAGACAATGAACATATGCAATACTCTAAATAAAGTTTTCTCATCCTTTTTCTTTTCTTTTACTTTTTTTTATTTTTTATTTTTTTGATGTTTATTTATTTTTGAGACAGACAGAGACAGAGCATGAATAGGGGAGGGTCAGAGAGAGAGGGAGACACAGAATCAGAAGCAGGATCCAGGCTCTGAGCTGTCAGCACAGAGCCCGACGCGGGGGCTTGAGCCCACCAACCATGAGATCCTGACCTGAGCCGAAGTCAGACGCCCAACAGACTGAGCCACCTAGGCGCCCCTCTTTTACTTTTTTTTTAAATCATGATAAGTGTACTCTTTAATCCCCATAACCTATTTTATCCATCCCTCCACCCACCTTTCCTCTGATAACCAGCTGTTGGTTATCTATAGTTAAGAGTTTCTTGGTTTGTCTCTTTCTCGGTGTCTTCATATCTTTTTATAATGTCAGTTTTTATAATGTGACTTTTTCCCTGGCCACCCTGTTGTGGATTTTCCCTCCCCCTGGCATTTTCTCTGCCTTTTCCCTGATATGTATCATCAGTGTCTAAAATAGTTCTAGGAAACTGGTAGGTGCTCTGTAAATATTTGCTGGATAAATGAATAAATTATTATCTCTTACAAAATATTTTATTTGCTTTGCTTACTCACTCACTTCCTATTAATTGATTCCTATTAATTGATAGTTTTCTAAACTTCTTTCTTCTCTAGGCTTGGAATTTTCACATTTTATTACTTTTTAGGTGATGATTTCTGTATTTTTTGCTATTATTTTAAAGTATTTTATACATTTAGTATAGGTGAAATACTGGTTAAATTTCATGAAATGCACACATCTGTGTAACCATCAGCTAGATGAAGAAATAGCACATCTCTACCATCCTAGAAGCTATTTTTTGCTCCCTTCTAGCTTCTACCTGTCCTCCCCACCCCAAGGGTAACACTGTCCAGACTTCTAATTCCATAGGTAAGTTTTACCTATCCCTTAACTTCATATAAATAGAATCTTTTAGCATGTGTTCTTTAGTATCTATCTTCTTTGGCTTAACATAATGTCTATGAGATTCATCCACACTACTATGTTTATTATTATTCTCATACCATGTGTGATATTTCATTGTACATCACAATGTGTCCATTCACCTGTGCATGGGTATTAGGCTCATCTGAGGTTTTTGGATATTAATAGTGCAGGTATTATTATAATTATATGTTATATAATATGTAATAACATAATTATATGTCATATATAATTATACATTATTGTGCTTTTGATAAACACATGTGTATTTATTTAAATATAAAGCTAAAAATTGCTAGATCATGAGATGCCCATATATTCAGTGTTCCTAGATATTGTCAGTTTTTTCAAGTGGTTGCATCAGTTAATATTCACATCATCAATATATGAAAATTTTACTATACCTAGTTAATAACTCATATTCACAAAACAGGATTACTAGTTACTAACTCTTTCATCTTCATACATTATATCTTAGCATGCATTAATTCAAGTTACCTTCCAATGGCCATCATCTGTTATTAATATATATGTATACTATGTATATTATATGTATATTATAACATACATGTATACCATACATGTATACATACGTATACATATGTATATTATACAGGTATGATATACATATGTATATATAATATATACATATATATACATATAATATACATATGTATACGTATGTATACATGTATGATATACATGTATGTTATAATATACATATAACTAACTTGTTAATTCCTCTAGATAAAGCACTTTGGTAGTTTTTCTTTTAAGTCTACGGGTGGTAAATTGTCTTGGCTATTATGTATATAACAACTTTTTAATTTATTCTCTATTCCTGCTTCTAGATAGAATCTTTTTTTCCTTAGATTTAATGACAGAACTCCCTTGTCTCTTCTGTTCTGAAGTCTGCTGTTAGTCTAATTGCCATACATTTCTAAATAAAATATTCCCTCTGGTAGCATTTAAAATTGTTCTGTATCACTGATGTTCTGAAGTTCAACCAAACTGTTTCCAGGGTTTAAGCCATTTTTATTTATCCTGTTGGAGTGACAAAGTGCCAGTACCCCAGGTATATTTTTATTGTTTTAATAACCCCAACTAAAAGACTTTCTCTTCCCCTAGTGCCCTGACAGAGATTCTAGTATTAGTACTCATTAGATAAATGTGTGTTCTTTGAGCAATACCTACATCCTGAGATTGGAATGAAATTTTTGGCCAGATCCGGGGCATGTGCCTAAGATCAGAGGCTTGTGATCAGTCCACCTTAACTGTGTGGATTAAGAGCTCAGGCAAGGAAGTTCTACAAAGCCTGTTAAGATTCTGAGTGGAATTACAGATACAGGAATTGTTACCAAACAATGGGGCATGGATGTTGTTCTAGAGCAGTGGATGATCTCCTACAAAAAAGGATTAAAGAACATTTGGTGTAGAATTTAGCATTTGTGTTGAGAACAGTGGCAAGCAAGGTGTTTCCACCAGAGTAGAGGGAAGACCAATTCTTTTGTTAGGCAGATGATGTAAATATAATGTTGCAGAAGAATAGAAGGTTATAACTGCGGGTGATAAATTTGGACTTCTTGTTGGAAATAGTGGGGTTTATTAAAAGATATCTGGGAAAAGAAGGCTGTAGTCGGGAACCTGCTTGACAGAAGTAGAAAAACTTGTTTGGAAAAGGCGTTTGACATAAAAAGGAAATTGGGGAATAGTAAGAGCAAAATTGTGATCCCTCAAAATTCATAAATTGAACACTTAACCCCAGTTCCTCAGAATGTGAGTGTGTTTGGAGATAGCGTCTTTAAAGGTGATTAAGTCAAAATGAGGTAATTAAAATGTGCCCTAATCAAATCTGATGGGTGTCTTAATAATAAGAAATTTGGACATGAAAAAAATTATGCCAGTGTGCTCAGAGGGAAGGCCATGTGAGAACAAAGCAAGAAGGTGGCTTCAGCAAGCCAGGGAGAGAAGATCCCAAACCTGCTGACACGTTGATCTTGGACTTCTAGCCTCAAACATTATGAGAACATAAATTTCTGTAGTTCAGGCAACCCGTCTGTGGTACTTTATTATGGAAGCCCTAGCAAACTAGTATAGGGAGTGATTTCAAAATTTCTAATATTGCAATAGTAAAAGCCGGAAGAAGTTATTTTAGAGGTAAAATCTTCCAGACATGGCAACAGATTGGATGCTAGGCATAAGGGAGAAGAAAAAGCAACCCTCTGTTAAATACCCTTTAAAATTAAATTATAAAGCAAACTCCCACATATCGTTTGGTTGATAAATTCTTAGGGTATGCAAAATCTGTGGTGATGCACCCTGTGGCAGTGCAGGTCTATTATGTCCCTTAGCATATATGGAAGTTTGTTGTTTCTTAATCTTGCTTAAAGGCAGGAGAGATCCATAAAACAGCACTTCACATTTATGATTTTAAATTCACCTCCCTTGAATAGTGGGCTATGCCAATGCCTGGAAACATAAGCAAGCTGAGTAGTTTTGCAAAGGCTCAGGGTTGCTCCTACAGCTGCAGCTTGATAGTGGCACTGGGAAATTAAAACTTTTTAGCTCTCCCTAAGCTGTTTTCTTACAGATGGTACTGGGAGTTGATTTTTGTATGTGTGTTGTATATGATGGTGGTTCTGGCCGAGAAGAAAAAGCTCATAAGACCATCTACTCTCTCATTCAATTTCCTAGAGCAAAAATCAAATTAAGATAAGAATATTAATAGGTAACTGCAGTCTTTTAAAAATATAGGTTTGAACTGAGAATTTTAAGTGACTTCTTTGGGGTTTACTTACTTCATATATACTCTATAAATCATGTAGGCATTTATTACTACTGTAAAATGGAATTTGTAGAACTGACTGTATTAACTCATAAGTTTGAAGTATACATTTTCTGTAATATATAGGCTGGTTTATAAAGTGGTATACATAAAAATGACATAAGGCATATAATTAAAGAAAACTTTCAAAATCTGTGATTCCTTCTGTTTTAGATCTTTTTATTTTTGTGGAGGGATTACCACACAATGCAGTAAAACACTGTGCATACCTCTCATTTTGTTTGGATATACTGGCCAGCTTCTCTGCTGAAAGTCTCTATTGAAAATATTTTTCTGCAGAAAAAGAAGATAGGCTTTGGATTTCTTGTTTGCATTCACTCTATAAAAATCAATGCCAGGTTGGCAGGTTTGTAAATATTTACTCTGGGTAGCGATTCCAGGCAGCCATTTTCCCCCTGCACAATGCTCTCTGTTAAGTTACTAACAAAGATCTGCATTTCAGAAATTCTGAAAAATTTCTTGAATCAAGAAATAATTTTTTCGAGAGAGATGTAGCGACGATTTCTATTAGGCTTCTAAGAGTCTTAATAAGAATCTACCGCTGTGTTACGCTTTGAGTTTATGCTCTCAAACAATTTTCATGAATCATTACAGTTTTGCATTTACCCTTTTGAAATAAAAAAAAAATGTGTGACAGATTTTCTCTGGATAGGAAAAGACAAGATTTTAAGAATTAGTTATTCATGGACTATTACAAAAAATAAAAAGGGCTGGACTTAATAGCATTGGAATGGACACTACACATTTACTCAAACATCGATTTTAGAAACAGAAAATAGTTGCATGTTTGAAAGAATGCTGGAAACTATAATATATAAAAGCAATATTTTGAATCAGATTTTTAGATTGCTAATACATCCAGAATTCCTAAAAATAGCTATTTGTATTGTTTTTCACATCTTGAGTATAAAATTGGAATATAAAAGAAAGAAATGGTTACTATTTTAGAGAACCACATTGAACTACGTAAGTCTCCCTTGCATAAGTCTATTTTGTTATATCCATTTTCAGAGTACAGTAGCCCCGCCTTATCCGTGGGGGATACATTCCAAGACCCCCAGCAGATGCCTGAAACCAAACATTACAGAACTCTATGTATGTTTTTTCCTATATAAACATACCTATGATAAAGTTTAATTTATAAATTAGGCCCAGTAAGAGATTAATAACAATAACTATTAATAGAACAATTCTAATAGTATACTGTAATAAAAGTTATGTTAATGTAGTCTCTCTCTGCCTCTCTCGAAATACCTTACTTTACTGTACACATCCTTCTCCTTTTTGTGATGAGGTGAGATAATAAGATGCCTGTGTGATGAAACGACATGAGGCAAATGAGGTAGGCATTACGATGTAATGTTAGGCTTCTTCCAAACCACGCTTGACCACAGGTAACTGGGTTGTGTGTAGAACACAAAACCATGAATGGGGGGGGGGGGGGCGCTTACTGTATATGCAAATTAAGCTCCTCAGTAATCTCTTCTAAGCAATAATAGAGAATCTATTTTTCCCTAGTTAAGCAATATTCTTTCTCCTTTTTTTTTCTTAAATATAATTTAAAACATAGACTTGCACTTCAAGAATTGAGATAAAATTATTCTGTAATCTGTGACAACCCATTCCCCTTATTAATAGCCTGGCAGTTGCTGAAATGTATTCTATATCATGCATCAGATAATTATGGTTTTTAAGGACCGTGAGTGAAACGTATGGTGACTACTAATTCTTAGTATACCCATATTAAATCACCAAACTCTAGTTCCAGAGACCAAAGTGTGAAAAATCAATTTAGAAAATGTAATCTGGGAATGAGAAAAGAATCTTTTCACTGGCAAGCTAAGCAGTATCCAAGGCCTATTAACTGGGCAGAGCTAAATTTCTCACTGGGGCTCCTGGAGCTCTTTGAGGCATGTTAGATAAAAGTCGGCTTTGAGGATACTTTTAACCAGATTGTCCTTTTTCCCTGTTTAATGAAAGAGGCATAGTGATATACTTGTGCCATTTTGAACCTCAAAATCCTAAATACCTGCTTTAGTGACCAGAAATTGCATGTAGCTCCTTAAATATTAAATGTGATGGTACTTAGACACAAAACAGAACGTGGCTCAATTTTGCTGTTTTCTGAGAAGACTAATGGTCCTGTAACCAAAACACTGATCCCCCAAAATGAATAGTTATCATCAGGGAGCTGATTTAACACAAAGCAGTGGATTCTCAAAGAGGTAACCTTTCCAGGACAGATATTTGTATTGATTACTGGGTCTGGATTAAATCCAATCATGTTGATCAAACTGACTTACATTGAAAAATGTGGAGGGATGTGGCCTTTGGATCATAATTTGTTACTCACATGTGGTGGTGATCTTGACAGTGCCCAGTAATATCATGGCACCTTCTCTGCCTGGCTTTTGAACACATTTTACAGTAAGAAAAAGGAATATACAGATGAGGGCCAAATATCTCCTTCCTTATTGGTGAAATTGACATTGAAAAATGTGTATTAAATTTACAGATGAATGTGATTTCTGATACAGACCTCTGGCTTAGACTGACTCCCCTTCCAGAAACAGAAGTTGCCCAAATCCGCTGTTTTGTAAACTTGCGAATAGCAGAGCAGAAAGGACAGAATGCTTTGTGAGGAAAGTCCTGCTCCCAGAAAGAGTGGGGCTTGTGTGCACATTCCCATGTTCTTTGTAGTCCTCAAAAGGGAACATTAAATCGCCTACTCTAGGACTAAATGAGTGAAAGGAAAGATAAAAGCCAGTTGTGTTACATGAACGGAGTTCCCTCCTCATACAGGGAAACCTAGAGAATAGTGAGGAGACAGTCCACTTAATATTGGAATCCATCCAACAGTATTTTGATGGGCTTCATCAAGTATTTTGATACTTCAGACAGGAAGAAATGTAAGATTTTGAGTTTGTGTCTGGAAACCTTGGATCCAAAAACAAAACTAGAAAATATGATTGTACACTTTAATTTCTGAGAAACCTGGAGGTGGGGGTGGGTTAGATGGTTGGAGTTACCAAGAATGCAACCCATTGTCTTATGGTTAAAAGAAAAACCATAATTTCCCTACTCAGAGTGTATGAAATGATATATTCCACATGCTGAGTGTATAGAATCAGATTCACATTCACTTTGGGATTATTGTGTTTAATTTGGGTGAAGAAGACAATTTATGGAATCGTACCCAGACTAGAGTGTTTTAGATATGGGATCATCATAAAAATAAAGGTATATTATGGTGACCTATATCAGCAGGTTAACTTTTAGATCTATACATGTACTAGGCAAGGAACATAATTGAGTAAGGAAAGCCAGGTTAAGAAAAACAACAGCATATATGTGATGCAAAATGCCAAGTGATAGTAAGCCTCATATTAGGGAAGGCAGGGGGGCATGAAAGGGAATGGCGAACTCATGCTCAGTCTAAATGGATCAGCCAGTATTAAGGTTGACATAATTTTCCCAACTTTCCAAGATGATTTGAAAATTTAGGTTTCCTTAAAAAATTGCATTTTAAAGTTGGTAGAGTCATCAAACAACAACAACAACAACAACAACAACAACAACAAATCAAAGCTCCAGAAATGTGAGAAGCCATGAGTACCATAATAGTGTAAAGACAAGAAAAATGTGACCAGCATCCTCTCCGTGTTACAAAGAATGGCTTCCCACTTTTTCTCTTCCTTGTATTTTTTTAATGTTTATTTATTTTTGAGAGAGACAGAGACAGAATGTGAGTGGGTTAGGGGCAGAGAGAGAGGGAGACACAGAATCTGAAGCAGGATCCAGGCTCCGAGCTATCAGCACAGAGCCCAACATGGGGCTCAAACCCACGAGCTGTGAGATCATGACCTGAGCCAAAGTCAGAGGCTCAACCGACTGAGCCACCCAGGCACCCCCTCCTCTTTGTATTCTTTACTCTATATTCAAAGTCCAGGCTAACCTTCGGCGACATTCTGTAACCTCTACCCTTTCAGTTTATCATAGAGAATGGAGTAGAAGTTTCAGATCCCTTTAGCTTCATTAGTAGGGGTGGATACTTGGAATTTCATTTACAACAACTTCAAACACAAGGGTTGGCAAACTGTGGCCCATGGCCAAATGCCAATCATTGTCCATTTTTATAGATAAATTTTATGGGAACACAGGTGCACCCATTCATGCATATGTTGTTGATGGCTTCTTTTCTGCTCCCATGGCAAAGTTGATAGTTGTGGCTGAGACCATCTGGCCTGCAAAGCTGAAAAGATTTATCATCTGAAGTTTTAAGAAAAAAATTTTGTAGACTTGCAAAAAAATAAATAAGTAAAAAGAAGGAATGAATAAATGGTAGCCAAAATGACATATATCCACTACATACCCTAAATACTCCCTGACTTTAAGATCTGCTTCTAATTCATTCATGCAACATTTAGCAAATATATATGTAATGTGTTTTTGCCTTGCAAAACTGTGCTTAGTGCTGAGATTACAACCACGTCCTTGAATTTAAAGACCTCACAAACTAGTGTGAAGAACAGACTGAAACAACTGATTACAATTAGTGCTATTTTGAGTTAAGTGGAGAAGAGTCAAAAGGGCACGTGAAAAATGTGAGGAGAGTGCAAAACACAATATATTATTTCAGAAAACATGAACATATGGTATTTTTACCAAATATATCAGACATATTTGCCCGTTATTAAATCATAAATAATATTTTGTACACTATTCTTTTGCATTAAGGTTTTTATCCTGAGGTTTTATCTTTTTGTTTGTTTGTTTGTTTTTTATTAGAACATATTCCTGTTTCTTCATTCTGCTTGACTATCTGTGTTGGTTTCCATGCATGGTAAAGAACAGCCATCTCTCCCAGTGTCGAAGAAGTGGTGTTGTGTAGGAGATGAACCTTTTCGGTCAACCTTGCCTCAGCCCTTGGCCCTCTGTCACACTTTTGTGACTCTCCAAGGAGACTGTTTTATTTTCAGTGGCTCCCAGAAGTTGCGGATGTGTTAACACCAACACCAGTCATTGTCCCAGAGGGGAGGGTCTCCATCACCACCCAGATGCAGGCCGACTAGAGGCCAGACCCTCAGGCAGCAGCTTTTACAGGGTGCAAGTATATACGGTCCAGGGGGACTGCAAGTGTGAGCTCGCCCTGCCCGCTCGAGCCAGGCGATCTGGCAGTGTCCTCTAGGTGGCAGTGGTAAAAATCGGGGCCCAGATGAGTACAGAAGCGCTTAATTAGGGGCGTTAGCTAACCAGCGCGAGCCAGGCCGAGGGGGAAGGCGAGGGTGGTGCCCTCCAGGCTCCCTTCCCTCAGAGCGAGTCTGGAGCCGCTAAGCGTGTGCCTAACCTCAAACCCGCCTCTCAGCCCAGCGCTGCAGGCCGGCAAGTAGGCCTCTTTCACAGAAAGATGTAGGGTCGTCTGTGCGGTGCGCTGGGGTGGCAGTCCGCCGAGAACCTACTCCAGCTCCAGGGACCGGAGGGTAACCCCGCCACGCCACCGCCACCGCTAGAGCTAGCCGGCCCCTAGGGGGCAGGCGCAGGAAGGGGGCCCTGGCAGTCACGTGTGAGCTCCGCTCCCAGAGATCCTGGCCCTCTCCCGCGCCCAGAGGTGGATGGCACCCACCAGCTAGAACGAGGCAGGGTGAGCCCTGCCAGGAAAAACAAAAAACAAAAAGATGGCGCCGCGTTGCTGGAAAGAAGCCGAGGGGGAGCTTGTAAATGGCGCCCGCAGAGGAAGAGCGCAAAGGTGGTGCCCACCGGCCCCAGCGTGATGCTTTGGAAGCTTGCTCCTCAGACCACCACTCGCCCGTACCGTCCTGGCGTCTCTCTGGCTGCCTCTGCAGTGACCCCCGGTGCAGGTGAGTTTGCAAAAGCGTTTCTTAGATTGTTCCAGCCTTGTGGGTCGCTTGGATACGAGCTCTGCTGTTTTCAACGCTTATTTCGGACATTTGTCTCTCAGGTGCGCATCTTAAAAGTTGGGGCGCCTGGGTGACCCGGACGGTTAAGTGTCTGACTCTTGATTTCACCTCAGGTCATGACCTCACATTTGTGAGGTAAGAGCCCTGTTGGGGCTCTGCACGTGTAGTGTGGACTCCGCTTGGGATTCTCTCTCTGCCCCTCCCCTGCTTGTGTTGTCTGCCTCAAAGTAAATAAATAAACATTAAAAAAAAAAAAGTTGTGACGACCCACGTAGGGTTCAAAGCCTCCATTTTTGCAGAAATAAGCTTGGAATTTTATTAAAAAAATTTTTTTTTTAACATTTATTCATTTTTGCGAGTGAGACACACTGTGAGCAGGGGAGGGCCAGAGAGAGGGGGAGACACAGAATCCAAAGCAGGCTCCAGGCTGTGAGCTGTCAGCACAGAGCCCGATGCTGGGCTCGTACTCAGGAACCGGGAGATTATAATCTGATCTGAAATGAGAGGCTCAACGGACTGAGCCACCCAGGCACCCTGAGAAGCTCGGAGCTTTACGTTCCTCCGAATTATAGGTCACTGCCCTGGGTATGAGATTTATGGCGAGAGGGTGTCTCAGCCTTTCCTACTCATTTCATTGTGGGCCTCTTGTTTGCCAGATGCACAGGAGTGGCTCAGGGATCTTAGATTTTTTTTTTTCAGAACAAGTTGTCCAAGTTGTAGCTACATATTTGTTGTATTTGTGGGAGGAAGTGAACCCAGGATCTTCCTCTGCCACCATTTGAACCAGTACCAGATTTTTTTTTTAAACTAACTGTATTTTATTTATTTTTTTAACGTTTATTTACATTTGAGAGACAGAGACAGAGCAGGAGCAGGGGAGGGGCAGAGAGGGAGACACAGAATCCTAAGCACACGGCAGGCTCCGAACTGTCAGTACAGAGCCCGTGGTGAACCCACGAACCATGAGACCATGACCTGAGCAGAAGGTGGATGCTTAACCAACTGAGCCACTCAGGCGCCCCAGACTAACTATATTTTAAACTTCAGTGTAAATATTTCCCACCATTAAGTTCTCCTTTCGACCACAAAAAATGGCCAGGTTTAGTGGTTTGGATTAAATTTACATGTGGTGGGACTGCTACCATGAAAGAAAATTGCTAGAAATCAGAATAAAATTGTGTATTACTTAAGAATCACATGTAATAGCAGCTAAGAAAAGTTTTGACAAACCGTATCCAAAACATGTAGATAGGTAATTTGTCTCAGGCAACAACAAGTCGGGAAATAAATGTTCACAGTTGGCACAGCTGTTCTGTGATGTCATCAGAGATCAGCGATCCCGGCACTTTCTGTTTTTGAACATTGATTTCTTTGGTTTACAGGTTTTATCCTCCTGGTCTCACTATGACCATTGTACGTCCATGATTCACATGTATGTTTCAGCTGAAAATTGTGTGGTAGGACCAGAGGGGGTAAAAAGGAGACCCTGCTAAACAAATTCCTTCTCTCTCTCTCTCTATCTCATTTTTCCAGTTCTCAGTAAACTTTTACTTGAAGTAAAACATACCCTTCCAATCATAAGCATACAGAAAGTTGAATTTTCATACATTGAAGACTCTTGTGTAACCAATACCCGGGTTAAGAATTAAAACAATACCAGCCCCTAAGATTCCCTCTTCCATTCCAGGCACTGACAACCACTGTCTTGACTTCTAACTCCGTAGGTAGTTTTTGCTAATTTGAACTTTATATAGATGTGCAGTTAATAGCACCCCTTCGTGGCTGACTTCTTTTACTCAATATTACAGTTATGATAGTCACCCGTTTTGCTAGGTAGAGCTATAGCTTGTTGAATTCTCACTGTAGTCTAGCAATCTATTTTATATTTATTCATAATTTCTCCATTTCATCATTGATAAATATTTGTGTTATTTCCTGTATTGGACTACTGTGAATTGTGCTGTGAGTAGTTTTGTGTGTTTTAGTTTCTGTTTTTGGTAATCATATATATGCATTTCTGCTGGGGATATATGTAGAGTGGAATGCCTCTTTGACAGGCTGTGGTAAACACTAGCAGATGCTGCCAGTTTTCTGAAGAAATTTTACCAATTTATACTCCCCCTGAGAGTGTCTGCGAATTCCACTGCCCCACATCCTTGCCAACACTTTATATGATCAATCTTTTTTGTTTTAGACATTATAGCAGTTATAAGATCGATCTCTAAGAAGTCTCATCCAGAAAATTCTGCATACTAATCACTGGCTGGAATGTCATAAAATCAATCCTAGTTATGAGTGCTGAACTTTGGGGTTTTTTTTTTTTTTTTTTTTTTTGTTGTTTTTTGTTTTTTGGCCTCTGTTATGGGGGATAATTGAGGAGAATGTGAATGGCTTCTAGGTAGCCAATCCTCAGAGACTCTCAAGAGGGTAGATTTTGATTGAGAAATGGACCATAGGGTCACCATTTGCGTATTAAAGAAAAGAGTCATTAAGTGCTAGGATTCGCTTTGCTTCTTCTTGCTCACTTCTGGTGAGTGATCTCTGCTACAGATTGAGAAAAACTAATAGTTTAAACATGAAGTATTTGTAAGAATTAAGTATTGACAAAGAATCATATACCAAATGCTAGAATCTTACTGATAACCAAATGAAAAGGAGAAAAGAGAGAGAGAATAGAAAACTAGGAATCAGAGAGATTAAGTGTCCATAGGGCTAGAGCAGGAAAGTTCCTCCATTTACTGCTTTGGGGATAACTGTAATTTTGAACATCATTTAGCATATTACACAAAGGTACTTTATTTAGAAAGAGGGGCTTAGGTTCCTGCCAGTGAAAGAATGTTGTATTAAGAGAACACAGAAACAACAAAGTACCCTATGATAGTTTTAATCCTGGAACAGTTTAGAAGTAGGACCCTTGTAAGAATCCTACCACCATGAACACAGTTGGAAAATGAGTTGATGGTCTTATTATTATGAGAAAGCTCTGAGTCATGTCATAGGAAACATACTTTCTTAATTTCCACTTTAATATAATATGGCAGAGAAGCCAGTTGAAGTAATACACTGGTCACAAGCACAGAAGAGCTGCCATGGCCAGGCATGTGACATAGCTGAATCACATGGGCCTGGCAGGGACAGCCATGCAGTCAAGAGGGTGTATCTCTTCTAAACTTAGTAGCCACTACTTAATTCAAATAATTTCTTAGATGTTTAGGTCCGCAGTTGCTAGATCTTCTCATTTTTTTTCCAATTATTTGTCTTTAAATCTTATCAAATAATTCAATTTTTTAGAAAATGAAAACACCAACAGCCAAATAAACCTGTCTGCATATGGAATGGGAGCTCCAGTGTGTGACCGCTAGTGAAAGAAGAGAGAGCCCTCAATGAGAAGCTTAGGTCATGTTCTCCAATTGCATACCAGTTATGTGATTTTGATAAAGGCCTTAACACTAAGCCATCCCTGGTTCCTCCATGGCCAAATGGATGGTCTAAGTAATTGATATCTATGGTCTCTCCTTGTACTCGAATATGATAACTGTGAAATACCTAATATTCTAGATTGAGGCTTTCTAGAAACATAATGGTCTCTTTCAAATTTTTTGCCCAGATTTTAAGTAGTATTTTAAAGTGTTTCTTTCAAGCTTTTCTGTAGCTTGGTGAGAAGATCATTGTCTTAATTATTCCAGGACAGAATTAAGACAATGCCATATTGTAGTTGTTCTGCACAAGATAACTCCTTTTGGATATCAAGCAGAAATATGCAAGCTCCTGGATAAGAAATGTACAGCCTTAATTCTTTCAAGATGACTTTCTGAGACGTACAGTCAAAAAGAAAAAGAATGGTGTAATGGGGTATTAGTAAGCATATCACTAGGCTGTTCAAGACGTAGACATGATTCCTCAGATTATATTCATTTGTATCTGCTCAGAGATACATAAACCTCAATTTATAGGAGATATTAGTAGGATTGCCATTATGTGTATGTATATGTATATATAAAATGCTTAAATATATAAATATATGACATATAATGATTAAAAGTATGACTGTGAGTGTAGGTAGTCACTGTATATGTATATATAAAATATTTAAACATGAGTACAATTTATGTGCAACATGCATGTATGTATATTCTTAGGATCTAGCTATTTTTCCTTACAATTTATGTATGTGTGTGATTTTTATATTTCCTGTATACTCATTTGTTTAATGAATATACTCACTTTTATTTTTTTTATTTTAATTCCAGTATAGTTAATGTACAGTGTTATATTAGTTTCTGGTGCACAATATAGTGATTCAACAGTTTTATGCATTACTCAGTGCTCATCATGATAGGTGTACTCTTAATCTTCATCATATATTTCCCCCATTCCCCCACCCACCTCCCTTCTGGTAACTGTCAGTTCTCTATAGTTAAGAGTCTCTTTTTTTGCCTCTTTTTTCTTTTATTTCTTAAATTACGTATATTAGTGAAATCGTATGATATTTGTCTTTTATGACTTTATTTTGTTTAGCAGTATACCTCTCGATCCATTTATGTTGTTGCAAATGTCAAGATTTTATTCTTTTCTATGAGTGAATAACCTTTATGTGTGTGTGTGTGTGTGTGTGTGTGTGTGTGTGTGTGTGTGTAATAGCATCTTTTTTTAATCTTTTTTTGGTGTTTTTATTCTCAAGTTAATTAACATACAATGTAGTTGAGCCCAGTGATTTATCTCTTACATATGACACTCAGTGCTCATCCCAAAGAGTGCCCTCCTTAATGCTGTCACTCATTTAACCCATCCCACCCCCATCAACCCTCCTTTTGTTCTCTGTATTTAAGAGTCACTTATGGTTTGCCTCCCTCTCTGTTTTTATCTTATTTTTCTTTTTCTTTCCCCATATTTATCTTTTAAGTTTCTCAAATTCCACGAGTTAAATCGTATGATACCTGTTTTTCTCTGACTTATTTCGCTTAGCATAATACACTCTAGTTCCATCTACGTTTTTGTAAATAGCAAGATTTCATTCTTTTTCATTGCCAAGTAGTATTCCATTATATATACATACCATACCTTCTTTATCCATTTATCTATCGATGGATACTTGGGCTGCTTCTGTAATTTGGCTATTGTAAATAATGCTGCAATAAACATAAACATCTTTTTGAATTAGTGTTTTTGTATTCTTTGGGTAAATACCCAGTAATGGAATTATTGGATAATAATGATAATAACAGTAATAATTAATAACAGTAATAATAATGTTTTTAATTTTTTTTGAAGAAACTTCATCCTGTTTTCCACAGTGGCTGCACTAGTTTACATTCCCACCAATAGTGCAAGAGGGTTCCTCACCAATTGTTGTTTCTTGTGTTTTAACTTTAGCTATTCTGACAGGTATGAGGTGATATCTCATTGTGGTTTTGATTTGCATTTTCTTGATGATGAGTGATGTTGAGCATCTTTTTGTGGGTCTGTTGGCCATCTATGTTCTTTAGAGAAATGTCTTTTCATTTCTTCTGCCTATTTTTAAGTTGTTTTTTGGGGGGTTTTGATGTTGAGTTGTATACATTTTTGACATATTTTGGATACTAACTCTTTATTGGATATGTCATTTGAAAATATCTTCTCCCATTCCGTAAGTTGTCTTTTAGGTTTGTTGATTATTTCCTTCACTGTACAGAAGCTTTTAGTTTTCATGTAGTTCTCATAGTTTATTTTTGGTTTTGTTTCCCTTGACATATCTAGAAAAATGCCTCTCCTCTCTTCTAGGATTTTTATGGTTTCAGATCTCACATTTAGGTCCTTAATCCATTTTGAATTAATTAATTAATTTTCAAGTTTTTATTTAAATTCAAGTTACTTAACACAATTGGTACAATTGGTACAATTGGTTTCAGGTATAGAATTTAGTAATTCATCATTTCTGTACTGCCTGGTGCTCATGACAAGTGCCCTCCTCAATACTCATCACACATTTAGCCCATCCCCAACCCACCTGTTTTGGTTACTACTGCTTTGTAATATATCTTGAAATCTGGATTTATAATACCTCTAATTTTCTTCTTTTCCAAGATTATTTTGGCAATTTGAGGTATTTTGTGGTTCCATACAAGTTTTAGGATGATTTGCTCCAGTTCTGTGAAGGATGCGATTGGTATTTTGATATTTTGATAGAGATTGCATTAAATCTGTAGATTGCTTTGAGTAGTATGGACATGAGTATACATTCTTTTCAAAATTAAGAAATACTGGTGTGTCACCTATATATAAATAAAATAAAAATAAAATTCTTTAAAAAAGAAAAAAGAGAAATGCTACATAGTATAAAATATACTAATCAGCATAGTTTATGGCACATAAAATGTAGTTTAGCATTTTCATTGACTATCTAGATGAAAAGAAACCCCACATACTTATTATCAATTTGGTGTGCATTTATTGAATAGCAAAGCCTAGTATATACTTAACTGTACTGTTTTCATAAATACATTAATAATACTTTAAGTTTCAAGCATCAATTAAAGTAGAGAAAGCAAATATGGATTCCACATACATGTGGCCAACTGAGTGAAGAGTAGCATTTAAGTGGGATAAGCTCGATGAGCAACAATGAAAGTGTGTTAATGTGTTCTACATTGTCCAGACCTCTGAAGAAGCCAGGATGAAGAGACAAGCGGCTCTGGATAGCAAATTAGATGGAGATCTGCAGTCTGTACTGCCAGGTAGAAATTGTGGTGTCACTGGGGTTATAAAGGCATCATGTCATGAACCACGATGAGAAGCAGTTGCCTGCTTCTCTCCACTGATGAGCAGACTATACCTGGAATACTACATTTATTTCAGAGAAGCACAATACTAAAACCTTGAAATTATAGCAGTTTTAGAAAAGAACAGAAAAATGTGAGAGGAAATGAGGCTTTAACTGAAAATTAAAAACAAATTAAGTATGCATGAATAAATTAGTAATATGGTCCTAAGAAAAACAACTCTAGTGACGAAAGAAACAAGTTTGAGTACAGAAAGATCTCATGGAAATGTTTACAGAACATTCCATTGCAATTATAAAAGTAGTGTTTGGAAGTTTTAGAAAAGGTACTAATCATGAGTGTTATTGGCCAATGTACTGTTTTCCATTTGTGTTTATTTATTAATTGGTCTTTAATCTATGTGTAGTGAACTGAATGGAGTGAAAAGCAGATATCCATTCAGCATGCTAATGGAGAGAATTGGAAATGCCTTTTTCTTCTCCTAATACTTAAAAAAAATGGAATTGGTGGTTTTCTACTACCAACATTCTGTTTGAATAAAATGCTAGGAAAAGAATTATCATTATTTTAAATTATAATAATCAGTATTTTTACAATAAAATGAATGACCAGGAGCCTGTGGGTAGTGCTCAAAATATATTGGATACAATGCCTGCCGTTCTGAAGGTACATACTAAATAAGTAAACACATACTTAATGAAACTTGAAGTTCAAGAAGCATAACTCTCAATAAAATAGGGAAAACTGACATATCACCCCAGTGGCTCTGAGAATGTGCCTCTCAGACCTCCAAGTTCAAAGATAAACTCTTTGAAGCACCTCACACATCCACCCTCATGCTTGTGCTGAAGCTCTAGTCACAGGGGGCTTCTCCCAGTCTGTGAGTGGGCACAGCAGGGATACTGAGGCACATCCATTCGTGGGAGATACAAGAGTCCTCTGGAGGCTCACTTTGGCTCAAGGACTCCCCAAAGCCTTGCTACATGTTTTTTGAAATTGCACATAATTGAGGATGCTTCTATCCAACTTTCCTTCTTTTCCTCCTTTATTCAAGGTCAGACTTGTATGGGGGTTTGTTTTCTCCTCCAGACTTTTCCACCTCCCTTCTCCTTTTCTCTCTTGAGTATTGTCTTTAATCTTTTCATGTTTAATCCCATCTTGATATCTGTTTCCTGGAGAACCTGGATGCATAAAATTGCATTTCTTAAGTCTACACCTGAATTTGTTCTATTCGGATAGCTCCCAGCTGTGTACAGTTGATATTTCTGGCAATTAGCTTTTTTGAATTCAAAAATGTTTTTGTTAAATTAAAAGAGATTAGATGAACATAGTTGACTAGGCAAAGAGTTACATAACTCCAGCCAAAATTTTTAGAATTCAGAGGAAATAGAACATGTCCATAACAATTCTGGAAGAAAAAAAAAGAAAATAAGAGAAAAGAAAAAAGATCAGAAATTATGTGAAATTTGTTAGGGAAAGAAATTCAATAAGACTAAATTGGCAAGTGCTAAAGAGAATGTAGCTTGATAATTATGAAAAGGAAACCTATTTGAAAGTATGAATTAAAAGTATGACTTTGTAAGCATTTAAATGAACAGATTTGAGAACAGTTTGGAATGAAATTTTTTAAGGCAAGCATTTGTTTATATAAGTGTGTTAAATGTGTATCCTAGAGGAAGGGCTATATAATGAAAGAATATTCAAAAACAAATTAAGCAGTAAAAAGAAATATTTCATTTTGATAAAAAGTACAAGAGAATATAATCTCTATATAAAAGACACCGTGACAAAGTTTAAAGAAAAATAATATATGTTATTATATACATATATTTCATTTTTAATTTTTTTAAATGTTTCTATTTATTTTTGAGACAGAGAGAGACAAGCATGAGGAGGGGAGGTGCACAGAGAGAGGGAGACACAGAATCCAAAGCAGGCTCCAGTCTCTGAGCTGTCAGCACAGAGCCTGACACGGGGCTCGAACTCACAGACTGTGAGATCATGACCTGAGTTGAAGTCGGACACTTAACTGACTGAGCCACGTAGGTGCCCCAATCTCATTTTTATATTATGTAAATAATATAATACCCTTTTTTTTATAGCTAGCAAGTTCAGAGTGGTAGGGCTTCTACTCTTACTAGGCAGCACCCAAATTATTTTGAATGTTAAACCTTTTGAATATTACTCATGGCACAAAGTTATTTTCAAAGAAATTCATTACAACATTGCTTGTAATAATAATAATAATAAAAACAGAAAACAACGTAAGTATCTCTCAGTAAGGAAATGAGCTAACAGATTATGCATATTCATATGAGAAAGTGTTGTGGTGCAGTTAAAATAAGTGAATTAAATCAACATATGACAGCATGAATAAATCTCATAGCCCAATACTGGGTTTTTTAAAAGTTGCAAAATGATATGTACAACTTGATTTTGTTTATTTAAAGTACGGAATTACAAAATACCAACTTGTTTTAATGCATTTAATGTGAAATGCAGTCAGGATGTATATATATCATAATCAGAACGGTGGTCAGTGTTTGTAAATTAGTATATTAGTTTCTCTCCAGAGAAACAGAACCAGTAGGAGAAATACATGTATATCTTACATATTTATGTCTCCATATATAGTATTATTTATGTTTGTTAAGAGAAATTGCCTTGCATGATTCCTTGGTGGCTGAGAAGTCCCACCATCTACCATCTTCAAGCTGAAGACCCAGAAAGCTAGCAGTATAATTCCAGTTTGAGTCTGCAGGCCTGAGACCCTGAGATGCCTATTGTGTCACTCCCAGCCTGTGGTCCTGTGAAAAAGAGCTGAGATGCCCCAGCTAAACTAGGCAGGCAGGATGACAAAGGGGCAAATCTGTCCTTCCTCTGCCTTTTGTTTTCTTCAGGTCCTCTACAGATTAGGTGAGACCCACCACATTAGGGGAGCAGTCCACTGTCCTGAGTCCACTGATTTAACTCCTAACCTCATCTGGAAGCACTCTCACAGACAGACCCAGAAACTGTATTTAATCTGGGCATCAGGTGGTCAGCCAAATTGACACATAAAATTGACCATCACAATTAGATTACTCTGGATTTCAACTAATTATACAATGTTCAGTGTTTTATTTCTTAAAGAAATTGATTGGAGCAATTATAGCAAAGTTTCTTTAAAGTGCTATGTACTTTTCATATATTTGAATATTTCCTAATTTAGAAAAAAAAACAAGAAAAATGAAACATTCACAGTGAATGCTTCATTTTCTTGTTTTTAGATTTATTTGTAAATTTTGGTCAAATATTTGGCATTTTAAATTTAAGAATACTGTATTATTTTCTCAGGATACTAGTTTTGGAATTTATGTTGGTGATGGTAGTTTAAAGCAGATTCTCCTATATCACAGTCATCCTGTTACTCCTTTGGAAGTGAAATGAAATTCCTATTAATTCTTTGAAGTGTTTTCAAAAAACACCTCTTATATTTTTAGTAGCATCTGTTTCAAAATAGGAGACTTTTGAATTTTTTTTAATTGAATATGATGGTGAGAACCAATTCAGAAACAGTGGAATGGTGGTGAATACAATTCTAGTCTGAGAAATACAGACTGGTAAGAATTACTGTATGCTTAAATTTATTTTTTTTATTAGAAAAGTTTTTTAATGTTTATTTATTTTTGAGACAGAGAGAGACAGAGCATGAGCAGAGGAGGGGTAGAGAGAGAAGGAGACACATAATCTGAAGCAGGCTCCAGGCTCTGAGCTGTCGGCACAGAGACCAATGGTGGGGCTCGAACTCACGAGCTATGAGATCATGACCTGAGCTGAAGTCGGATGCTCAAACCGACTGAGCCACCAGGCGCCCCTTAAATTTATTTTTAAAGTGAAAAAGACCTCCTTATTTTTTAGAGTATATGTATGTTTAAATGTATTAAGCCTTATTACATTTAGGGGCGCCTGGGTGGCTCAGTTGGTTAAGCGTCCAACTTCGGCTCAGGTCATGATCTCACAGTTCATGGGTTCGAGCCCCACATCAAGCCCTGTGCTGACAGCTCAGAGCCTGGACCCTGCTTGGGATTTTATGTCTCCCTCTCTCTGCTTCTCCCCCATTCTCCCTCTCTCTCTCTCTCTCTAAAATAAACATTTTAAAAAAAGGTATATTCCTATAAACTTTATCACATTTGTATATTAAATTTAAAAGAATATCTGGTTTGGAACAAGATGGAAAAAAATCTAAGTACCTAGGCAGAGATTGATGGCTTCCTCAGGAAGACAAATGAGTACTAAATGCTTAACTCAATTCTTGGCTTATGCTTTATTTCTCTTTTCACTGGATACATTCATAACCTTCGACCATTTCAAGTGTTGCTTTGCTATATAAAACCTGAGTATGTCTACGTCACAGTTACTGATTTCATGGTACCTGACTTGGAGTCTTCACTGCTCTATGTGTCTTTAGAAATAAGGTGTATCTCTAAGACTGCAAAGTGTCTTTCAATATTTAGAATAACAAAAAGAAAAGGAACCTATTTTTGGACTTAGGACATTCAAAAAAATTCTATTTCATTTCTGTTCTCTTTCCTTATATTTCCAACTACAAACCATCAGATTGATCGACTGATCGATCTCCCAGGCAGACTGTTTACTTTGATATATTTTTTAAGATTCTCACTCTCTATGTGACGATAATATTTCAGGTGTTTTTAATATAACATTTTCAAATTGAATCATAATTATGCCTTTATCTTTCCTTGCTGTATTGTAGGTTTCTCAAGAGCAGGAACCATGCATTATATGGCTTTATATAGTGAAATTTAGTAAAGTGACCATCATACCACAAATTAGATACTCAGTATTTGTGGAAACAGTGAAAGAATTCATGCCTTTTCAGAGTCATTTGAAGACATGCATATTATAGGAGTTACAATTTCTAGGACATGTTTCCTACCTCTTTTCCACTTCTGTTATAATAGCAGATTATTTCTACTAAGTGCATGCTTTTCTTTTCTTTTCCCCTCCTTTAAATCTTGAAAACTTGGTTGGAATATAGCATAGTGAAGTGTAGTTATGTAATAATAATTTATTTGGTAAGAATTTACTGATCAACTATGATGTAACAGCCTCTACTAGATACCCAGTGTACAATGGTCAGAGAAAATTCTCCTGTTCTGATGAACAGAAGAGCTATGCTAACTTCTTGGAGTCACACTTGCATGGAGTAATATGTAATTGATTCTGGGTGTGACTTTGGTTTATCAAATCTATAGGATATTTTTTTTCTAATTATGAATTTTAAATTTCGTAAGTCTGGCAAGGCTAGACTGAAATGATTACTAATTATACTTCCATGAAATATTCCTCCTTCACACTGCCAAATGAGGTATGCATGTCACAAAATCCTCCTGTTTTCTGGGTCTCTGATTTGGCTCTCCAACTTCAGGTCACAGCTGGAACTAAGAAGTTCATGTTTTTTCAGAAATGAATAATGAATTTTTAAGTTTCCTTTGCTTCACATTGACTTGGAATTATGGCTTGAGTCAGTTCTTGTATTATTCAGTCTAGATTTGTCTTCCATCACTCAGGGTGGCCCCTGTATTTCAGTTCAAAAACCAGCTTATGGTGTTTTGATTGTTTCCTTGCTTTGCTTTCTGAGAAATTACTTGCTTTGGAAATAATAACAGTTCAGTTCAGAAACTGCAGTTGCCAAATGTCATATTCTTCTTGTTCCACGTTTTTGTAAATCTTTAGGTGGGAGAGCTTGCCAAATTGTCATATTGTTTCATTGTTTTCCTATAATGTGATTGCCAATTTTAAATATTCATAGCTGAGGAAGTGGAATTTTGTGTGGTACTTACCTAGCATTAGCTGACAAGGAATTGCTACTTCTTTCATTCCACTTAAGTTCTTTTTTGCTTATTTAACTATTTGACACCCTTTGGAAATTTCATTGTCTTTTGACTAAAAATTTTTATCATGATATGTGAAGAAACTAATACATAAGATAGGTTTAAAGCCACAGTAAAGCTGAGAACAGTCCCCTTTATCAATGCACCAGAGTGGTTCTATTTCAGTCAGTTATTTACCTATTTTTCCTCCAGTTTCTAGCAGCATGTTTGTTTTGCCATTTTATATTTACTCACAGAGTGCCTCAAAATCAAGAAGAGGGGCAGTCTAAGATTCTCTTCCCCTTGGGGGCTTCCACTCCCATGAAAGAGGGTTGCTGATTTGAACAGTATTACTGCTGTTGTCCTCCACCTCCTCTGCCTCATTTCCCCTCCCCTGCTGCTGTGCATATTGAACAATAATGAATGTTTTCTTAGCTCCCACTGTCCTCTCACCTACTCTGCCAACAAAAAAGGAAAAGTTTTTTGAAGCCAACTTGTTTTATATTAAGTTCTACTGAAATGCATATGGATTTCCGATGATAATTATATATATTTTTTTCCTTTGAAAAATGTGGATTCAGAAAAAGAATGATCGCTTTAAATTAGCTTTTGCTGAAACTTTGCAGAAAGTGTTCAGTAATGTTGTGTTGAGTGTATTTCTGTTTATGTAAAATTAAAATGATACATAAATATTGTTAAATATGGAACTCCCTGTTTTCATCATGAGGATTGACAAGAAAGGGGCTGGAGTGAACTTTATGGGGTGTAGGAGATGTTCTATATCTTGATTGGGAAATTGATTACGTGAGTGTATGTATTTGTGAAAGTCATAAAAATCTGTACATAAGATCTGCATATCTTAAGTGAGAATATGTCATGAATCAAGCACTATGTTCACATGATTAAAAAAAGAGAAGGAAGAGGCTGAGAACACAGACGTTAACCCTAAATAAATACATATGTAATGACAATTCAGTAAGCAGTTTGAAGGCATGATAAGATATCAGAGAAAATATGTTATAAACCATGCCTTAATCTAATTAAACATATATCACAGCCAAAATATGAAGAAACGGTTATCCATGACACCTTTTTTTTTAAATGTTTATTTATTTTTGAAAGAGAGAGACTATAAGTGGGGGAAGTGAAGAGAGACAGGGACAGAGGAATGAAGTGGGCTCTACACTGTAGAGCACAGAGCCTGATACAGGGCTCTGAACCATGAACCATGAACCATGAAATCATGACCTGAACCGAAGTTGGACTCTCAACTGACTGAGTCACCTGGGTGCCCCACATGGCAACTTTTTTATTGAAGTATAGTTGACATACAGGATCTTGTTAGTTTCAGGTGTGCAGCATAGTAATTCAACATTTACATATGTTAGAAGTAAATGATCTCCATAATAAGCCTGGTTACTATCTGTAACCATTCAAAGTTATTATAATATTGACTCTATCCCCTATGGTATACTTGATAATACCATGACTTGCTTGTTTTATAACTGGAAGTATGTACCTCTTAATCCCCTTCACCTATTTCTCCCATTCCCTCCCCTCATGGCAGTTTTATCTATGAATATGATACTGTATGTGTATTGGTGGAGGGTAGAAGGAGACTATAACATAAAATTAAGTTCAGCCAAAATTCAATCGCTATGGTTTTTCAATAATATTTGTATTTTTCCTAGAAAAAGATACATTTTAGTAGGGAATGTACAGATTGAAACAGAGGAATAAAGGACCTCCAGAGAGAGAAAAAAAATTGGAATGATGTATTTTCCAGTGTTTCAAGTTTAGTTCAAAAAGAGAGAAAAATATTATTAATACGCATGTGCTAGATCTGATAGAAAATTAGTAAATTCAGGAACTACTAAATTCAATAAATGAGGAAAATTTTTTAAAGTACACTGTTTGACTCTGTAGGAACTATTTACTAGTAATAGTATGGTAAATTTGTAATAAAATTACATCAGGAATAGTAATTGTTTTCAATAAATAATATCACAAATTGATAAATCACTAATTAGCAGTATTATGTTAATATTAAGCATATTAATAAGGTAAGAAGAATTTCAGAATGAGCAAATGAAAACCATGAATCCTTTTTTACATTTAAGCTGCTTATATACATTTATTCATAAAATACAATTTAATTTCAACATAGGGTGCTGAACATTCATGTGTAAGAAAATAAAGTAAAAATCTAGACACAGAGTTTCTCTCCACAAAAATGAACTCAAAATGGATCATAGACCTAAACATAAAATGCCAAAGTATAAAATTCCAAGAAGATAACATAGGAGAAATCCTTGGGCACTGTGATGATATTTTAGATACAACACCAAAGATACAATCCATGAACAAAAAATGATAGCCTGGACTTCATTAAAATTAAAGATTCTGTTCTGTGAAAGACAATCAAGAGAATGAGAAGAGAAGCCACAGACTAGGAGAAAATAATTGCAAAAGACCTTTCTGATTAAGAACTTTTATTCAAAATATAGAAAGAACTCATAAAGCTCAGCAATTAAAATAGAAACAATTTTTTAAAAATGGGCAAAAGACCCTTAGCAGACCCTTCATGAAAGATGATACACAGATGGCAAATAAGCACATGAAAATATGTTCCACGTTGTATGTCATCAGGGAAATGCGAACCAAAACAATATTGAGAAGATACCAGTCTATGCCCGTTGGGATGACTACAATGCAAAATTATAATAGCGGAAGTGCTAACAAGGATGTGAAGGCACAGGAACTCTCAGAGATTGCTGGCTGGAATGCAAAATGGTACAGCCACTTGGGAATACGGTTTCACAGTTTTTTACACAACTAAATGCGTTCTTACCATATGATCCAGTAATCATGCTTCCTGCTTTTTATTCAAACGAGTTGAAACCTTATGTCCACATAAAAATCTGCACAATGATGTTTATGAAAGCTTTTATCATTATTGCCAAAACTTCAAAGCATCCAAGATGTCCTTCAGTAAGTGAATGGATAAATCGACTGTGGTACATCTAGACAATGGGATATTATCCAGTGATTAAAATAAACGAACTATCAAGCTATGAAAAGACTTGAAGAAGTTGTTAATGCTATTACTAACTGAGAAAAGTCAAGTCTGTAAAAACTACATATTGTATGATTATAACTAGGAAAACTGGCCTTTTCCAAAAGGCAAAACTGTGGAGAGAACAGAAGGATCAGTGGTTGCTCTGGGGTTAAGGAGGGGCAAGGAGGGATAAGTAGGCAGAGCACAGAGGGTTTTTGGGGCAGTGAAAACTACTCTAATGGGGTATTCATGTCATTATACATTTGTCAAAACTCATAGAATATACAACACAGAGTAAATCCTAATGTAAAGTGTAGAATCTGGGTGATAATGATGTGTTGATATAGATTTGTTGATTTCGACACCATTCAGTGTGGACTTTTCAATGTGGGGAGGCTGTGTATATGTGGGGACAGAAGGTATATGGGAAGTTTCTATAGCTTCCTCTCAATTTTGCTTTGAACCTAAAACTAATCTAAAAAATAAAGTCTGCTTTTTAAAAGGAATAATAGAATTTAATTTAAAAATAAAACATGTCTTTACAGAACCATTCTTAAAGCTAATGCTCTAAAGTTGTGCGTCTCTCAATACTTAAGAGGAATTCCTAAAATTCATTTCTAGTATCTTCTCTTCTTCATAAGCAATTGATATCCACTCTGCCTCTCTCATTGGAATAAACTCTAACTTACTAACACAGAGTGATGTCCCTTCTTAAGCATAATTAGCTATGTTCTTCTTATGGACAAATATTTCAAGGTATTTTCTCAACATAGAAAATCCTTATTTATAATAAAGAGGAAATGATTATAAAATTGCTTGTATATTACTGTAAGAGCTAAAGAAAAACCACACACGCACACACACACACACACACACACACATAAAAGACACCTGAGCTTATAGTGGTTGTTTTAATGTGGTAAACTATCAATCATATGCATATTTTTCTTTTCTGTTATACTTCTAAATATACTATTATAACTAAAATATACATATATACATATATATATATGCACACATATATATTGCTTTCTTTGTTAGATTCAGTAAAGACACAAACATACGTTAGTGGTCTCTAGTTACTTCTTGGTGACTTAAATAGCCATGGGCATTGACATATAATTCCAGTTTTACTTTCCACTCAGAATTATTGTTGAGAGTCTCATCTATTGCAGTTAGATTTTTTCCCAAACATCTGTGTTTGGGTTGTGTGCTTATTCCCATCTATGAACCCCAATCCAGACCCTCAAGTGCAGTTGCCCATGACCTTCATCCTTGCCATCCTGGCTCTATCTCAGCACTTCTGACTGGGAGGGCAAGTTTTCTCATCAACTTGTGAGCCTTGGGTATTATCAAATAAAATCACTGCAGGGAAGGAAATGGTATTCACCTTTATAGAAGGTTTCTAGAACTTTCCACTATCTTCTCTTTTAATTCTATCTATAAAATTTGTTATTGATGGTAAGTGTTTTATAAAAAAAAAAGAACAAAAACCAAACAAACCAAAAGCTTTTAAGTAGATCTTTTTATCGATGTCATGGGCATTTGAGACTATGGTAAATTTACCTTAACCTAAATTTGGAACTTTCTTCCCTCCTTGGGCAGCTCGTTTCTTTGGTAGAGTTTTCCCCTTGTACCCTAAGCAAATGGTATCATTGTCCTTATAAGCTGTAATGTTTAGGCTACAAAGTAATTAATCTGTATGTGGATTTATCACCTTGAATATAAGATTGCGATATTCTAGAAATATTAGGATCATTTAAGAAATAAACTGGTAAGAATTTCACTTTTTTTTAATGGAAATGAGCCGGTTTGATGCAAAATAAGATGTCAGAATAAAAACAGAGTTTTATTCTTTGCTTGGAAACACTCGTAGGTTGTTATGTTTTTAATCACTTTTCATTCAGGTGACATAGGTGACGATTGTATTTTTAGTGAATCTGATTTATGCACGCACTGGCATACTTAACATATTTTATAAATTATATACTGAACTACATTATTTTATGTAGATTGCAGATTCTATAGCTTCAATAATCTAAGCTAATTTTATGAGACATATGGTCATAAAATAACAATGTGACCCCATGATTGTTATTCTAAAGTTATTTTCTTCTCCCTCATTTTTTCTCTTCCTTTCATGCTAATATGAACGGATGATTAAGATTATCCAGACTAACACAAATAACTTAGGTGAAAGGCAACATTTCTACCTCACCCCACAAAATCTCCCAATCATCACTTGCATTACAAAGCAGCTATTTTGACAACCCTGTTCATTTATGAGCATGTAGTTCTAGATTTTTTTGTTTTCTTTGTCTTTGTAGCAGCCATTGTGGGTGAAGGAATGACTTTTGCATGCAAACTCTTGGAGAGACTTGTTTAAACTAACTTTTCAAGGTTCCTAACAACACTATGCCACATTTTTAAGGTGGCTGAGTACTTTTTAATAATAAAGTACCACATTAAAAAGACAGTAACTAAACACTCAGTTTTTCCCTAGGATATATGAAGGGAAGTGGGGGTAACTCATAGGGTCACTTAGCACTTCATGCTGCAGGTCTTGGAGTGAGTCCTTTTGTCTCCCGGGGGGATCATGTGAGATCAAGTGAAACTGTTTTCTTCAATATTTCTGGAATCTGCCCATTCCCCTATTCCTCCTCAGCTTACATCCAACTGGAGCTTCTCTAGGCCCTACTGAATGGTGATCCAGAAGTTTTGAAGGACTGCTGTACCAGTTCAGAATCTGATGGATTCTGAATCATCTCCCCAAGAATATGTGCTGATGCCTACAACACAAACTTTGCACACAGCACACACTTTGCACGCATTTCCCTTGTACCAGAGGCCTAGTTATGGAGTGCCCTCCCTCTGTCTTAGCCAAAATTATGTTGATTACCAATACTCACCAAATATCTACTTCACCTTTTTGGAAATAGTTTTCAGGTTGTTTTCTGCAGTATCACCTCTTTTTGTCTTTCAGTCCTTAAACTTCAGGATGGCCTGTTGTAATCCCTTGCTCTGTATGAGTAGTACATTTGTCTCCCCAGGCTGCAATAAAATACCACAGACGTGGTTAGTTAAACAACAGAAATTTATTTCTCATAGTTCTGAAGGCTGGAAAGTCCCAAGATTAAGGTGCTGCAAGATTTTATTCCTGGTGAGATCTCTTTTCTTGACTTATAGATGGCGACCTTCTTGCTATGTCCTCACATGACAGAGAGAGAGAGAGAGAAAGGGTTCGCAGGGGCTGACTGCTGTCTTTTCTTCTAAGGGCACAAATCCTTTCACATCAGTGCCCTACCCTTATGACTTCGTTTAATCTTAATCACTTTCTAAAGACCTTATCTCCAAATATAATCACATTGGTTATGGCTACCGTGAATGAATTTGAAGGGGGCACTGGCCCCGAGCAGACAGCCATGTGAACCAGGCTCAGGTTATACATATATTCCCTCTCTTTAGTTCAGGCATAGTCAGGTAATCTAAACAATGTTCATAAGCCCCAACTTGGTGAATTTGGGGAAACTTCTGGGAAGAAGAAGCTTTTTAAAAAATGGTATCAGCTGTTATTAGTGCCACACACACACACACACACACACACACACACACACACACACAGTTTGTACATGCTGGCAACTGCCATGTAGAATCTAGGATTAAACTAAGGAAGGGAAAATAGGCTGAACTAATAAGGGAGAAGAGAGAAACTGAGGTAGGGGGCCATTATTTGAGCCTCTGAATCCAGCAATGCCTAGAACAAAATTATAACTTCTTAATAATAGAAGCCAACTCTCCTTTTTGAGCTTAAGCCAATTTAATTTGGATTTTTGCCACTTATCACCAAGATTCCTCACCAGTGTCCTCAGCTACTGGGGAAGAAGTGTGATTACATACCAGGGGAATGAATCCAGCTTCTTTGTCTTGGCAAGAAATCTGTCTTGGAAAAATCATTGGATTTTCTTTTCCAAGTAGAAATGCCATACAATTCTAAATGGAAAGGAAATACCTAAATGGAAGATGGCTTTTGACTATGTAAGCTTGAAGGAGAACATGAATCTCAATATATATTAATTGATTTATATCACCCTATTTAAAACGTTTATCTTCAGATTTCAGAATCTATTTGGGTAAGTAGAAATGAAAAATGAAGGTCATTTCATGGCTCATATTATTTTTAACTTTAAAAATGAATATGAATATGATGATTAAATTTCTATCCAACCACTTAAAATATATAAAAATGTCCAAAACCCAGTATGAGTTGAGGCTGATATAGTATATCCCTTTGAAAAGTCAGATGATTATACAGTTTTGAACCTCAGTTTCATGCCTTAAATATCATGGAGGGATGCCCAACTTATTAAACTGTTAGGCTATGGCACATCAAAGCTAGGATACAGTGCAGGATCAAACAACAAAATCAAATTGGCAAGTACAGAAAGTAACCCATAATTACATTTCGCATACAAGGTGGAAGTCCAGATCTAAGATAACAGAAATTTCAGGTAGAACTCATTCAACAGCATGGAGGAAAATAATTAGTAGGAAGCAGTATATAGAGTGGATGAGAATACAAACTTTTAGTTACAGATAAACTTGAATTGGGGGGCCTGGGTGGCTCAGTTGGTTAAGCATCCAAATTCTGCTCATGTCTCACGGTCCATGAGTTCAAGCTCCACATCGGACTCTGTGCTGACACCTTGGAGCCCGGAGCCTGCTTTGGATTCTGTGTCTCCCTCCTTTCTGCCACCCCCCACCCCTGCTCATGCTCTGTCTCAAACACGTCTCCGGAGGCAAGGGAAACAAAAACAAAAATGAACTACTGGGACCTCATCAAAATAAAAAGCTTCTGCACAGAGAAGGAAATAATCAGCAAAACTAAAAGGCAGCCAACAGAATGGGAGAAGATATTTGCAAATGACATATCAGATAAAGGGTTAGTATCCAAAATCTATAAAGAACTTTTCAAACTCAACACCCGCAAAACAAATAATTCAGTGAAGAAATGGGCAAAAGACATGAATAGATGCTTCTACAAAGAAGACATCCATATGGCCAACTGACACATGAAAAGATGCTCCACATCACTCATCATCAGGGAAATACAGATCAAAACCACAATGAGATACCACCTTACACCTGTCAGAATGACTAACATTAACAACTCAGGCAGCAACAGATGTAGGCGAGGATGCGGAGAAAGAGGATCTCTTTTGCATTGTTAGTGGCAATGCAAGCTGGTGCAGCCACTCTGGAAAACAGTATGGAGGTTCTCAAAAAATTAAAAATAGAACTACCCATGACCCAGCAATTGCACTACTAGGCATTTATCCAAGGGATTCAGGTGTGCTGTTTCGAAGGAACACATGCACCCCCATGTTTATAGCAGCACTATCAACAATAGCCAGAGTATGCAAAGAGTCCAAATGCCCATTGATGGATGAATGGATAAAGAAGATGTGGTATATATATACAATGGAGTATTACTCGGCAATCAAAAAGAATGAAATCTTGCCATTGGCAACTACGTGGATGGAACTGGAGGGTATTATGCTAAGTGAAATTAGTCAGAGAAAGACAAATATTGTATGACTTCACTCATATGGGGACTTTAAGAAATAAAACAGAGGAACATAAGGGAAGGGTAACAAAAGTAATATAAAAACAGGGAGGAGGACAAAGCACAAGAGACTCTTAAATATGGAGAACAAACGGGGTTACTGGAGGGGTTGTGGAAGTGGGGGATGGGCTAAATGGGCAAGGGGCATTAAGGAATCTACTCCTGAAATCATTGTTTCACTATATGCTAACTAATTTGGATGTAAATTAAAAAAAAAACTAAAAAAAAATAAAACGTAAAAAATAAACATTAAAAAATTTTAAAAAACAAATGAATTTGATCCCCAGGTTTGCTTTTTATTAAATCCAAAGTTCATGACTTATACCAGTTATTTAATATTTCTAAGCCTCAATTTCCTCATCTGCAAAATGGAGATAATAGTACGTACATTATGAAATTGGCTGTGGGAATTAATGGAATTACTGCCAACTGCCATGTTATTTTTTGAGTGTTACACTGTGAGATAATGTGCACAAAATGCATAGGAAAACCCTTGATTCAGAGTTAGCACTCAGTGAGTAGGAACTGCCCTTTTTATGATAATTGTTATAATAACCCAAATTATTATTATAACCAATTATAATAAGCCCAATCAATTAGATCTTGATTTGCACAATAATTCATTCATGACCAGCCCAATTCTTGCTTTAAAGGTCATTATGCTTTCAGCATATTCAGAACTAATGTATTAGTTTTCGTTCATATATTTATAACCCAGACACAGTGTGTAAACAAAATAGCAAGCTATTTAGCAGTTATAATGATGCTTGTAAACAAGCTTTTGTAGTAAAAGCTTGAGTATTTATGTTGCCTTTCATATTATATGTGATGAGAATTTCATCTGAAGTTGCTTTAAATGATAGTGATTTCTGTCTGCTGTTCATATTTCTCATTATATTTTAAGATTCTCCTTCAAGGATTGGCAGAGTAAAAAGAATATAACCAAAAATGAGGTTTGAGAGAAAGTCATATTCTAGTCTCTCTGCTTTTAGATACAATTCTTAGAATGATGATTTCATTTGAGGTTCTTTTCAGGTACCACTTTAAAATATGTCATTTCACAATTCATTTCTAATGCCCCTAAAAGTATTTAAAAACAATACTGATTCAAAATAGAGGAAGCCAAGATAACATTTAAATGCTAAACACTACCATTATGCTTAGCATCTTTTCAGCCTCAACAGTGAATAAGTGAAAGACTACAGTGGGAGAAATGGGAATTTCATATGAAGCAAGGTGAAATATTTTGATCTTTGGTTTTAAAGGAATTTGAAAGAAATAGTAGCTGTTTTTTTTTAATAAATGATGCTCTTTAATATATGGAAAGCAGTGGACTCTGGGGAAGTTTACAATCATATATCACCTTAGGTGAGAATGATGTTTTGGCCTTGATACAAACTGATAGAAAAATTATATCAAGGCTTTGTTTGTTTGGAAATGTGTTGTTATTGGCATCTGCCCTTTGATAAAATTCCAGAAGTTTCTTATTCTTGATTCTTAATTTTAGACATATGTTGTCACATATTAAAATTAAGTTGTCATCAGATTGTAACTTTTAACTAGGTTATCATATTGTACACTTTGGGTTACGTGTAAAATATTTCTGATGAGTGTAACATTCTTAGGAACACTATTATAGTTATTCAAAGTACGACAGATTTGAATGGATGTTCCCAGATATATTTCATGTGACCACATCCTGAATATTCTTAGCATATTATCTAATGGTAAAACATGTCACAGGTTGTAATGTTTTCAAAAGAAAATACTGTCTCAAGCATTAGAGACATTACAGTATTTGATTTGTTCTGCACAATTTTTATGGAAGGGAAATGGCCAAAACAGATCTATTTGGCACTTTGAGTAGTAGTCAAAACAAAATCACAGTTTAGAAAGGAATCTAGTTTCTAAAGAAATGCTTCCAGAAGCAAAGAAATGCTGATGATTAATTTGATTTACTGGAAGGAGTTTTCTTGTCAGCATCTCCTATCAATCTTCACCATTTTATTTCCCCAAAGCACTAATCAGTGGTTTCTTTCGTCTTCTCTCCTTGCTAGTGATGTTTATTTCCTTTGGTATCCTCAGTACCTAGAACAGTACCAGGCACATGGTCGTTACTCAATTACAGGCAGGAAAATGGATCTCCCAGTGAGTCTTTGGTGAGCAAAATTAGTTCTTCATCTGCACATGGATTTTTTTTTACCTGTGAATAATGAAAATACAAATAAGTGGGAATTTGTTAATTGTTTTATATTGAAAAAGAACTCAAATCTGGCAGACTTCTAGAACACCTGTTTTAATCAGTTAAATACTTATCACCATAATATTTCAAACATTACAGAGATGGGCCATATTTGGCTTTGGGCAAGATAAAACACTTATTAACAATCACATTTTCATGGAGAAAAGCATTAGTTTCTATGCTAGAGTCAAACTCCTGTGCTTTGAGAATACAGGTATTTTTTGGATAGAATTTGTTTGTAAAGCATTCTAATGTTCTTCCTCAGGGGAGATGCTAAAATTAGTACAAATGACATGAAATTTTAGATGCCAGTGAAAGTTTGGAAACAATTTGTTTGCCTTGAAAGCGAGTTTCATTGGTGTAGTGCTATATTTCTAAATTCAAGTTTTATGTATAATTTTTTTTTCAATGGATTCTTTGCGGCAGCAAGTTTTTGCCAAAATATTAGAAATTTTTAAAAAATGACTTCAAAGACAAAAGTCTTAGTCTGATTTAGGAAGCATCTTCTTGAGGAAGTATATGGAAGTTAAGCTTATGATTTGTTTGAATTAAATTGCGTCTTGCTGGGATGCCTAGGTGGCTCAGTCAGGTAAGCCTCCGACTTCTGCTCAGGTCATGATCTCAAGGCTCCTGAGTTCAAGTCCTGAATCAGGTCCTGTGCTAACAGCTCAGAGCCTGGAGGCTGCTTCAGATTCTGTATCTGTCTGTCACTGCCCCTCCCATTCTGTCTCTCTCTCTGTGTCTCTCTCAAATGTAAATAAACATTAATTTTTTTTAAAAAAATCACATCTTCCCCAATGATCATATAGTACAGAAGATGATGTGAAGATTGCTCTACCGTAATGAGTTATTATTATTGAAAAAGGAAAAACAACTAACTCTACATTATCAGTACTCCTTAAAGGCAGAGCTGGTCACAAATATCTCATTCCTGCATGGTTCTAGGTTGCAAATAAGTAAATATTTACAATTGCAGTTGTGCATTGTAGTAGCTATGGGAGCAATTTAGAGCAAATCATGATGAGAAAGGGCCCTTCAAATATAAGCCCAAATGTTTAAAATTTAAATAAAGTTAAATAACAAAATGGTAATAGAGTAGCTTATTTAAAAATCATGTTTAAAAAAATACAATAAAAATCATATTTATTCTGGACGTTTATTCTATAATATCAGTATTCAATTTTGGCCTTTTCTTTATCCAAATAATGAGTTTAACCTTTGCCCCGAAGTAATTGAGCCAAAATATGCATTTATTTGGTACAATTCTAGTAAATAAAAGTTTTCAGCTGGTGTAATTACTATTTTGTTTTAGTGCTATTGATAATTAACCAAATGTGTTTTTAACCCTTTTGCAAGGAACTGGTTTTCAATAAGCTCTTCTAAAATCACCAGAACAATGAATAAATCTGTGTTTTCTTTAAAAATATTAGTATAGAGAGGCACTTGGCTAGCTCAGTTGGTAGAGCATCCAGCTCTTGATCTCGAGGTTGTGAGTTCGGGCCCCACACTGGGCATGGAGCCTACCTTAAAAAATTAGTATAGATAAGACACCAATTTAAAGCAAAACCATAAGGAAGTTATAAAAACTTCATTTCTATTTAAGTATGTCCGTGTATACCTCCCCCTATATACTTCTTGACCACTATTTAGACTTTCCTGTGCTACCTACAGGGTTGGGTAAACTGCATTTACACTCCATTTTGCACTGTGAATCCACATTTCCATTCATCTTCAGGGTGACCTGCCTCAGCCCTGGGTCCTCTAAGCTAGCATTGCACTACTTTTGGGAAGATGTCAAATGTAGGTTTTATTTCTCGCTCTGTGTGTAGGTTGGCTATTCACATTGATTATGAGCTACTTCTGCTCTGTGGTTTTTCTTCAATTAAACACTAAATAAATTTATCAGCCTCTTCTTATAATCATCACTTGCCCTTATCAGTAAGGGAATGGCATGTGTCTTTCATATGAAAGAAATAAAGCTAAAGTGTATCCTCCTCTTTTTGACTAGATATTTGATGTATTTCTTCTTGATGTTTTTTCTCTTATCTCTCACCCAAGTATGAAATTTAAAGAGATCCTTTGTTACAAATAGGCCCAACTCAAATATAAAATCTCATGTTATAAGATGATTCACTAAGCAGTACCCTTGTGCTAAACTACTCTCCTTGGATATAGATTTGTTTGATGGTTTTGAACTGCCCTTTTGCTACTACCCCCCACTTGTCCTTGAATGCCCCATATTTTCCTCTATCCAGTATAATTCAGAGTAGACTAAAAATAACAGCTCTAGAAGATGATGAAATGAGTCCATTCTACTGTGAATATTTAGAAAAAGAGAAAAGTAATGATGTTGTATTAAAACTTTTTAACTTTCCTCAGCTTTTTTTGATGTTTTCTGGAATCTGAGTGCAGTTTCCACCTGTCAGAGGTATTTATTTCATGGTTGTTATTTCATGGTTATTTCTGTTATTTCATGGTTGTACCTGCAAATTGCATATTTCCCCAATTTCTTAAAATCTGGAGGTAAATGAAGCACATGTACTCTTATCCTTCTCTTAACCTTCATCTTGGCTCTGGGGTCCTTTGGATGGGCTATGTAAGAGAGACTATACCACCACAGTGGTTGGTAGATTGCTTAGAGGTTGTACCCACTAATTGCACTATGCTGGTGAAAATAACGGTTTTTATGTTTGAACTGGGAACTATTTGGCACTTGTCCATGACAAGTTATTCAATTTGGACATCACAATATCCTCTAATATATGCCTGTGGAAATTAGCATTTGATATGATCTATATTGCAGTGTGTCTTTAGATTTTTTGATTATATAATTTATAACTTAGACATGATTTTTAAATCAAATTTTAAATATTAGCAGAAACTCAAATTTTACTTATGTAGCAATATTTCTCTTCTAATCAAATTCTTAGCTGACTCTTCTGAATTAGCTACCTTTATTACATTGAAATAAATATGAAACACATTTCAGTGTTCTAAATAAAGTGACCTCAAAACACCCAATTAAAAATTATGTTATAAAAATACATATAATTGCTCGGAAGAGGCATCATTAAAACAGATTTTATATATGATTCCAGAATTCCATTCCTAGTATATAACCAGGAAAATTAAAAATGTTTGTCACATATACATAAAAATGTATGTGAGTATTCATAGAAGCATTATTCATAGAAACCAAAAGTAAAAGCAGTTCAAATTATCAATCAGTTGATCAATGGATAAACAAAATGTGATATATCCACACAATGGAATATTATTATGCCATAAAAGGAATGAAATGCTTATTAAACATGGATACACCTTGAAAATTGTATGTTAAGTGTAGGAAGCTAGTTACAAAAGATAAAATTATGTTCTATTCATACATAATTCCAAAATAGACAATTCTGTAAAGACAGAAAGTAGAAGATGTGGCTTTTTAGGGTTGGAGGGTAGAAGTGGGAAGAAATGGGTACAGAGTTTCGTTTAGGAGTAATGAAAATATTTGAAATTAGGTTCTGTGGTTGTACAACTCTATGAATATGCTAAAAACCAATGAATTGTACACTTAAAGTGGGAAAATTGTATGGCATATGATTTATATTTCTGTAAAGCTGTTACTTTTTAAAAAGCAGGTTTTAAATAGTATTTTTAAAAAATTATCAAGAGCCTCTAAGAAATAGAATTCGAGTAATTATGACTTGATCGATTTGTAGATATTTCTCTTCTCTATAAAGACTTTTGTTGATCTTACCTTGTATACTTAACTCTGCTATTAGAAAGTGGTATTGTTTTAGAAAAGCTTTTATTTTTGAAATTGTGCTATAGAATTAAGTGTTACTGTACTTGAAAAACCAGCAGTGTGTATCATGAATCTTTTTCATTATTTTGAAAAATACATTTTGATCTTGTATTCATGCTCCAATTCACAAGTTAGAAAAAAAATGTAGCCTCATTTTTCTCTGGCCTGGATTAATGAGTTTCGAAGATATGTTAATAGTATGTTGAATTCCAGACTCAGTTATACCAGTTCCATCTAAAGAAAGGCATATTAAAATATTCAATCCAGCATGATTATGTTTTTTGTCAATATGTTTAGATACTGGGGTTTATGTGGTAAGGAAAAAGATTATAGTTGATGGATACAAAATATAATTATTTATTCAAATATTTGCTGAGCATCTATAAAATTTGTACCACAATGGGGTTCCATAGAAAAATAAGTGAGAACTCTCTTTAGGCTTTAACTGTTGGAATGGTAGAGGAGATAAAAGGACACATACACACATGAACTCATGTGAAGTGGACACACAAAATACCACACAGCCTTACAGGCAAATATATGCCCACTAACATATACACACAAAAACATAAGAAGATCTACATCAAATATATACATACACTTGTGCACACACACATGAAAAACAAACAACAAGGGAGAGAGAGTTTGAGATTATTTTTCTTTAGAGGATCAGGGACAGTGAAGGAAGTACCTTTGTATTACACTGTTACATTCTGGAAGATGTAGTTGGAGACTAGGAAGAGTAGAGATTAATTTTGGGGGGGAAAAACGTTGAGAAATCACACATGTTTACCTAAAATTAAAACCAGCAACAACTGGGTATGTTGGAGGTAGGACGGGAGTCTTGACGATTGGTGAAAGCACTGATTTTAGTAGTTTTGAGAATGGATGTAATATTCTTAGGCAAGTTTCTGTGATGAGATTGGATAAATTCAATAAGAGTGATTATCCAGAGCTTAAAATTGGCAAGACAGTGATAATGTTAAATTCAAATGCTAAATTCTTCTCAGACACCCCTGATCACATGAAGTCCAGACTGCATAGAAAGGCTAAAAAAGTAACAAGAGAAAATGATAAAACTGAAATGTGTTGTTTGTGTCAAGAGACTGGGAGATTTATCTTCATAATGCCGTATGTCAATGATACCAGTTTCATGATCTATCGTGTGTCAGGACACTGTGCTAGACACTTTAAGGTGTTGAGGTGTATATATATGGTAAAGATTATTAATAACTTTGGTGAATGAGAAAGTTCAAGTCCACACAGACTAGGTACATACATACTCAGAGCTATCAAGTGGCAGAGCAAGGAACCAAAGTCAGGATGATGTGATCGCAAAATGTGTCCTATTTAGGAATCCCCGCAGTTTCTCTTTTGCTAAAAATATCTCAATAAACATAAAAGTCACTTTATCTGATTTCATAGTGTCAAAAACAAGATAGCAGGCCCAAAATGGAATCTGCTAAGCCACATGACCCCAAACCAAGACTTAACCTAATTGTAGTTTTGGCCTCTCCCAGAAATAGAATCTGAAACCCGTCAATCAGGAGTCTCCTGGTCAGCACTAGTGAGGTAGTCTGCCTGATGGACTCCTGCTGTCCCCTAAGGGAAAGTGACCTTTTCACAACTAATCCACCTTTTGCTGGTATAACTTCCTTGTCAGACTCCCTTCTGCCTATAAAAGTTTTACATTTTGTACAGCAACTCAGAGCTCCTTTTTTATGTGCTAGATAGGATGCTACTTGATTCATAAATGGTTGAAGAAAGCCAATAAGATCTTTAAAATATACTCAAAAAATTTTTTTAACAATAGTGATTAAATCAACCCCAACATCAGTTTGATTCTAATTCCTCTGGTACCTTGTGAAACTGTTATCATAGGAGATTTTTATACCCATTATTTCTTTATATTCCTATCATTGTTTATTTTCACACTTTCTTCCTTAAGAATGTTTACCTTTCTTGGGGTACCTGAGAGGCTTAGTTGGTTATGCTTCAGACTCTTGAGTTGGGTCATGATCTCACAGTTTGTGGGGTCGAGCCCTGTGTGGGCTTTGTGCTGACAGTGCAGAGCCTGCTTGGGATTCTCTCTCTCTCCTTTTCCCTCTGCTTCTACCCGCTCGTTCTCTCTGCCTCTCTCAAAATAAATAAATAAACGTTAAAAAAAATTAGCACAGTGGAATAGTAAAAACAAATTAGTGGCAAGAGTTCAGAGACCTAGAAAGATCTTTTACTTATCATGCCATGGTAATACTGACTCAACTTTCTTATCTATCAAATGTGATTAATAATAGTCTTGTGGAATTACTCATTTATAACATATAAGCGTGCATGGGAAAGTAGGGCATTTATGGAGATTTGTCAAATATTTGTAAGCAGATAAGACTTGAGGGGGTTTGTACTATGTGTGGAGTTGAATTATCAATACTAAATATAACCACCTTTCCCCAACCTGGGATTGTGTTCTGATGGAGTCAAAGAATGAAATCAATGAACAAGGCTAGGAGCAATGCTAGGACCAAGTTTATTTTATTTTGTTGAAGTTTTTATGTATTTATTTATTTTTGAGAGCAAGAGATAGAGTGTGAGCAAGGGAGGGGCGGGGGGGGGGTGGGGGAGATGCAGAATCCAAAGCAGGCTCCAGGCTCAGAGCTTGACCCAGGGCTTGAACCCACCATGTAGGAGATCATGACCTGAGCCAAAGTCAGAAGCTGAACCGACTGAGCCATCCAGGCACGCCTGGTCGGGGGCTGCTTTTATAGGACAGAAGACTGTAGTCCATGGGTTGTTTTCTTGACAGTTCCTTCCATCTTATCTCTGCCCACCAGGATGTGGTCTGGTGGTGATGGTGGTGGTGCAGCTAAGGTTCCTGTATTTCAGTTCTGAATCCAAGGGCCTGTTAACCCTATTCTGTCTAACAAGCCCCCTGTCTCCTAGCTTATTAAGACTGTCAATTAGTTCATTTTTCTTAATCTAAAAAACATTCACATTTATACTTGTTGATGCTATGGGACAAAAAAAAAAAACAAAAACAAAAAAAAACAAAACTGAAACACTGTAGACTTGACATACAATTATTAGTTTATAAGACATCCTTAAAATGTGAATCTAAGATATCTATCTCAACACAATGTATTCACTAAATTGTGATTGCAGACCAACTATGTCAGTCACTGAGTACAGGCGGGTATGTGGCCGAATTCTGGCCAGTAGAAGGTTACTGGCAGTGCTGAAAACATGTCATGTACCATTCTTGTTCTTTCCTCTTCCAGTGACAACCTTTGATGCCAAGTATTAAACGTGTCAGGGTCTCAGGAAGAAGCCTGAGTCCCTAAAACTATGCCATCAAGGTATCAATCATGGACTTTATATGAGTAAGGAATAAACTTCTATGTGTTAAGGTACTTATCTTATGGGATAATATTCCCTTAACTAATATAATCTCTGTTATAAGAGAAATTATATAAAGGAGTTGATAGAATTTTTTGTACTTCTTTGGGTCAGAGATGAGTATGAAAATTGTTCCCAAATAGGTAGAATGTGTGACCAGGTTTTCTTTTATTTATTTAAAATATGTATTAAGCTCATACTGTGTGCCAGACATTGTGCTCAGTGGTAGAGATAAACTAGAGAATTCTACAGGTAAAATACCCTAATTCATGGAACTTGTAGTCAATTGTGGGAGGGAGGCAGTTAAGAAGTAAAGAAAGAAGTGACATAATCATTGACCACTGATTATTATAATACTTTGAAAGAAACTAAAGGGGAAATATGATAGCAAATGACTGATCAAGGAAGGCTGCTGTTGCTTTTTTTTTTTTAACATAATTGGCAATGTTATATTTGTTTCAGGTATACAACATAGTGGTTTGAGAATTCTGTACTTCTTGCAGTGCTCACCATGATAAGTGTCCTTACCATATGTCACTTTATGAAGTTATTCAATATTAGAGAAAGTGATAATAAGACTGAATATACAAAGCCAACAATAAAAGCAGAACAGGAGGCTTTCTAGAAATATGAAACTACAAAGTCAACATCCTATTGTACAAAACAGCTCTAACCCATTGAAGTAATTTGCCTGTAAACTTCCAAACTTTATTTCCTTGTCCTTTGATTGTCAATAATTTGGCACTATTGCCTTTTTTCAATTATATGTCAAATGGAAAAGTTTTAATCCATATATAAACATCCATGGGACTGGAAGGTTTTTGACACCTAAAATGACTTTTCTAATTAGCAAACTTACCATTTTTAAACTCCTTAAATTTTACATGCTCAATGTATTCAACTGAGCTGAGACTGACAGCAAGATAAATCTATTTAGTTATTCATGATTAACTTGAATATCATCATAGTTAATATTCCTTAAAGCAGATTTAACTCCAGTGAGACTGAACTGAACAGAATTCTAGAAGGCACATTTGTGGAGATGACACAAGTATACTCTTAAACTTACTGTCAGTGTGGTTGAGTAAGAAAACAATTTCTAAACTTAGAAAAACTATAGGAATAAGTTCACAACCTTTCCTAGAGGCGCATGTATGAAGGAATTTATCATTCCTCTTTAAGGTTGGTTTCAAAAGATCGTCTTAGAGAATTTGATGTAGAAGAGAGTACTAGATAGGCTTTATATATATAATATATGTATTACATATCTATCATATATATATACATATGCATATATATGTATATATATAAAGTTATATTAAGAAATCTCAGTATCATACCGGATGAAGTTTTTTAAGATATAAAAATAAACTTCCCATGTGAATATTTTATCCAAGATGCCACAAAAGAGAACTTTTAACTTTTGGATATATGATTCTAGAATCTTGAAGTTGTTGAGGCTTCTGAACACAATTTACAAATGAGCAGGTGAAGGTCTGGTTGTGAGTGTGTACGTGGGAGCAAGAGTGGGAGAGATGAATGTGGTCCAGGTTCTCTGAGCATATGCTCCTGGGTCTTTGTATCACACCTCCCATATCTTCCCAAGGCTTTATTTATATTTACCTATTTATTCTTTCCCTGTCTGCTCTCTCTGAGTGATCTTTTTTTTTCTTTTTAATTTTTTATTTGAGAGAGTTCAAGTGTGTGCAGAAAGAGGGGCAGAAGGGGAGAGAGAGATAGAGAGAGAGGGGGAGAGAGAGAATCTAAAGCAGGCTCCATGCTCAGTGCAGAGCTCCATGCAGGGCTTGATCCCATGACATTAGATCATGACCTGAGCCAAAGTCCAGAGAACCAACTGAGCTGCCCAGGCGCTCCTCTCTTTGAGTAATCTTAATGCTGATTTATTTCTGACATATTTTTGTCTTTTTAAAAAATATTTAATGTTTATTTATTTTTGAGAGAGAGACAGAGACAGAGATAGAGACAGAGTGCGAACAGGGGAGGGGCAGAGAAAAAGCGGGAGATACAGAATCCAAAGCTGGCTCCAGGTTCCGAGCTGTCAGCACAGAGCCTGGTGTGGCGCTTGAAATCACTAACCATGAGATCATGACCTGAGCCGAAGTTGGAGGCTTAACCGACTGAGCCACCCAGGCGCCCCTATTTTTGTCTTTTTAAAATTTAATTTAGTTTTAGTTTTATTTTAGAAAGAGAGAATGCAAGTTGGGGAGAGTGGCAGAGGGAGAGGGAGAGAATCTCAAGCAGTTTCCACACTCAGTGTGGAGCCCAATGCAGGGCTGAAGCCCATGACCCTGGGATCATGACCTGAGCTGAAATTAAGAGTTGGAAGCTCAACCAAGTGAGCCACCCAGGCACCCCTCAGACTTATATTTTGGAAAGCAAAATGTTGCCAAGTATTTTGAAGATAAATTTTTATTTGAAAATTCATACCAAAACAAAGAAACAATGGATATAAAAAGAGAAGTTTCTGGATATAATTAAAAGACATAATATTAAGGTCTACTTGGAAAAAAAATTCAGCCCACATTTGGTAACATAGATTCATAACATTTATTTCTTTATATTTTAATGCTTCATACAGAAGTAGTTGATTAAAAAAGTCTTTTTTCTTTTATTTTGAAAAATTATTTGTTACAATTTTTATAATTTTTATTTTTTTATTTTTTGGTTTTTTATTAAAAGAAGTTTTTTTGAGAATGAGGGAGAGAATGTGTGTAATCAGGGGAGGGGGCATAAGGAGAGAAGGACAAAATCCCAAGCAGGTTTTCCATTTAGCACAGAGCCCAACAGAGGGCTTGATCCCACTACTGCGAGATCATAACCTGAGTCAAAATCAAGAGTCAGATACTTAACTGACTGGGACACCCAGGCACCCCTAGAAAAATCTTACCTCAGAAAATCAATGTCACTTTTTGCAGTAGTAATTAATTGTTTTAGTTCGGTAGGAGACTATGGACAGGCTTGGATTTTATTCCAAATGTTTTCTTCCACAGTACCAGACATTGTTCCATATCAGTTATATACCTCTTTTTAAAAAGTTTATGTATTTTGTGTGTGTGACAGAGAGAGAGAGAGAGAGAGAGAGAGAGAGAGAGAGAATGCTTGTGGGGAAGGGGTACAGAGAGAGTGAGAGAGAGAGAATCTCAAGCAGACTCCACACTGTCAGTGCAGAGCCCATCACAGGCCTCAGACTCACAAACCATGAGATCATGGCCAAAATCAAGAGTCACATGTTCAACCAACTGAGCCACCCAGGTGCCCCAGCAGTTACTTATTGCTTCATTTATATATCTTATATAAGTTAATGCTCACAGTAAGCCGATAAGTAAGTGTAATATTTAGCCATATTTTAGAGATCAGGAAACTGAGACTGAGGGAGGAAAAACAAATTGTCTACAATCACATAGCTGCTCAGTGCTAGAACTTCTGTCTGAACTCTAGATCTGATTTCTAGAGCCTGTGCTCTCAAGTATTAGGTAATACAACTTCCCATTATGGGTTCTCTTTCGCTTCCATGGTTAGTAACTAAATACTAATTATTTTCAGTTTGTTTGTTTGTTTTACTTTTTTGCTTCCTTCTTATATATGACAACAAAAACAAACAAGTAATGACAAATACAGTAACAAAAAATCAGAGAAATCAAACAAAACCTAATCGAGGATTAAACAGAGAAAATTAAAGGCCTGTAATAAATATAAAATGAACCAAAAATAAGAACAAAAAACCAAATCCACTCCTAGTTTTTATTACCAGAAAGATTAGGTAATATATTTCATTAAAGAAGTAAACAAGCAAAACGGCTAAATAGAATGAAATAGAAGTAATTAGCGAACAGAAAAATAGCCTTGGAATTTAAAAATACGGTTCCAAAGATATTAATGTGGATTGGAGTATAAAATTGGATAAATCCCTGAAAATTAGAACACAAGAACAAATAAAAATAAAAACAAAAAGTAGAAGGTGGAACCAGAAAATAAAATACAACATCTGATTCCTTGGCTTTCTAGAGGGATAACAGAATAAGTAGGGGCTGATGAAATAAGAAAGAATAATAGAAACATTGAAGAACAGATATTAAAATGGACCACCATGTATGTAGTCACATTGAATGACCTTTACTTGACAAGTCCTTGCACACTTTCAGAAACCAAAAAGGAAAGAGACAGGCAGTGAGAGCTTAAAAGCTTTCAGAGAGAAAAGAGAAAGCACAGTCAAAAAAAAAAAAAAAAGGGGAAAATAGCATGAGATTCATACTACTAGCACTATGTGCTAGAAGTCAACAGACCCATCCTTTAAAAATGTTGGGGAGGTATTTTCAATCTTGAATTTGATATCTAGAGAAACTGTCATTCAAATATGAGGACAAAAAAAAAAAAAACCATTTCAAATGTGCAGTGATTCAGAAGGTACCTTACTCACGAATTCTTTCTTTGGAAGTTTTTGTAGCTGTGCTTCAGCAAAATAGACGGTTAACTCAAGAGCCAGGAAACTTTGGAATCCAGAAAGCAGAGAAGAGCAGGAAGACAAATTTTCATGATGAAATCTCTATCACTGTGTAGAAACAGTCAAGAATAAAGCAGGCTTGCCTGGGTGACCCATTCGATTAAGTGTCCGAGTCTTGACTTTGGCTTAGGTCACAATCTCACAGTTGGGCTCTGTGCTGGCATTGCAGAGCCTGGTTAGGATTCTCTCTCTCTCCCTCTATCTGCCCCTCCCCTGCTGTCTCTCTCTGCCTAATAAATAAACTTAAAAAAAAAAAAAACAACTAAAAAAAAAATAAAGCATCCCATGAGAATCCAAGAGATGGATAGTATGATAGAGAACTTAGAAAACTGTGAGATAACCAGTAATTTTGAATTATAAAAGTGTTGAATAAATTTGAACTTTATTAAGTGAATAAAAAATTAGGACATTATATTACACATTCATGAAAAAGGATGAGATCTTGCCATTCCTGAGAACATAGATGGACCTAGAAGGTATTTAGCTAAGTGACTAAGTCAGACGGAGACAGAAATACCATATGATTTCACTTATATGTGGAATCTAAAAAAATAATTGCCTATATGTAGAATCTAAAGAAAAAATAAAATGAATTAACAAATGAAAAGCAGAATCAGATCTATAAAATAGAGGATGAGGAAAATGTGTGAAACGGAGTGGGAGATTTAGACTTTAGTTACTGAATGGTTAAGTTAACAGGGATAAAAGGTGCAGCGTAGGGAATATATTCAGTCATATTATAATAGTGCTATATGGTGACCGATGGTAGCTACACTGGTAGTGAGCCTAGCATAATGTATAGAGATGTTGAATCACTATGTTGTACACCTGAAACTAATGTGACGTTGTACCAGCTGTACTCAAATTTAAAAATACATTAAATAGAATGTTGTAAAAAGGGAGAAGGAAATGTAATGGTTTGATGGATTTTTTTCTTCTAGAATCAATAGTTATGACTAAACACAGAATGTGTGACTACACTTACAGAAAAAAATATGAAATCTGAATCTCAGTAAAACTAAAGATACAGATAAAAGCTAACAGGGAGAGTTGGTGAGCAGAGGACAGGGATGAGGTTAGGATGAGTGCTTATGTCCTCATGTTACAAAATGGTGGAGCCAAAGGATGCTCTATCTAGGCAAATGAAATGGAAAATTGTGGGTCTTTAAAATTTTCTTAAATATTTATTTTTGGGAGAGAGAGTGTAAGCTGGGGAGGGGAAGAGAGAGAGGGGGAAATAGAAGGTCCAAAGCAGACTCCGTACTGTCAGCACAGGTCCTGATGCGGGGCTCCAGCTCCCAAACTGTGAGATCATGACCTGAGCTGAAGTCAGACATTTAGCCAACTGAGCCACCCAGGTGCCCTAGAAAATTGAGTTTTAAATATGTTGTTTAAGTTTCCAGCAGGAACTAGAGTGATGTGTTGATATATTGTGAGTAGAGATGGTGTTGGAATATTTGAGCTAAGTTTCAACTATCTTAACAGAAGACTGTGTATAGTCTTGTATGTTGATATAGCTTGTATATCTTCTATAGCTGTGTCATCATGCTATTAGACTTTTGTAGGCAACCAAAAGGAGAGTTTTGGATTTGATTTTAGTGGAGAAGGTTGTAGGGGGTACAACTATGGCAAGAGACTGTTTTCGTTATAAGCCCTTCTGCAGCATTGGACGTTACAATTATATGCACTCATAACTTTGTCAGAAATAACAAAAAAAATACAGCACAAAAACAAAGGTAATCCCTTTTTTTCGTATAGGTTTCACACCGAGAAAATGTAACTCCTTACTCAATATATCCAAGAGGTAATTTGCTACAAATTAATTTTAGTAAGTGATATTTTATGAGGTTTTCCTTTATTGTGGGTAAATGCAGCTGAATTCCTGTAAATAATGTACTGCTAGTAGAAACATAGGCATCCAAAATTTTCCATTTGTGACTGAACTTAATATGTTTTAAAATACTTACTATTTTGTGTTTCCTTAATCTTAGAGTTTGTTTTAAGGAATGTAATTCAATTTAACATGCTCATTTTTCAGATACTGTGTACCAAGATAAAAATAAGGCCATTCTTATTCTCTAGGATATACAGGCATATTCTGATGTCAGTATTGCAAAAATGTACTTAAAAGTATTAAAAGTACCACGTTCTCAGAGATATCTGGATTTTGTCATAAGGCACAAAGACAATGGTATAGGACAAATAAGTGGAAGGATATATTTATTGAATTATGAATGGACACTTGCAGTTAAAAATGGAGATTTGTCTCACTTCCATTAATTTAGGAGTGAAATGAAAATGAAGTAAAATAGGCAAGGTAGGCATAATTTGATGTCAGCTCCTCATCCTTGCCCTGCTTGAATACTCTCAAGAAAAACAGAATTATTGAGTATTCTATTAGTACTCCTGATTTACAATAAGCACCTGAGAAAAGTACCAGAAAATACACTTTCTCAGTGATGTTTAGGATGTAGCAAAATATCTTTATAACAAAGTGTGAATTTAACGTATAGAATTGTCCTCTGAAGGTCTCCATATCACTGCCAATGATATGAATATATATGTCAATTGTTTTACCAAACTGTAATTTTACAGGAAATGTCTGATATTTGGTGGGTTTCTGCCTGATGGCATGTTCATATAGTTGAAACTAATGTATGTATCTCTTAAAAGTAATTATTATTTGAAATAAACTATTTTTAAATATTGTAAGTTTTAGCCATATTCTTTTTCTATTCAGATTTTTTCTAATTAAGAGAAATGTAATAAGTAGGGAGACCCCAGATAGAAACTTATAAAACACTTCAGACCATATTTTAATTTTTTTGGAATGTTTCACTATTTTGTACTCTTTATCTTTATTGCATTTCTTCAATAATCATATTTCTATCATAATTTTCAAATGATTGAAATTATGTATTCATATATACAGTTTATAAAACCTGTTCAGTTTTAAAGTTATAATTTAGTAGCATCTGTAATTTAGCAGAAAACTAGTTTTTTAAAGACTTCTTATTTGAAAGGAGAAAATGTGTAGACTCTGGGCTAAAAATGAATTGCATGAAACCTGTGTTAATGTAATATTTGAAGCATAAAGATCTTCAAGAGGGAAAATTCAATAGAATGTGAAATTCACAAGAGAAACATAATTACACAGGATGTTCTCTATCATTGCTTTCATTTTTTAAATTCACCTACTTATCTTAGATTACATTTCTGTAAACTAAGTATTTTCTGACAAGTATCCTGATCATTATGCTGCTAATAATAGTAGTTTAAAAACCAAACTTTTGTGGATCTATAATAACCCAAAGGGATTATCTGATGTTAATTTTGAAAACTGCCTTTAAAATATAATTACTTTCAAACATGCAAGTCAGATTCTAATAGCACATACACTGAGTATGAGAGAGAGAGAGAGAGAGAGAGAGAGAGAGAGAGAGAGAGAGAGAGAGAGAATGCAGTGAATACCTGTTTTGGATACATTATTTCTTCTCTATTCATTTTTAGGGAAATGGTCCTGTGTCACTCTTAGTCCAAGTGGTTCTGACCAATTTAGATGGGGTTTGATCTACCCTGCCCCAGCTTTTAATCCCTAGGGTGCGGAAATAAACCATGTCTGACCAGTCAGCATAGTCAACTTCATGAGCCACAGGAACTGGTTAAGGTATGTGCCTGTGACCCAAACGAAGGTGATGAAACTCATTTCAGTAGTTTGGGTGGTACTAGTTAAAGAGAAGTGGTCTGTTCAGCAGAATTGCTGACTGAAAGATAAGATAAGCCTAAAGCTCTCAAGGGTCAACATGTGGAGAAATACAGCTAAAAAATAAAGGCAAAAATTGAACCAAGAGAAAGATCTTGAATCTTGGGACATTGCTTGAGTTCCTGGATACAGCTGTGCCTGATCCTAGTGATTCTCCAGACTTTTCATTCTAAAAACAACTAATAACCTTTTTACTTTTGACAATATGAATATAAATAGATGAATAACACATTACTGAGCTTGCCTGAAACTCAGAGTCTGATACTTACAAATAAAGGGCTGTACTGTAAAGACATATAAAGAACTTGGTATGGAGGGGGCGCCTGACTGGCTCTATCTGTAGAGCATGGACTCTTGATTTTGGGGTTTGTGAATTTGAGCCCCTTGTTGGGTGTAGAGGTTACTTAAAAATAAAATCTTTATTTTAAAAAAAAGAAGAATTTGAGCATAGTATGTACCTCATTTTATCATTAAAAATTCTGAGGCTCCGGGACTTGGAGGTGCCATGGCAAGTGCTAGAATGAGTCTAGCCTGTTTCACCAGCAAAATGACATTTATCTTATTGGCAAAAAGTCATCATTTTGTCCTCCTAAATATTTAGTTTAGTGTCTCTTCCAGTTTTTGCCAAGATCTTGATTGAAGACTGAAGGGACAATATTGTACTGTCTTTAGTCATATGGGGAAGTAGAGCAGATAAAGTGATACTTAGAAAATGAAAACCCTGGTGTCCTTAAGAGAAATTAATATTTTGTAAGTCGAACTCATTCATCCAACCAGCATTCATCGACTTAGCTGAAGTGTATTGAGTACCATCTTCTCAGAAATCATGGGACGGCATTTAATATTTTGATGAAATATTGTTTATTATAATACAATAGCAGTAGTAAGGAGAAAAACCCATGTGTATATTGAGAATCATAAGGCCTTAGATTTGGAGAGTGTCTTGTCCCATGAAAGAACTTCCTGAACTATCTTCTGATATTCCTCCATGATTTCTGCTTGAGCAAGCCCGGTTTAAAAAGCACATTGCCTGTCGCATCATAGATATATCATATATATTTGCTGAATAAATGATAGGAATTTACCATTTCACAAGACCAGTGTATTCCATCTAGGCCCCTAAAAGGGAGCCTCATTTCAAAAGCATGGGGCGTTATATGCCAATTATGCAGGATTACTAATAGATCGATTTTTAGTATTTGACTCATTTTCCTTTTTCCAGATCGTGGGGTTATCTCTTCCTCTTTGGATTTGCCAAAAGCAAAAGTAACAGTTCGCACCACTGGTAACTTAAACAAAAGGAATTGTATTTGTTAACCAGTATGCCAGTTCTGTCACAGAAAGACAAAGTTCTAGGTGCATCAAGTTTGGGGATCATATAGAAAATCTCTTCTTGTCATCATTGTGCGCATTATTCCTATTCTGTATTGTTAAAATGTCCTTGATATCTACTTTGCCTGAGAACCAAGATCAGTTTTAGAAGTCTGACTCCTCCATTCAAAGAAGCCAAGATGATGTTGCATTTAAAGTATGTCAAATGATAATGTAGGCCTTTTGGGGTGTGGTTACAGTATATGTTTTGCTTTTCAAATATGCCTTGGGTACTGCTACATTGGTCTGCTTTCTGATTGAGCAGTTTTGTTTTTTAAAAATTCCTTATATTCAGCTGTCATTTATGTCTCAGATTTTCTACCCGTAGGTCTCCGTTCAGCCTTCTGGAACCACTCACAGTGTATCTAACACTTGCACATGCCTGTGTTTATGCATATGAAGGCAGATATCACTTTTGCAAACATCTCTAATGTATCCTTAGGATATCTGCAAGAAACCATTTTCAAAATAGGAATTTTTGCACAGTATTTTTCTGTATTACATTTTATTCTTATCCACAAAACTGCTTTTACTTTTGTGTACATCCATACATACTGATAACACTTAAATAAAAAACATTTACTCACTGCTGTAATGATAATTATTTTAGCATTAGTAGTAGGATAACCAGCTGTTCTGTTTTGCTTGTAATTGAGGGGTTCTCAAAATGTACAACTTTGAAGGTTTTGCTTGTTTGTTTTTGAGAGAGAGAGAGAGAGAGAACATGCGAGTTGGGGAGAGAGGCAAACGAAGAGAGAGAATCTTAAGCAGGTTCTGTGCTCACTGCAAAGCTAGAGGTGGGGCTTGATCCCATGACCCTAGAATTATGACCTGAATTGAAATCAAGAGTTGGACACTTCGGGTGCCTGGGTGTGTCAGTCCGTTAAGCATCCGACGTCGGCTCAGGTCATGATCTCATGGTTCGTGAGTTTGAGTCCCGCGTTGGGCTCTGTGCTGACAGCTCAGAACCTGCAGCCTGCTTCGGATTCTATGTCTCCCTCTCTCTGTCCCTCCTGCACTCACACTCTTTTCTCTCTCTCTCAAAAGTAAATAAACATTTTAAAAAATTTAAAAAAAAGTCAGACCCTCAACCGACTGAGCCACCCAGGTGCACCCTCCCCTCTTTTTTGGTGGAGGGACTTTTAGTTTTAAAACTTAGCTATTCCTAGACAAACCATGCCAGGTTGCCTAGAACTCCAGGGCTTCCTGGAACACAGATCTTCAGTGCTACAGCCAGGGAAGTCTCAGACAAACTTGGCAGGGTTAGTAATTAGTGGATGTCATTTATTGGTTGCTCGCGGTGTGGCATAAATGGGGCTGCTGCCTTACATACGTGATCTGTGAAGCTTTCATCAGCCGTAAAAGGTCCATATTGGAAAATGACTCTCTGTCTGCCGAAATTTATGTACCCAACTCCATAATAGAAAACTATGGCTGCAAGTGAGTGCCCAGGAGAGGCCTATCTTTCCCAGGTTTCCCTGTTGCTGGGTGTGACCATGTGGCAGTGTGTCATTAACAGAGTCTTAGTGGAAATATCAGGTACTCCTCTTGGCCAAGGCTTTTAAGAATTGGGTGTACCTTGGGGTGCCTGGGTGGCTCTGTTGGTTAAATGTCCGCCTTTGTCTCAGGTCATGGTCTTGCGGTCCGTGAGTTTGAGCCCCACATCAGGCTCTGTGTTGACAGTTCAGAGCCTGGAGCCTGCTTCCGATTCTGTGTCTCCCTCTCTCTCTGCCCCTCCCCTGCTCTTGCTCTGTCTCTGTCTCTCTCAGAAATAAAGGTTAAAAAAAAATCTTAAAAAAAAAATTGAGTGTACCTTTTTCTGGATTTCTTTTTCCTCCCACTGACTGGCTGCCAACACCATGGGTGTTAGTGGAGCCACAAGATAGAAGGAGCCTGGGTGCATGAACTGCATGTAGGAAAGCTGCCTGCCCACCAGGAGCAGCTGCCTGAATGGTTACTTAAGAGAAAAGTAAACTTCCAGAGCATTAAGATGTTGAAATGTTGAAGTTCATTGTACAGCTGCTAGCTTCACACTAATGAATTAGTACTACTCACATTTTTTTTCAGAAACTCACTCTAGAAAGACTAAATTACATGTCCAAGGCCATTCACCTAATAAATAGTAGAGCCAGATATGAATCCAGAAAACCTATGCTTTCCTCAGTCTTGCTTCTTAGATACTGAAAGTGATGAGGTAATTTATCTACAGTGACTCAGGCCAGCTGTAATTTGAGTCTCTAACTTTACATTCTATACACTGTCCGTTACAAATGGAGACCACCTGAACTGTCTTCCTATTTTGGAATTTTCCATTTTTTAATAACAGTTCAAGTAAACTATATAATAAACTTTAGAGATATATTTTCACTGGAGCTGATAAGTTGTAACAGATAGCCTTAAATGCATGATGGTAAGAGACACTTAATCGTTAACCTTGTTATTTTTGTTTTGTTTTGTTTTGTATTTCTTAGCAACTTTCAAATACAGAATACAATATAATTAGTTATGGTCACCATGGTGTATATTGTAGCTTAAGGACTGTAAATGGAAGTTTGTACTTTTTGGCCCCCTTCACCCATTTCACCCCTCCCCACCCCCCATCTGGCAATCACTAGTTGGTTCTCAGTACCCATGAGGTCAGTGTTTTGTTGTTTTCTTTTGTTTATTTTTATAAGGTTCCACATATAAATGATGTCATACAGATCTCTTCTAACTTATTTCTCCACTTTCTTTGTATTTTTGTTCTTATTTTATTTTCTTATTCTTTCATCTGTAATATGAGGATGCTAGAGAAATAATTGCCATCATTCACCACCTGGAAACTAAAGAAGTAGTTATACATTTTATTTCCATCAGAAATAAGAACACCAGCAAAAGGTTAACAACACTTCTTCATTTGAAGATTCTCAGTACTCAGTGTTTTCTAAGTTAATATTCAGTGTGTCAGTTAAGTCACATTAGTATGGGAAAGGCATAGCCCGTGAGCCTGTGTGTGTGTGTGTGTGTGTGTGCATACATACAGTCATACCTTGTTTTATTGCACTTCAGTTTATTGTACTTCAGAGGTGTTTTTTATAAGTTGAAGATTTGTGGCCAGCCTGTGTTAAGCAAGTCTATTGGTGCTATTTTTCTAACAGCATTTGCTCAGTTCATGTCTCTGTGTTAGATTTTGGTCATTCTTGTAATATTTCAAACATTTGCATTATTATTATATTTTTTATGATGATACGTGATCAGTTATCTTTGACTTTACTATTGTAATTGTTTTGGGACACCACAAGTTGTGCCCATATAAGAGAGCAAATTTAACTGATAAATGTGTGTGTTCTGAGTGTTCTACTGACCAGCCATTCTCCTGTCTTCTTCTCCTCAGGCCCCTCTACTCCTTGAACATCATTGTGTATCTTCAATAACAATATTGAAATTAGGCCAGTGAATAACTCTACAGTGACTTCCAACTGTTCAGGTGAAAGGAAGAGTGACATTTTGATTTATTTACTTTTTACAGATTTTATTTATTTATTTTTTTAAGTAATCTCTACATCCAACATGGGGCTAGAACTCACAACCTTTACCTAGATCAAGAATTGTATAAAATACTGACTGAGCCAGCCAGGTGCCCCACATGTTTCTCACTTCTAATCAAAAGCTAGAAATGATTAAGCTTAGTGAGGAAAACACATCAGAGGCTGAGACAGGCAGAAAGCTAGGTCCCTTGCATGCAAGAGCCAAGTTGTGAATGCAAAGGAAAAGTTCTTCAGGGAAATTAAAAGTGCTAGTCCAGTGATCACGAATGATAAGAAAGGGAAACAGCTTTATTGCTGCTATGGAGAAAGTGTTAGTGGTCTGGATAGAAGATGAAACTAGCCACATTTCCTTAAACCAAAACATAGCCCAGAGCAAAGCCCTAACTGTCTTCAATTCTATGAAGGTTGCCAGAGATGAGGAAGCTGTAGAAGAAATGTTGGAAGCTAGCCGAGGTTGATTCATGAGGTTGAAGAAAAGGAGCCTTTCCCATAGCATACAAGGGGAAGCAACAAGTACTGATATAGAAGCTACAGCAAGTTACCAGATGGTCTAGTTAAGATAATTAATGAAGGTGGCTGTGCTAAACAACACATTTTCAGTGTAGACACAACAGCCATATATGGGAAGAAGATGCCACCTAAGGCTTTGATAACTAGAGAGAAGTCAGTGCCTAACCTCAAAACCTCAAAGGACAGTCTGACTCTCTTCTTAGGGGCTAATGCAGAAGGGAACTTGAAGATGAAACCAGTGCTCATTTACTATTCTGAAAATCCCAAGGCCTTTAAAACTTATGCTCAATCTATTCTGCCTGTGCTCTAGAAATGGAACAACAAACTTGGATGACTGCATATTTGTTCACAAAATAGTTTATATTTTTAAGCCCACTGTTAAGAACTACTCAGAAAAAAGAAAATCCATTCAAAATATCACTGTTCATTGACAATGCATCTGGTCACCCAAGAGCTCTGATGGACGTGTAAAATGAGATTAATTTTATGTTCATGTTTAATAACATTAATTCTGCAGCCCATGAATCAAGGAGTCATTTTGACTTTCAAGTCATAGGCAGTGATTACTTTGACAGATCTGAGCAAAGTCGGTTGAAAACTTTCTGGAAAGGAATCACCATTCTAGATGCCACTAAGAACATTTGTGATTCTTGGGAAAAGGCCAAAATACCAACATAATCAGCGGTTTGGAAGAAGTTGATTCCAACCGTCATGGAAAACTTGGAGGGGTTGAAGTCTCCCATGGAGGAAGTAACTGCAGATGTGGTGAAAATAGCAGGAGATGTAGAATTAGAAGTGGAGCCTGAAGATGGGCCTAAATTGCTGTGATCTCATGATCAAACTTATAAGAACTGATAAGAAGTTTCTTCCTATGGATGAGCAAGGAAAGTAGTTCCTTAAGAAGGAATCTATTCCTGGTGAAGATGCTGTGAAGATTGTTGAAATGACACAAAGGTTTAGATTATATAAATTTGGTAAAACAGCAGCAGGGTTTGGGAGGACTGAGTCCCAATTTGAAAAAAATAAATACATAAATAAAAGTTCTACTGTAGGGAAAATGCTGTCCAACAGCATCATATGCAACAGAGAAATCATTTATGAAAGGAAGAGTCATTTGATGCAGCAAACTACATTGTTGTCTTATTTTTCAGAAATTACTATAATCACCCCAAACTTCAACAACCACTGTCTTGATCAGTCAGCAACTGTAAACATTGAGACAAGACTTTCCACCAGCCAAAAGAACAATTTGCTGAAGGCTCAGATGATGCCTAGCATTTTTTTCAGCATTGGAGTCTTTTTTTTAATTATGGTATGTACGTTGGGTTTTTTTAGACATAATGCTATTGCACACTTAACAGATTATAATACAGTGTAAACAAACTTTTGTATGCAGGGAGAAGCGAAAACATTCATTTAGCTAATTTTATTGTCATTCACTTTATTGCAGAGATTTGGAACCAAACCCTCAGTGTCTCTTGCGTTATGCTCCAGTATATGCCTATACATCTCTGTATCGCTATATCTGTCTGTAATTCTGTCTCTATCTCTGAATCTATCCCTGAATCTGTATCTGTCTATATTTCCTATTTATTTCACTTACTTCTGCCATGACATTGCTTCTAGGTGTGAGTGGCATTAAGTAAAAATAACTTCACCCAGTCATACGTTCTCATAGATTTCTAGGATGAACCAATAGACAGAGATGTTCAGATTCCTCATTTTTCCCTCCTAGCATTTGATTTATACCTTAAAAAAAACTTAAACCTCATCCCTTGGTTGCTTTCTTTTTATGTCATTGTACTCTGCTGATGTTCCTGTATCCTTCTCTTCATCCATAATGCTTGATGATTTCGTCAGTTTGTGTAATTGTTTTTCTTATCTCTGGAATAATAATAGTTACCATTCATGAGGCCAAAAAACAGATTGAATAATAATCAATGTTAGACATCCTCCAACCATCTAATGTAGATTTATTATCTTCATTTTACAAATAGTAATTTCAGGTAAAGGGAGTTTAAAGAAAGTGTAAATAACCCATAGCTAGTAATTAGCAGAGCTGGGGTTTGAATTAAGATCTTTGTGACTCTAAATCTACATTCTTACTCAGAAACATAGATCCCTTTGCTCAACTGAATGGAAAAGCAGTCATTTCTAGATTAACCATCTTTGAGTGCCGCTCAGCTTTAGCACAGGGACTTGAGGAAAGTAACTAATCAGTAAAGGTTAATAGATGGATTGATAAATAGGGGGCTGAAGGGATAAATAGATTGTCACTTGTCTGGATAAAATGGTCATTGGTTGTATTTAGCTGGTTAGGATACAGAAGGAAGAGTGAAACTTTAAACTATAAAAATGATGGACAGAATAGTATTTTATTGGAAATATGTAATTTAACATTATGGCATGTCATTCTGTGTTTCACATGGCCCTTTGTTCTTCCTGCTTTGTCATGTTTTTCTTGATACCCTGTGTGTAGTTTAGCCAAGGGTCAGGTGATAATCTTTTTCATAAAAAGATTTAATGTCTTGAATGGTCATTGTTCTAATAGTTATTAAATAAATAGCAGTGGAACTTTTTCTTCTGAAAAACTTATGTGTTGCAATATGTGGATGACCGGTTTCTTGGCTGAAGTAAAATCGATTCAGACTAGAATCAGAACTGTGGTTTGGCTTACACTAATAAGAATGTATATTTTTTTTCTTAAATTATCATTTCTCATGGTTACATCCAGTATTTTGAAATGACTTTAGAAACACATGGGAAATGCTTCACATATACTAAAATGACAGTGACAATGTGGGAAACATTTCTACTTATTGTTAAAACCAAAAAAAGAAAAAGAAAAAAAGAAGACTCTCTGAAAAGCAAAGGGATTCACACTGCACTGAGTTTATGTTGCATGCCAGATAGGACAGTATCCTGCCTGGAAAAAACAAACCTCGTCAAACGTAGAAAAGATGAAATGCAGTAAGTGTGAAAGATGAGATACTCTGGAGAATGAGGCTGATATTAGGAAAGCTAGAAACCAGAATTCACATGTGCTTGAGCACGTTTTCCTCATACTTTTCCACAATTCTCTGATATTTAAAAATTGGGTACACAGAGAGCCTGTCTATGGGAGCCAAGCGGCCTGGAAAAGGAGGCCAGTCAGGGACCAGTGGCAGACAGAATTAGAAGTGTAGGCATTTTGTGATTATTACAAAGCAGAATGGGAAATGACCAGTCATGTTGGGTCAAGCCTATGCTGAAAACCAAAGGCAAACAAATACCAATTGAAGATATTTGTTGACAATTTATTACAACTACACTTGGAAACACAGTAAGTCTATACTGTCTCTCTACAGTTTACTATTTATACTTAAATAAACATTTGGTATTTAAAAATTTTTTCTCATTTGGTTAACAGAGAACTAGAAAACACAGGCATTGTTTTTTCCCTCCTCACCATTAACAGATTGGGAAAAAAAAAAAAAAGGAAAAAGAAATCCCCTGAAAATAAATTCTGTCATTTGACTTTGTATTAGAAAGCATCAAAAAAAAAAAAAGAAAGAAAGAAAGAAAGAAAGCATCATGGCAGAAACTAAAATATAAATTCAAGTAAAATCTCTTTCCAATGAATATTCCTTACCTTCATTATGTTGTTTATAAAAGTTCACAAAAGTTTGGTTCATATGAGATTCACTTTTACACTTGGAATTAACAAAGGTGGGGGCGCCTGGGTGGCTCAGTCAGTTAAGCGTCCAGCTTTGGCTCAGGTCTTGATCTCAAGGTTTGTGGGCTCAAGCCCTGCATCGGGCTTTGTCCTGACACCTTGCTGTAAGCCTGCAGCCTGCTCGGATTTTGTGTCTCCTTCTCTCTCTGCCCCTCCCCCACTCATGCTCTGTCTCTCAAAAATAAATATTAAAAAAATTACCAAAGGTGTATGAGGAAACTTTTGGAGGTGAAAAATACCTGTATTTGATTGTGGATATGGTACCATGGGTACATGCATGTATCCAAATTCATCAAATTGGATATTTTAAATATGTGCAGATTTTGGATATCAATTATACCTCAGTCAAGCTGTTAAAAAAAAGGTTAAAAAATGAGTTCAAACCTGGGTAACTTTTTTATAGTTTTTATTATAGAAATTTACTACTTTGATTTTATAAGGCGTCCCTAAACTTTTCATAGGAACATTATAAGGACAAATCAATAAATGAGCAGAAAATAATGAAACAGCAGAAGCATCAAAGGTTTCTAATAGTATAAACATGTAAGAACAGCTCTAAACATGGACTATCAGTGCTCACTTCAGCAGCTATATGCTAAGTATGGAATATCATATGACCACCAGTCAGCTATGAAATTGTTTAATTTGATATTTGATAATAGCAACATTAGTGTACCCAAAATCCAACTAATTCCTGTCACTTAATTATTTTAGAAAGCTGAAATTGATAACTAAATTGAGTTTAGAATTTCTTTACAAAACAAAAACAAAAAAGAAAACAAACACAAATACCTCAGTGCACTGTTGTGTTATCCCAAGTGTAAACCTTTTATTTTGTGTACTCTTTTAGTTGTGGAGTTTAAATATGGAAGTCTGTGTATATATTTTTAATCTTGGTAGTGGCAAGTATTTGCAACTAGATTTGAGGTTGAACCTTGAACCTGATATTCTCAAACTGTGTGATATCAATAGAGAAGGTGATGATGACAGAAATCATAGAGATGTAGGCATTTTGCATGTATTATTTGTGATAGTCCTAAGAGAAAGGTATTTTTTAAATGTTTTTATTTATTTACTTTTGAGAGAGAAAGGGAGAGAGAGAGAGCGCGCACACAAGCTGGGGCAAGGGCAGGGCAGAGAGAGAGGGAGATACAGAATCCAAAGCAGATTCCAGGCTCTGACCTGTCAGCACAGAGCCCAGTGTGGGGTTTGAACTCACGAATCAAACTGTGAGATCATGACCTGAGCCAAAGTCGGATACTTAACCGACTGAGCCACCCAAGCATCCCTAAGAGAAACATATTTTTAATTATCTTTTGTATGTGAAGAAACTGTAGGTTGTATCAGTTTAGTGATTTACAGTATTTGCTCTTCTAATAAGCACATGGCTGAAATTAAATCCCAATTGTATCTGGCTCAAAAAGTAGAAAAAAAAAAAAGTCTTGTTTGCTAAATAAGGATGTCATGCCAAAGAATATGTTGCTTGGTTTCCAAATTTAACCAAAATAATTGCAAGCACATGATTACAGTAGCTGTTTCTTTGTTCTGAGTATTTATTAACAGTTTGAGCTAATTAGGCCACTGATTTTCATGCTATCTGGAAACAATCATGAAAGATTTTAATATGCTTCTTGGGAAGTCTAACTCTCATTATTCTCAAAGTAACCTTTGATTAACTGATGGAGTTAAATGTCAGAATTGGAGCCAAATCTGTCTGATTCTAAAATCTGTTCTCTTCTCATGGTCATGTTATAACGTCTTGTTAAATATCTGAAGTATGAAAGCCAACTGCAAGGGTCACTGTTGTTAAACTGTGGCATGAGATTCTCTGTGAGGCTTTGTGCTCCCAGATGTAGGAGGGTAGATGACAACAGGCAATTCGTTTTTCTGTTTTCCATTTAGGTTCAGCACCATAGTTTTATTTCCTCATAATTCCGCATTTCATTATAGGGTATATTCATTTATTTTATTGCGTCTTTCATGTGTTCTATGGAATTTTGGTTATGTGGTGAGCAAATATATCACAAGGCATAAATTGGCTTTAATTATTAATGAGGTATGTAATGTAATGAGTTTTTACATCCTTTTGTTATTGCTTCTCTTGGGATTATAATTTAATCTTATTTTATAGAAACTATAAACTTATAGTTTCCAGCTATACACAAATTGGTAGTAGTTTGTGTCTTCATAATAATTGGTAATCATGTGGATTTTGTTTTGTAAAAGATATTTGTTAGTTAATTTTATTATAAGATAGGCAGTAAGTTTGCTTTTGAAATAAAGCTTACAAGTGCCTGTTTTAGACAGTGAAGGTAAATAAATCACTAGACTTTCTGTCCTGAGATGTAGAGAAATATCACCAAATGTAGTTGACAAATTAACGAAGACTATGTATGGGAAATGAGGACACAGGAAACTTTATGGATCTTTGGGACTTTGGATCTTTGGGACTGTGGATCTTTATGGACTTTATGGATCTTTTTTCATAAACCCACCAGGCTACACACAGAAGACTGGAAAGAGCTCTCGGACTCCACTCCAGGATGGACCTAGGGGATGAGAGAGTATACAGAATACACTTTATTCCCATGTGCACATGAGAAATTCACCAAACTGGGTTATAATATGGACCATAAAACAAACTATAGCAAATTAAAAATAATCGGGATCATAACAAGTGTGTTCTTAGACGACAATGGAATAAAATGAGAAACCGATAACAGAAAAATATCTGGAAAAGCCACAACCATGTGAAATTAAATGTACTTCAAGGAGAAAGTCTAAAGAAAAGTATTAAAATATTTGACAATTTTTAAAAATATTGAAATGTGTGGGCTGTAGATAAAGCAATACTTAGAGAAAAAATGTCTATCATTGAAAGCTTAATTTAGAAAATAGTAAAGAAGTAAAACCAATAATCTGTGCTTCCATCATAAGAAATTAGAAGAGGAAGATAGCACTAAATCCAAAGAAATTAGAATGAAGGAAATAGAGCAGAAGTCAATGAAAGTAAACACAGCAATAATAGAGAAGAAAATCAATGAAAATGAAAGATTGACATTTTAGAAATATGAATAAAATTGATAAACAACTAGTCAGAATAATCAAGAAAAAACAAATACACACATTACCAATGTCATCAAAGAAGGACTTGTCACAAACCTGAAAAGTATAGTAAGAAAACAGTACAAATAAGTCTGCCCATAAATTTGTAAACTTAGATGAAATGAACACATTTTTAAAAGACTTTATCAAAACTCATTCAAGATAAATAGGTTATGTGAATAGCCTTAGATCTACAAATTAAATTGAATTCTTAATTATAAAACTTTGCTGCAAAAAGAAACTTAAGACACAGATGTTTTAAACAGTGAATTCTGCCAAATCAGTGATGCATAATAGTGATACTATACAATTTCTGTAAAAACACAGAAGAGGAATGAAAACTTCCCAATTTTTCATGAGACTAGCATGAAATCTGTAGTCTTGAAACCAGGCATTATTAGAAAAGAAAACTACAGAGAGGAGGAAGATGGTGGCGTAGGACGACACTGGGCTCACCATGTCCTGCTGATCACTTAGATTCCACCCACACCTGCCTAAATAACCCAGAAAACCACCAGAAGACTGGCAGAAAGGATTCTCCAGAGCCAAGCGTAGACAAGAGGCCCACGGAAGAGGGTAGGAAGGGCGGAGAGGCGGTGCATGCTACACGGACTGGCGGGAACGAGCCAGGGTAGATGGGCAGCCCGCGGGCAAAGCAGAGCCCCCGAGTCTGGCTTGCAAAAGCGGAGGGGCCAGATGGAGTGTGTTGCGACAGCAAGCGGGACTTGACATCTGAAAGGTTATAAGCTAACAGCTCTGCTCAGAGAACAGGAGGGCTGGAGGACAACGGGAGGGAGAGTTGTTGAACCGCGGACAACAAAACTCAGCTTGGCGGGGAGCAAAGATGCTCGCCAGCGCCATCTCCCTTGCCCACCTCCCAGCCAAAATCCCAAAGGGAACCGGTTCCTGCCAGGGAACTTGCTTGCACCTTGCAAACACCCAACGCTGTGCTTCTGCGGATCCATCCCTCTGGCGGGTCTGAATCCATCCCTCTGGCGGGTCTGAATCCCTCCCAGTGCTGCAGGGCCCCTCCCGAAGTGGATCTCTGAAGGCAAAGCGAGCTGAGCCTGCCCCTCCCGCCCCTGTGCACCTTGCCGATCCACCCCAGGTAATACGCCAGATCCCCAGCACCATAAGCCTGGCAGTGTGCAAGTAGCCCAGATGGGCCACGCCACCCCACAGTGAATCCCGCCCCTAGGAGAGGGGAAGAGAAGGCACACACCAGTCTGACTGTGGCCCCAGTGGTGGGCTGGGGGCAGACATCAGGTCAGACTACGGCCCCGCCCACCAACGCAGGTTATTCAAGACAGCACAGGGGAAGTGCCCCGCAGTTCGGCACCCCTACAGGGACCATCCAAAATGACGAAACGGAAGAATTCCCCTCAAAAAAACGTCCAGGAAATAACAACAGCTAATGAACTGATCAAAACCGATTTAAACAATATAACAGAAAGTGAATTTAGAATAATAGTCATAAAATTAATCGCTGGGCTTGAAAACAGTGTAAAGGACAGAGAGACTCTATTGCTACAGAGACCAAGGGACTAAGCAACAGCCAGGAGGAGCTAAAAATTGCTATTAATGAGCTGCAAAATAAAATGGAGACAACCATGGCTTGGATTGAAGAGGCAGAGGAGAGAATGGGTGAACTAGAAGATAAAATTATGGAAAAAGAAGAAGCTGAGAAAGAGATAAAAAAATCCAGGAGTATGAGGGGAAAATTAGAGAACTAAATGATGCACTAAAGAAAAATAATATACGCATAATTGGTATTCCAGAGGAGGAAGAGAGAGGGAAAGGTGCTGAAGGTGTACTTGAAGAAATAATAGCTGAGAACTTCCCTGATCTGGGGAAGGAAAAAGGCATTGAAATCCAAGAGGCACAGAGCACTCCCTTCAGACATAACTTGAATGGATCTTCTGCACGACATATCATAGTGAAACTGGCAAAATACAAGGATAAAGAGAAAATTTTGAAAGCAGCTAGAGATAAACATGCTCTAACATATAAAGGGAGACCTATAAGACTCGTGACTGATCTGTCTACTGAAACTTGGTAGGCCAGAAAGGAATGGGAGGAGATCTTCAATGTGATGAACAGAAAAAAATATGCAGCCGAGAATCCTTTATCCAGGAAGTCTGCCATTTAGAATAGAAGGAGAGATAAAGGTCTTCCCAAACAAACAAAAACTAAAGGAATTCATCACCACTAAACCAGCCCTACAAGAGATCCTAAGGGGGATCCTGTGAGACAAAGTACCAGAGATATTGCTACAAGCATGAAACCTATGGATATCACAATGACTCTAAACCCATATCTTTCTATAATAACATGGAACATAAATGGACTAAATGCGCCAACCAAAAGACATAGGGTATCAGAATGGATAAAAAAACAAGACCCATCTATTTGCTGTCTACAAGTGACTCATTTTAGACCTGAGGACACCTTCAGATTGAGAGTGAGGGGATGGAGAACTATTTATCATGCCACTGGAAGTCAGAAGAAAGCTGGAGTAGCCATACTTATATCAGACAAACTAGACTTTAAATTAAAGGCTGTAACAAGAGATGAAGAAGGGCATTATATAATAATCACAGGTTCTATCCATCAGGAAGAGTTAATAATTATAAATGTCTATGTGCTGAATACAGGAGCCCCCAAATAAATAAAACAATTACTCACAAACATAAGCAACCTTATTGATAAGAATGTGGTAATTGCATGGGACTTTAACACTCCATTTACAGAAATGGATAGATCATCTAGATACACGGTCAATAAAGAAACAAGGGCCCTGAATGACACATTGGATCAGATGGACTTGACAGATATATTTAGAACTCTGCATCCCAAAGCAACAGAATATACTTTCTTCTCGAGTGCACATGGAACATTCTCCAAGATAGATCACATTCTGGGTCACAAAACAGCCCTTCATAAGTATACAAGAATTGAGATCATACCATGCATACTTTCAGACCACAATGCTATGAAGCTTGAAATCAACCACAGGAAAATGTCTGGAAAACCTCCAAAACCATGAAGGTTAAAGAACACCCTACTCAAGAATGAGTGGGTGAGCCAGGCAATTAGAGAAGAAATTAAAAAATATATGGAAACAAACGAAAATGAAAATACATCAATCCAAATGCTTCGGGATACAGCAAAGGCAGTCCTGAGAGGAAAATACATTGCAATCCAGGCCTATCTCAAGAAACAAGAAAAATCCCAAATAAAAAATCTAACAGAACACCTAAAGGAAATGGAAGCAGACCAGCAAAGACACCCTAAACCCAGCAGAAGAAGAGAAATAATAAAGATTAGAGCAGAAATAAACAATATAGAATCTAAAAAACTGTAGAGCAGATCAATGAGACCAAGAGTTGGTTTTTTGAAAAAATAAACAAGACTGATAAACCTCTAGCCAGGCTTCTCAAAAAGAAAAGGGAGATGACCCAAATAGATAAAATCGTGAATGAAAATGGAATTATTACAACCAATCCCTCAGAAATACAAGCAATTATCAGGGAATACTATGAAAAACTATATGCCAACAAACTGGACAACCTGGAAGAAAGGGACAAATTCCTAAACACGCTCACACTTCCAAAACTCAATCAGGAGGAAATAGAAAGCTTGAAGAGACCCATAACCAGTGAAGAAATTGAATCAGTTATCAAAAGTCTCCCAACAGGGGCGCCTGGGTGGCTCAGTTGGTTAAGCGTCCGACTTCAGCTCAGGTCACAATCTCGCAGTCTGTGAGTTTGAGCCCCGTGTCGGGCTCTGGGCTCATGGCTCAGAGCCTGGAGCCTGCTTCCGATTCTGTGTCTCCCTCTCTCTCTGCCCCTCCCCCGTTCATGCTCTGTCTCTGTCTCAGAAATAAATAAACGTTAAAAAAAAAATCTCTTAACAAATAGGAGTCCAGGACCAGATGGCTTCCCTGAGGAATTCTACCAGACATTTAAAGCAGAGAGAATACCCATCCTCCTTCTCAAGCTGTTCCAAAAAATAGAAAGGGAAGGAAAACTTCCAGACTCATTCTATGAAGCCGTATTACTTTGATTTCTAAACCAGACAGAGACCCAGTAAAAAAAGAGAACTACAGGCCAATATCCCTGATGAATATGGGTGCAAAAATTCTCAGTAAGATACTAGCAAATCGAATTCAACAGCATATAAAAAGAATTATTCACCATGATCAAGTGGGATTCATTCCTGGGATGCAGGGCTGGTTCAACATTCGCAAATCAATCAATGTGATACATCACATTAATACAAGAAAAGATAAGAACCATATGATCCTGTCAATCGATGCAGAAAAAGCATTTGACAAAATTCAGCATCCTTTCTTAATAAAAACCACCGAGAAAGTCAGGATAGAAGGAACATACCTAAACATCATAAAAGCCATTTATGAAAAGCCCACAGCTAACATCATCCTCAATGGGGAAAAACTGAGAGCTTTTTCCCTGAGATCAGGAACACGACAGGGATGCCCACTCTCACCGCTGTTGTTTAACAACTGAGGGATAGTGTTGGAAGTTCTCGCATCAGCAATCAGACAACAAAAGGAAATCAAAGGCATCAAAATTGGCAAAGATGAAGTTAAGCTTTCACTTTTTGCAGATGACATGATATTATACATGGAAAACCTGACAGACTCCACCAAAAGTCTGCTAGAACTGATACATGAATTCAGCAAAGTTAAAGGATACAAAATCAATGTACAGAAATCAGTTGCATTCTTATACACTAATAATGAAGCAACAGAAAGACAAATAAAGAAACTGATCCCATTCACAATTGCACCAAGAAGCATAAAATACCTAGGAACAAATCTAACCAAAGATGTCAAAGATCTGTATGCTGAAAACTATAGAAAACTTATGAAGGAAATTGAAGAAGATATAAAGAAATGGAAAAACATTCCATGCTCATGGATTGGAAGAATAAATATTGTCAAAATGTCAATACTACCCAAAGCCATCTACACATTCAATGCAATCCCAGTCAAAATTGCACCAACGTTCTTCTCAAAGCTAGAACAAGCAATCCTAAAATTCATATGGAACCACAAAAGGCGCCGAATAGCCAAAGTAATTTTGAAGAAGAAGACCAAAGCAGGAGGCATCACAATCCCAGACTTTAGCCTCTAATGCAAAGCTGTAATCATCAAGACAGCATGGTATTGGCACAAAAATAGACACATAAACTGATGGAATAGAATAGAAACCCCAAAACTAGACCCACAAACGTATGGCCAACTAATCTTTGACAAAGCAGGAAAGAGTATCCAATAGAAAAAAGTCTGTTTAACAAATGGTGCTGGGAGAACTGGACAGCAATATGCAGAAAGTTGAAACTAGACCACTTTCTCACACCATTCACAAAAATAAAGTCAAGTGGATAAAGCACCTGAATGTGAGACAGGAAACCATCCAAACCCCAGAGGAGAAAGCAGGAAAAGACCTCTCTGACCTCAGCCGTAGCAGTTTCTTACTTGACACATCCTCAAAGGCAAGGAAACTAAAGCAAAAATGAACTATTGGGACCTCATGAAGATGAAAAGCTTCTGCACAGCAAAGGAAACAATCAACAAAACTAAAAGGCAACCAATGGAATGGGAGAAGATATTTGCAAATGACATATCGGACAAAGGGCTAGTATCCAAAATCTATAAAGAGCTCACCAAACTCCACACCCGAAAAACAAATAACCCAGTGAAGAAACAGGCAGAAAACATGAATAGACACTTTTCTAAAGAAGACATCCAGATGGCCAACAGGCACATGAAAAGATGCTCAATGTTGCTCCTCATCAGGGAAATATATATCAAAACCACACTCAGATATCACCTCACGCCAGTCAGAGTGGCCAAAAATGAACAAATCAGGAGACTATAGATGCTGGAGAGGATGTGGAGAAACAGGAGCCCTCTTGCACTGTTGGTGGGAATGCAAACTGGTGCAGCCACTCTGGAAAACAGTGTGGAGGTTCCTCAAAAAATTAAAAACAGACCTACCCTATGACCCAGCAGTAGCACCGCTAGGAATTTACCCAAGGGATACAGGAGTACTAATGCATAGGGGCACTTGTACCCCAATGTTTATAGCAGCACTTTTAACGATAGCCAAATTATGGAAAGAGCCTAAATGTCCATCAACTGATGAATGGATAAAGAAATGGTGGTTTATATACACAATGGAGTACTACATGGCAATGAGAAAGAATGAAATATGGCCCTTTGTAGCAACGTGGATGGAACTGGAGAGTGTTATGCTAAGTGAAATAAGCCATACAGAGAAAGACAGATACCGTATGTTTTCACTGTCATGTGGATCCTGAGAAACTTAACCGAAGACCATCGGGGAGAAGAAGGAAAAAAAAAAAGGTTAGAGAGGGAGAGAGCCAAAGCATAAGAGACTCTTAAAAAATGAGAACAAACTGAGGGCTGATGGGTGGTGGGAGGGAGGGGAGGGTGGGTGATGGGTATTAAAGAGGGCATCGTTTTGGGTGAGCACTGGGTGTTGTATGGAAACCAATTTGACAATAAATTTCATATATTTTAAAAAAAGAAAACTACAGATTAACATCCCTCATGAATATAGCTGCAAAAAAATTATCCACGAAACATTAGCAAATCAAATCTAGCAATACATAAAAAAGGATAATGCCCCTGCTTAAGTGGGTTTTATTCCAGGTATGGAAGCCTGGCTCGACTTCGGAAAATCATCATAACAAATAAATGGATTCATCTTATTAAAACATCTCAGCAAGCTAAGAATAGAAGAAAATCCCGTATACTATTCAGTTTAGACTTATGAGGACATCAGAAAACCTAAGGAAACATCTTATGTGGCAGTGAAGGATTGGATTTTTTCCCTCTATGCTCAGACAAAAGGCAAGGACATTTTGTCTCATCATCCCTATTCAAAATCATTTTTATGTAAAGTTCTAACCATTATACAATAAAGAAATAAAAGGCATACATGCAGTTTGGAAAAGAACTAAAATCATCTCTCTTTAGATGACATGAATGTCTATGTTAATCAGCCCAGATATCCACAAAAATGCCCACAACTAATAAGTGAAGTTTACAAGTTTTCAGGTAACAAATAATTTGCTTCTATATACTAGCAATGCACTGTGAAAATACAAAATTTAAAAGTCAATATATATTTAAAAGCACCAGGGGATGACACAATTAATATACCCCTAACAGAACAGATACCGATTCTGCATGCTAAGACCACAAAACACTAATGAAAGAAATAAAAGAAGCCCTAAAGAAATGCAGAGTTATACCATGTTCATGAATTGGAGGACTCAGTATAATTAAGATATCATCTCTACCTAATTTGATCTATAGATTGAATACAATCTCAGAGTTCCAGCAGGTGTTTTTTTTTTTGTTTGTTTGTTTTTTTATGTAGATATTTACAAGCCAATTGTGTAGAACCACAGAGACTAGACTAGCCAAAATGATGTCAAAAATTACGGAGGGGTGCCTAGGTGACTCAGTCAGTTAAGTGTTCAGCTCTTGATTTTGGCTGAGGTCATGATCTCACAGTTCATGGGGTGAAGCCCCATGTCAACACAGAGCTTGCTTGGAATTCTTTCTCCTTCTCTCTCTGTCTCTCTCTCAAAAATAAATAAGTAAACATTCAAAAATACATAAAACCATGTCTAGCCTAGCCTAATTTTCTCAGTTACACCTGGAATTGTTTTAGCTCTATTGGGGTTTTATAGGCATTCAGTAATGATACATGTTGCAGTAGTCATTTTAGAACACATAAATCTACGAGAATCACAGTTGTGTGGTATTGCTAAAGGAACAGACACATAAATCGGTGAAATTGAATAGAGATCCCAGAAATAAATTCGTGAAAAGAGGGTCATTTGATTTTTGATAAAGATACAATTCACTGGAAAAAATAAGGATATTTTAGCAAAACATATTAAATAAACTGAAAAATACTTTGTAGTAGATTTATCTTAAGTTCATACAGTTTTAGTTTTATAATCTTTGACCTGGATCTAAGAAAGCTTTTGTTTTTGTTAATTTGAAATAGAAGGATAAAGAACTTATGAAAGTTGAGTCCTCTTAGGAAAAAGGAAGATTAATATATGTAATAAGAGCTTCCATAGAAAATGTCCAGAATCTTAAAATTGAATTGCTTTTAAAGTTCCAGGATTCATGGAATACTATATTTACAGAAGTGAGGAAGAATTTGGATTGGTGTACTTTATCGCACAGATGTGTAGGGGGAACCTGAAAAGTCTGAGGTGATGGTAGTTTATGGATAGATGCGTATTCTCCCTAAACTTCATTGCTTTTTTCAGAGTAAGGTAGAGGGAGAGAGAGACCAACAGAAACAGAAATGATGGGTGGGTAGGGAAGGAGGAGAGAGAGGAAAATAAATTCATGACAGAGAAACTCATCACAAAATAAAACAGGTCCCTGCCTTTATTTCCTCCAAGGACAAATGTCACATTATTTTTTTAAAGCACCAGGATACTAAGAAATAGAAAAAATATATATGTAATGCATTTGATTTTCAAAATGTCTTCAAAAGTGGCATAGATTACAAGGAGGAGGTATTTGAATGATGAAGTAAATTGATCAAAATTAGTATCACAAAGATGTTATATTCTGTAGAATTTCTTAGAATCTCCTATTAATGAAGTTGTGTTCTGGAACAGAGAGGGCCTGATAAATGAACTCTTATGATATTGCATTTTATTTTTTTCCAATAAAAAAGATTAAAAAACACTTTGGAATTTTCTCCTGCACTACCTATCCAGATGTGCCTATTGAATACAATGGATGTTGTAGCAGAGACTCTCCAACATTGATTGTCATTAGTTTACCATGTTAGAGTCTAGGAAAAGACATGTTCTGGGGAGCCCTGGGTTCCATTCCATGTATAATGTCAACTTACTTTTACTTACATAATGCTGAATTTAAAATCTCAAAAATACATTTTAAAGTGTAGGTGGTCAGCATCAGCAGCATTGGATGTACCATTTACCATTGAGTCAGTGACTGGCTTATTGTAATATTAACTCATATGGGACAGATATTATCTATGAATAAATATTCATAGGTAGACATATTAATGGCTCTATTGTTGTCATGGGATTATTTAAACAATGTATAATAACAAATTATTTCAAATTCAAGGTAAAATTACCTAATAAGCAGAGACATTAACTGAAAGCCCTCCTCAGCATATACATGTATAATAATTTAAAAAAGCAATTAGAACAAAATTTCCCTGAGGACATTGCAGAAATACACTTTTAAGGATGCTTGGAAAATATAAAGTTAAAATAGTTATATGTACAGAAGGATAAAACTTTAAATAGCTAGTGCAAATCTAGTGACAGGATGACAAAGAACACAATCTTTTTAGGGATATAATTTTAAAAATCTTGTTTTTTCTCTAATTATAATGCTTCCAAGCCTGGTTCTAAAATTATGTAAATGTGGAGTAATCTATGGAATTTGAGTAATATACAAATTAAATAGATAATATTTATTATGTCAGAGGCACTTAATACAGAATCTCAAGTTTTTCATTCCCCCTCCCCCAAGTTTGGCTTATTATATATCCTGTAGGGAAAGATAGAATAAAAGTAAGTCACATTTTTAATTTTTTCCAGATTTTTGTTTGATAATTATTATTTATTTTACTCCTAAGGAGCTTCCCTGATTCTGTTAGACTTGCAAGTCTGGTGTGGTGCAGATTTTGTGTGGTCCCTGTGATGTTATTTGGATGTAGCTCACCCAAGTTACAGCAGCCTTTCAGAATGGTCATTATACAAAGAATTCATTTTCCATGCCTCCTTTTTTGCTCACATCCACAGTTCTGTGTTCTGAAGAGCATTTATTCACGTGCTCACTCAATAAATGATTATTTATTAGACAGGTACCATTTTCCAGGAACAAATAAGGGTTTTTCTAGAACACACTTAGAGATTTACATATCAGATATATTACCTGTTGGAGTCCCTTTAATTTTTAATATTTTGTATCCTGTGATATTGAGCCAGGGTCCTTGCTAAAGCTGGTAGTACAATACTCTTATTATCATTAGCTAGCATTTTTTGAACACTTAATTTTTGTTCCCGATACTGTAGTAAGCACTTTATAGTTATTATTGCTTTCATCTTGTTTGCTGCCTTCTGAAGTCTTTTCTTAGGAGGATGACAGTTGTATTGGTGGACATTTGGGTTATTAATGGGAAGAACCTGAACAGAATAAGTTGTCATTGGTCCTTTGTGCAAATTTCCAAGCATTGTAATTAGCTGGCATTGACTTTTGAGTCAAAGTCACTGGTCAAGACCACAATGTCCATTGTTTTGTATTCTAAATTAGGCTTTTATTTTCACACTGTCAGAGATCTGTTTTAGAAAATGGCATAATTAGTTACTGAATAAAACTGTAAGACACTATTTGAGTCTAATGGAGAAACAATGAGATTGTTTTGAGAAAAAAGAGTGAATCACTTAACTTTAAATTTCCTGGAAACCAATATTAATGCCTTGGTAACCTCACCTCTACCCAGAACATGGTAGATGTTATAATTAGTAGACTAATGAAATATTTGATAATTCAACAACAGCAGGACAGAGTTTATATGTCTGTAATTCAATTTGTTCCTTCTGTAGTGGTAGTAAAATATTACACATTGAATTAAATAGTGATGCAATATGCCAGAGAGCAAAATTAATGTAAAAGTGATTGTTTTAAAATGATTAGAAAACAAAACAATTTCAGGTAATTGTCCATTGATTTAGTAATGGAAAGAAAATAGTGAGAACAATATTAACAAAGGTGAAATTTTACAACAAAGGAAAAATATAGCAATTTAAGTAAATATTTATTTTTGACACCACTTTTATTATTTCCCCCATATTATTCCATTCTTGATGTAACTCTTCAAAATATTTTTAATGCAGCATATTAAAATATATATTTTTATTCATAATGTAAAATAACTTCTGCCTATAAAACAGAATATGTTCTAACAAATGTGTTGACTTGGAGATTAATGTTGTTTTAAAGATATAGAGTACAGGGGCGCCTGGGTGGCTCAGTCGGTTAAACGTCCGACTTCAGCTCAGGTCATGATCTCACAGTTCATGAGTTTGAGCCCCGTGTCAAGCTCTGTGCTGACAGCTTGGAGCCTGGAGCCTGCTTCGGATTCTGTGTCTCCCTCTCTCTCTGCCCCTCCCCCATTCATGCTCTGTCTCTCTGTCTCAAAAATAAATAAATGTTAAAAAAAATTAAAAAAAAGATATAGAGTACAGAATTTTAAAGTCATAAGAACAGCGCATCTTAAACAAGGTTAATTTCTACTGCAAACTGTTTTTAGAACAATTATTTAAAAACCGTAGTTTTGTGTGTCTCTGTGTATTTGTAAATGTCTATATAATGGATTTCATACAGAAATCGAGATAATGCTGGATGATCCTTCATTTTCTCTCTTTTTTTAAATTTTTTAGTGTTTATTTTAGAGAGAGGGAGAGAGAGAAAGTGCACATGAGCAAGGGAGGACAGAAAGAGAAGGAAACAGAAGGTCCAAAGTGGGCTTTGCACCGGCAGCAAAGAGCTCGATTTGGGGCTTAAAGCCAGGAACCATGAGTTAATGACCTGAGCTGAAGTCAGATGCTTAACTGACTGAGCCACCCAGGCACCCTCATTTTCTCTTACTAGTAACAGAAAATACCAAATTTAAGGGGTAGTTAGAAAACTGTTACTCAGACAATTATGAGTTCTAATGATTCTTAAGAAATTGCAGGTAGTGCCTGGCTATAGACTGAATTGTGTGCCCTTCAAAATTGTATGTGGAAGCCCTAACCCCCCATGTGTGGTTTTGGAGATGGAGTCTTTGGGAGACTATTAGGCCATGAAGGAGGAGCTCTCATTGTGGGATTAGTGCCCTTAAAAGAAGAGACATCAGCGAGAGAGAGCTCTTTTCGCTTGCACACAAAAAGGAGATCAAGTGAGCACACAGCAGTGTGGGGGCTGTTCACAAGCAAGGAACACAAGGCCTCAGAACAAAACCTGCCTTTCTGCTACCTTGATCTTGAACTTCCAGCCTCCACAACTCTCAGCCATTCAATCTCTTGTATTTTGTTGTAGCAGCTCATGCTAAGACTTACCTTTAAAGACTTACGTGGGAGGACCTATAGGAGATGAGTTATAAAGCGGTAGATAGACCAGTAGAAGCATACAGGTTTTCAGATAGAATTCTTTGCAGCTTCCATGGAGCCCACTCTTCTGTTCCTGCTCATTTCTCACTGGTTTCCCACTGCTGCTCACTTTGTTCCTCTGCTACTTGCCCTCATCACAGGCATTATCCTGCAGGTTATCCCTGTCCCCGTGATGCCCATTGCCTCCGATCACTTAAAAATGCCTTAGTTTCACAAGTAATTCCCTGGACCCAAGCTTCAAAATGTTGTTGTTTTTATTTTCTCATACTGCTTGCTACTCTGTGATTTTAGTTGGGTTTTGGATGCATATCTTGAAGTCTTCATATCTGTGATTGAACTCGTCTTTGCTCAGACTTCTCCCATCCCTTTACTTCCTGTGTTTGTCATTAACATCATTCTTCCAGGAACTCAAACCGAGTCACTTTCATACTCGTTTTGTCCTGAATATATCCTTTTTTGTCTCTGTCTACTTTTAGGTCTTAGCAACAGTTGTATTGAATGTTGTATAAAAGCTGTTAAATCTCTAGGATACTTACTCTGTGTAAGATTCTGTACTAGGCATTTTAGCATCTGTTCTCTTATTTAATACCACCAGCAAACCTGTTAGAGTATTATATTTATTATTATTCATGAGGAAATTGAGAAAGAAGACGTAAAAGATGCGTGCCTTAACTTTGCATACACAGCTAACAAGTACTTACCAGAACCAGAATTTGAAACTACTCATTTTTATGCCCAAACTGGCACCCTCACTACACATTCACTGATACTTTCCTGTCTCCTGTGCCTGTCTCCTTATTCCCATCCATGTCACAGAAACACAGAAGTGAGTGGGTCATGGTCTTAAATACATACATTTGTATATTATATATATAATATAATATAATATATAATATAGATATAATATATATATTATAATGTAATATATACTAATATAGATAGATTGATTTCCACACTTGAACCCAAACTCCAAATTGAACTGGGCATTCAATTCACTTGGCAGTGTAGTCCCATCTTCGTGTTCTGGTTTCATCTACATGCTGTTTGACATGACCCTGCACTCTGGCTGCACCAGATTCTGTTCTAATCTCTTCCCAGATCTCTTCTCACAACTGTATGTCATCAGTTTAGCTGTTCTCTCTCTTTTTAATACTTTTCCACTTTTAGACTTCCTGGAACAATCATAGTTCTTTAAGACATCAAAATTTTTACACAAAACAAACATATAAATAAATAACAGTAATAAGGTTAAATTCTCTGTGCACTTGCCACAACAGAGCTCTCAGTGTTCTCTATATATTAACTCGTGTCATTGATATAATCAGCCAGCGGCTTAGTCTTCACCAAAAGCATTAGTTATTATTCAATTTGTGTACTTCTTGTTGTTTATGCATTCTTCTATTACAGCATTTTAAAATTAGAAGACTGTTTTTTAGCAGTTTTAGGTTTATAGAAAAATAGAACAGGCAGTGCAGAAAGTTCTCTCCCCCAGCACACACTGTTTCCCCTATTATGAATGATTTCCCCTGGTGTGGTAAGTTGTTGCAACCAAAGAACCAATATTGATACACTGTCACTAAGTCCATAGGTTACTTTAGGATTCACTCTATGTTGTATAGTTCTTAATGGATAATGTCATGTTTCCACCATTCTACTTGATGCCAAATACTTTCACTGCCCTGAAAAAAAAACACCATGCTCCAGCTATTCATCCCTCCTTACTTCCCTCCAAAACCCCAACGATTTTCAGTTAATTTTTGTGTATTTTCATAGTTAATTCTACTTTCTGTCCACCTCTAAATTCTTTTTGTATCTGAAAAGGTAAGGCTTCTTCTGCATAAAGTGTTGTATAATTTCTCCCGAAGGAAACCATTTTACTCATTCAAAACTCTGTATCACTTTATGTGTTCCTCCCTATGGTAGTGATCATGTTAATATGTACCTGTGTCTACATCTTTCTATGTACCTACATTTGATAAGTAATGAATGAATTGATTCTCATATTCTCAAAATATGAGAATTACAGGTAAAACTAATTTGTTTATGACCATCTCCCCCAGTTCCAGTATTTTGCCCAGAGAGACCCAGTGTTCTCATTTCATTTATGTCTTCCCAGATCTTTTTCTCTAAGCGTTTCTATACATGTTACATACCCATAAATATATAATATTTATGAAGCCATATTTATTCACAGCTTGCATTACTCTACTTAAACTCTGGGTGTTGGATGATTTTTTGGGCTACTTCCTGCTGCTATGCTATTACATATTGTGAATGATTCATATTATTTTAGCCACTTCTCTTTTTTCTTTAAGTTTCTTTCTTTATTTATTTTGAGAGAGGGAGAGAGAGAACCCCAAGCAGGCTCCATGCTGTCAGTTTGGAGCCTGATGTGAGACTTAATCTCATGAACTGTGGGATCATAAACTGAGCTGAAATCAAGATAAAGAGTCAGATGCTCAACTGACTGAGCCACCCAGGTGTCCCTATCTTAGTCACTTCTCTCTTTTTTTCTTTGTAATTCATTTTAGTGATTATTTTTGAGAGAGAGAGAGAGCGAGAAAGAGAAAGGGAGACCGAGCCTGTGTGCAGGAGGGGCAGAGAGAGAGGGAGACACAGCATCCGAAACAAGCTCCAGGGTCTGAGCTGTGCGCACAGAGCCCGATGTGGGGCTCAGACTCGCTAACCATGAGATCATGACCTGAGCAGGTTAGATGCTTAATCTACTAAGTCACCCAGGTGCCCCAAGCCACTTCTCTTGATGAACATTTATATTCCCTGTAGTTTTCTTATACAAACAATGCTACATCGATCATCATTGTTTTCTAATTTTGTGCACATGTGTATGTGTCATCCTTTTTCATATCAGATTCTCTTTATTAGGACATGACTTCTTTAAGAGCAGGGTGTTTGTTTTGATTCTCCACATCACTGAGCCTGGCACTTTCTATATAGTTGGTGCACATTAATGTTTGAGTGATGGACAAATGGATTTGTCAATGAACAGATGTCTTGTAGAAATCTTTCAGTTGGCGTGCTATGTGTTTCAAGATCATTTACAATTTTTGTGATCACTTGACTTGTTTGAAATTAAAAACATTAATTCTGGGTGAGAAATGAAATAATTCAAAGCTGGTTTTATCTGTGTTCAATGCCCTTTTAGGTTTGTACATCTTTAAGTTGGTCACACATCCCAATGTTAAGCATATCTGATTTGTAAAAAGTTCTTCCATTAAAATAATTCTCTGGGATGTATTCTGAGTTGACTTAGTATTGCTGGATTCTACACTGGAAGAGAAGAACTGACAGGTGTCCTCAGTAAGCTAATAATGATGAGTTTGAGAATTAATTATTAGAGGGAATCTTTGTTTTCCAAGTGAGTTCCTTTTAGTTCTGCTTTTCAAGAATTATGTTTAAACATTAAGTTGACTGGACTCCATGACTGTAAGAAATAAAAATACAATTGAAGTGGACCTACTGAAGTGTTTAATTCCAGCTAGTTTAACCAGAGAGTCATGAAAAGTTCATTGCTCATCATTGTGTCTCTTCTCGTAGCTCCACTGAGAAATTTCACCCAGTAAAATCATTGGCCTTTTGCATAAGACCAAATGAATGTGAGTCAATATGCTGAAGTGTAAAGTGAGTCCAGGCTGGTTTTGCACGCTGTCTGTTTTAGAACACAAAAGCAAGGGGGAAAAGTGAATTACTTCAGTTTTCCATCATTTATTCTGTAATTTCTGTGACTTTCCTGAAAAGTGTATTAGTGTCTCTTTCCTTTGCCAGTTTTGCTTTATCTTTTGATGCTGCTACTATGTCTCACTAATGCAGTGAGATAATATGAAAAAATAACCAGCTTGCTGCCTTTGGCTTAGAAGGTGCTTAAAAAAATAACTTGTACCTTCAATTTAGCTTCTCTATATTTCTTAGGCTTTATCTGTAACATGGAGCATTTGTTAGTTCAACAGACATTGAGGGGCTCCAGTATGCCATAGGACTGTTTTCAACATGGGGTAGCAGAGGTCAACTCAAGGTAAATTCTTGTTCCTGAGTTTATTCATTTTTATTTTTTTATTTTTTGAAAGTTTTTTTTTTTGTGTTTACTTATTTTGAAAGGGAGGGAGAGAGTGTGCACCCACGCACACAAGCAGGGGAGGGGCAGAGAGAGAGGGAGAGGGAGAATCCCAAGCAGGTTTCATGCTGTCAGCACAGAGCCTGACAAGGGGCTCAATCCCAGGAACCATGAGATCATGATCTAAACTGAAATCAGGAGTCAGACGCTTAAGTGACTAAGTCACCCAGGCACCCTTAACCCATCTTTTAAAAATTATAACTGTTAAAAAAACCAAAAAAACCAACAAACCAAGACAACATTGCATTGTGGAAGGAAGAATGGACTGGGCGAGGTGGTCTTTGATACTGTCCTTGCTTGGTCCTTACTTGGAAGGATTCTGAGCCAGATCACTTGAGCTTTATACGATATTTTACTTAAGAGCCTATTAGCTGGACTAGAACTTTTGTTGAAGATAGTATTAACAGATATTATAGAAGTAAAGTATTTGATGGTTCAGTGCATTTGAAATGTTTTTTCTGTTTTTACTATAGTCACCTTTGGAGAGCCATGATACCTGTGAACACTTTTAAGCTCTGAGAATAGTCCTTCAGAATCAAAACGTATTTGCCTCTGTTTAAGCCAACATGTCGCTGTGTCATTCGACCAGGGGGCCTAGTGGTAGGATTCCCATACATCTTACTTAACTGGTATTGTAAGGAATAGAGTTTGCAAATGCTGGACTAGAAGAACTTTCTGGCTATAACATTTCTATGAATCTGCTTTTGCAGGGCACCTGGGTGGGTCAGTCAAACATCTGACTTCAGCTTAGGTCATGATCTCGCAGTTCATGAGTTCAAGCCCCGTGTCAGGCTCCATGCTCACAGCTCAGAACCTGGAGCCTGCTTTGGATTCTGTCTCTCTGTCAGTGTCTCTCTCTCTCTGTGCCACCCCCCTCCCCAACTTGTGCTCGCTCTCTCTCTCTCTCTCTCTCTCTCAAAAACAAATAAACTGAAAAGAAAAAAAAAAGAATCTGCTTTTGCTCTTGTCATTGTTAATACTTCTTATCTTGGTCAAAATACTTAGCAAGAGATGTATTCATAAATGTCACCAAGACAGAAATATAGTACCAGATCAGCTCCGGTGTATTTAAGTGTGTTTGCTCCCCAGTTGACATTGCTGTTTATGTTCTAAGTAATAAAAAAGGAGCACCATCATTTATGATTATTAGGTTGGTTGAGAATGTTTGGGGCCAGGGCTCTTAACCTCAGCACTACTGAAATTCTTTGCTATGAGGGATTTTCACATGGCATATCATAGGACATTTAGCACCATCCCTGGCCTTCTACCCACTTTATGGGTATTAACCCTCAGTCATGACAATCAGAAGTGTCTCCAGATATTGCCAAATGTCCTGTGGGAAGCAAAATTGCCCCCAGTTAAACCGCTGTGTTGTAGTCATCAATATTATAAACCAATATCGAGCTAAAGATTGAGTATCTTACTTTAGGGGCACCTGGGTGACTTACTTGGTTAAGCATCTGACTCTTGATTTCGTCTCAGCTCATGATCTCATGGTAGTGACATAGCCTTGAGTCAGGCTCCCCCACAACATGGAGCCTGCTTAGGATTCTCTCTCTCTCTCTCTCTCTCTCTCTCTCTCTCTCTCTCTCTCTCCCTCTCCCTCTCCCTCTCCCTCTCCCTCTCCCTCTCCCTCTCCCACACATACCTCCTTCTGCCCTCCCCCCCACTTGTGTGTGCACTCTCTCTCTCAAAAACAAAAACAAAAAACAAAGAAAAAACTTCCTTTAGAACTGGGCCTAGAATGGTAACTAAATTCCCCCGATGGCATCATGCCATGGACAATTTTTACTTCACGGCGGCATTTTTTACTCTTGCCACCTGTGTATTCTTGCTTGTAGTGCACTTCTGTTTGTGGGGTGAGCTGTAGCATTGACATTGCTGCCAATTGGATCTAACAGGAAATGAAAAGCAGCTGCAATATTTCAAAGGGTTGAACAGACTGGGCAGAAGGTATGTGGACAAATCCTATTAACAAATAACGGGATTTGTGCACACACAGTGCCTCCCACGCTGCGGCTTGGAAATCTACGCCCGGCTGTTTCCATCACTGTTGTGCATAAATCACAGAAATTGTAATAAATTGAGAAAAAAATGTTCTCTCACACACGGAGGCTCAACCTACATTCTGATGATGACTAAAGACGTGTGGATCATTTGTCAGAAAGGATATCTGACAAAACAAACCTTTAATCCAGCTTAGTTCTAAAGCAACCAGAAGGCATTAAATACATCTTCTCTCAATTTCTAATCTTAACCTTAAAAATAATAATAATAAACTTAATATTGGAAGTCTTTATAGGAAAGAAACATATTAATAATAAAGTCTTCTGAATAGGCCAGATGCCACTGAGAGGTTTAAACAGATTACCTTTAAGTTCTCTTCCAAATCTGAGCTACTATGAATTCCCCATCTGGATTCTTAAGAGACCAGATTATTTCAAATGATTAGTATCCTACTCCCTCCCATTATGAAGATGCTGTATGCTTCCAGTTATGTTTAAAGTGATGCATTTATTGTGTGAATCCGGTACTTTTCCTTTAGACTTAGTCTGTTGAAGGACCTGGAATCATAACCGCATCTGCTAGATAATCCATAGGTTATGTGGTGGTGATTGATGGTGGGGCTAGCCGGTTGAATTTTCTGAGCATCTTAGTTCCGAATACCTAACAATAGCAACTCCATGTATTTGATCTACAGTCTAGTATAGTCAACAAAAATTGCTGTTATTACTGAAGACAATTACAAGGTAGCATTAGTGTAAACAGGGGGCCCTTTCATATGTGGGGTCCTGCACAACACCAAAAATTGCAAATGGGCTCTGGGGATTCTCACTGCCTGGACTCCAATGCGGGCTGTCCCTAATACGAGTTCAGCAAATAACTTACCTTCTCTTTTAAAATGATAGTCTTTATGAAGACTAAATAAAAAAGATTAGGGGTGGAAATTAAATGGATTAATACATATATAAAGTGCTTTATACGTACTAAGCCCTCAATGCATTTAGTTGTGGGCAATAGAATACATGTCAGCTAGTATAATCATTGGTCTGCAACATTATTCATACATTTTGAAGTTATCAGGAGTGTTAAATATTTATTTTTGAGAGACAAAGGGAGAATGTGAGGAGGGGCAGAGAGACAGGGAGATAGAGGATGCCAAGCAGGGCCCAAACCCAGTGCTACCAGCACAGAGCCCAATGCAGGGCTCAAACCCAGAAACCGTGAGATCATGACCTGAGTCAAAGTAGGATCCTTAACCAGCTGAACCATCCAGGTGCCCTGGAGTGTTAAATTGCAAAAGAAAACCACTTTTCATTGACCACTGACTGTAAACCATAAGAACTGATTTAAATTTATTTATGACATCCCTGTATTTTTATACAATCACTTCATCTTTTACATGGTCATTACTTAAAAGGTGCCACCATATTCAATGTATCCTCAAGAGAAAAACTTAAAATGTGGTTTTGTCTGTTCTGAGTCTTGTATTTGTGAGAATAATTGGGATTCTGCTGCTTCCACAAAAGCAAAAGTTTGGGTATTATGGGATAGTTTTGTCGTTGCCACAGAGCTGATGGCAGAAGGTGACTTAACATCCTACAAATTGGCAGTCAGGGCTGCCCCTGAAGCCTTGCCCACTAATGTAAAAGAATGAGCTGCTGGCTGATTCATGCCCCTTCCCACGTCCCCCTGAAAACCCACAGCCTTTATTTTTTTTTTTTTCTACCTGTAAAACTGCTTAGCTGCCCAAGGGATAACACTTCTGGGAATTTTGACTGTGAATGGAGAGTTCTGTGTGGTCCTTAATTGGGAGAGGAACCTGTCAAAAATAATATATTCACAGATACTCTGAACCATTATGGGCCTGGCAACACTATATAAATTGTCACATGGCTGGTGGCAGGTGGGTTGATTTTTTTCAGCAACACTAAAAGCTGACAGGAATGTCTTTCAGAAATCTACTCCCTTGAAGATATCTAGTTAAGGTATTAGAAGAGGTGTGGAGGGTATAAGGGGAGACAGGATGGGAATTAGACGGCTGGGTAGCTGCTGTGAAATATTTGAACTGTGACAGCTGATTTCCGTTTAATTTGAGGTAGCAACTAATCTCCTTTGAAATCAGAAGTTTTAGTAAGTTTGACTATTTCTTTGCTAGATTTGGGCTATGGATAATTTTGGGAAAACTAATGAGAGAAGTGGCAGGATAATCTAACAGCATAGAAAGAAAAATACAGAGAATGAGTCCTTTATGTTTTTATAAAGAGACTGCTGCTATTTATGCACAGGATAGTGGCTGTTTTGTGTGTCATTTCTGTTTCTGTTCGCATAGAAATCCGTGTCTCATCTCCCTTCGCTTCCTGTCCTCATGATAAGTTTTGGCCACGTTGACTGCTTACTGCTTTCCACCGAAGTACAGGTGCCTTCAAGTGAAATATGGACAAAAATTTGAATGAGTAAATATTTGCTGCCATTTTCAATTGCTCTTCCTTTTCCCTAGTTTCAAGGGTTCCTAAACTTGTATTGTGCCATGAGCTTGTTTGGCAACCTAGAGAAACCTATGGATTGTTTCTCAAAATGATGTCTGTGAACGTGTGAAACAAAATGCAAAAAAATTATAAGAGAAACCAATTATGTTGAAATACAGTCCTCTCCCTGAATCCCTTGGAAATGAACCCCTGCCCTAGTTCTTGCTCCTTTTTATGCACATGATGGTAATCAGTGGAGAGAAAATCAGAAGAGGGAATTTGAATTGTGTCAAGAATAACTCTTACAAGAGATAAGAATAAAGAGGAATATGGCAAAAAAAATGGAAAAGGAAAGATCTCTTGGGATCAAGTGTATTTTGATGCCATATAGAGAAGAAGAAACATGAAGAGATGCTTCAGAAGAAGCAGAAGGGGGAAAAAACAACACAGAATGAAAAGAATGGCAGAAGTAGCTTTTAAATTGTGTACCCTTTGATGTTCTCTGAGAGATCCAATTATAAGATTGGAATTACTTTCTTAATTGTTACTGGAGTCTGTTTGCTTGAAGAATGGGTCACATGAGGCTCAGAACTATATTTAGGTTATATGTGGAACTTACTCTTGGTTCTGTAGTATAAATTCTTTCTACAACTTCCCAAATTTTAGGAATGGTGTTCGACTTCCATGACCAATCTTAAATTCTAGCTCCTCTGTGGTCTTTGCTAAAACAATTCCCTTTGCTCACATTCTGGCAACTATCTCTTCTTCAGTAACTCATCTGTTTGCTTTGCACTGTAGTTACTTCTGTTGATTTCCTTCACTTCATTGTCCCCACTGCCTTGATACTGCCTTGAATATTGTAATGAATGAATAAATGAATGAATGAATGAATGAATCTAATGAATGCATGATAGATACTTGTCAGAATCTCTGCTTAAATTTTTTATGGGGATGCTTATAAAAAGAGAACACATTCTCATTATAGGAAACATAATCACGGATTGAGGGCCTGTTAGGTACCAAACTGCATCCTAGGATCTTCATAAGTATTATTTCTTTTCATCACAACAACTCTGACAGAGAAATTTCATTAACCCTTTATCAGTGATGAGGAAACTACGAGTCAGAACTGAAGCTCTTTCCTGTTAGTGGAGATTTGGACTTGAATATACTTCCTTCTGATTTCAAAACCTATATATTTTCCATGATACCAAGCTCCCTCCTTTATGATAAAATGGTCCCTTATCTCTCAGTATTACTTCAGTGGTATTCTTATTGATAATTACCCACCATATTAATAAGTAACATTTATATTTTAATAAATGGAAATATATTCTCAGAACCAGGATATCACTAATTCTTTCATGCTCTTAAAAAAAAACAAAACTGTTACTATCCACCTTGATTTGCCACATTTCAGTAAACTTTCAGAGAAGCAGTCTGCTATTTTGGACTAGTATTGAAAGCTATCCAATTGTACCCCACTTACTCATGATTTTAAATTTAAGTTGTGTACCATCATTATTAAAAACATTTAGCTTATCTGGCAGATTTATAACATTTAAAGTATCTTTTATTAATCAGTTACTGTTCCTGATGTTTGTAGCTGTCACAGGATTTTAAAAATGAAGACCAGAGCCAAACCTTTCCAACGCGAGAGTAATGATGATTGTGTTGATTATACTCTCCCAGCAGGCCTGCAAGGTAAATATTAGGATCCTTATTTATAAAGAGAAGTCAAATGAAAGTTCTGAGATGGTGTATAACTCAGTCAAGGGGACATAGCTAGAAAAAGTTGGAATAAAGATTTGAACCTATCTCTTCTTAAATAAGGATTTCAGTTTTTCTCAAGCAACTTTGTCATTTAGAAAATCAAAAATAGTTAACGTCTGTCTTCAAGAATTAGGGGGATAAAATGCTACCTGCCATTGAAACACATGAGATTTGCTATTATTTGAATGGTGGTTAGGGGTGAATGAGAGGAAAAGAAGGAACATATAACAGGAGTACCGTCTTCATATAAGTACGTTAGTAAAGAATGTTAATTTCACAACAAATGTGTTTAAGCAGTTTTAATTAGTTTATGTAAATAGATTAAACTTCCCTATTTTACTAAAACAAAATAATAAATTCATAATGTAAACCAATTTTTCATTTCCATATTAACATGTTAAGTGGATAATGTGCAAATAGAAAAAATATTTTTGTGACCTCACTAGTTTGATTTTCTAAAATAGTCTTTTTCTTGATATTCCAATTGAATTATAAGATGAACATTTAATATATTTGTTCATGGTAGCGTGGTAAATATTAATAAAAATTTGAAGAATAATTTGTGGGTATTCATTTTTAAATGTATTCATGAATATTCCTGTTTAATATGTACATAATTTAGCTAGAATAACAAAGATTATAAATCCTTTTCATTATTTCACCTTAATCAAATATAAGGTTGTTAAATACGTACTATGTGCTAAGTATTATTTTAAGAAATAAAACTTTTATGTTTTATTTATTTTTTACTCTTTTTTAAATGTTTATTTTTGAGAAAGAGAGAGAGAGAGAGACAGAGTGCAAGTGGCGGGGGGAGTCAGAGAGAGAGTGGGAGACACAGAATCTGAAGCAGGCTCCAGAGGCTCTAAGCTTTCAGCACAGAACCTGAGGTGGGTCTCAAACCCACGAACTGTGAGATCATGACCTGAGCTGAAGTCTGGCACTCAACCAACTGAGCCACCCAGGAGCCCGAGAAATAAAACTTTAAAAAATGCCTGCCTCTAGCCTGGCTAGAGTTAAAAATCTTTATTACCCCTAATGGGCTTTATTAGGTTTTTAAAAATGCAACTGAATTTGTATACAGGTTTTGATTCATTAATACAGTTGATTTTCAACTAATAATGAAAGGATAAGAAATTGAGAGTTAATTACAGATTTTTAAAAAATTAAAATTCAGTTCTTTTCCTCAAAGTTTTATTTTTCCCTTAGACATAGTTGGGCTTCTACTTTGTATTCTGGTCCTAAAATCTTAGAGGTCTGGATGATAAAAGCCTGTTTAAAAACTTTGAGATCCTTGCACCTGACAGTAAGATAACATAGTGTGTCAAGTGTGCTCAAAAAAATAAAATAATTAACAAACCCCCCCAAAACCTCTGAGATCTCTTTCTGTGTTAAAGAAAAACTAAAATTGGTAGTAAAATAGCCAATCTGAGATGATCTAAACTTTCATTTATAGACAAAATTGAGAAAGATAATAAACTTGAAAGGAAATAATGAAGTATATCCTGGTGAAATCAAATTAATATTTTAGTTTCTGAGTAAACTGTATTTATAAGACTTAAATCAATATTTGAAGAAAAATAGGTAATAGAAATTTCTACTAGTCAAACCAAGGTAAATGGGCCTGAAAAACAGTAAATATGTTATATATATGTAAACAGGGATGAAGAAATCCAAAAAATTCTAGTGCAGATCCTGCAACTGTATCTTTATTCACAAGAAAATTCCACTCTAACTCCTCCAGTAAAAATTTACGGGGACATTACCAAAGGGCTCACCAAGGAGAAAATCATACATAAGAATTATAAAAAGAAGAAAGGATCTTTCTTCTCTAATAGTAATGAGCTTGGTGCTCAAAAAGCACAGGAAAATAAGAACAAAGAGGCAAGTCTAGAGATTGCTCTGAGGACACAGAATATTGGTTTCACCTAAAACCCACATATTAACCCTGACATCTCCAATCTTTTGTAGTGTTAACTCATAATTATTACAGCAAAATATTTCACTTTTATTTTATTTTTTCAAGTTTATTGATACATAATTTACAAAATTTAAGCTATTTAAGTTGTACAATGTAAAGTTTTGATTTAATTATACATTGTGAAAGGATTCCCCTTATCCAGTGTACTAACACATCTATCATCTGGCCTATTTACCTTTTTTTAAATTTAATTTTAATTTATTGTTTTTAAATTTTTTTAGGGGGAGGGAGTGATGAGAACATTTAAGTTCTTTCAGCAAATTTCAATTATACAATACACTGTTATCACTATATTCACAATGTTACATATTAAATCCTCAGACCTTATTCATCTTATCGCTGAAGGCTTGTACCCTTTTACCAAACTTTCCCTGTTTCCCCCACCACCCAGTCCCTGGCAACTGCTTTTCGGTTCTGTTTCTAGGAGTTTGACTGATATGTGGTATTTCTTGGTCTGGCTTATCTCACTTAACATAATGCCTTCCAGGCTGATCCATGTTGTTGCAAATGACAGGATTTCTTTCTTTTTTAAGGCTCAATAGTATTATATCATATGTATATATATTTTTTATCAATTAATCTGTCAGTGGAGACTTAGGTAGTTTCCATACCTTGACTATTGTGAATAATGTTGCATTGAATATGGGAATACAGCTGCTTCTACCAGATACTGCTTTCATTTCCTTTGGGTATATACCTGTGAGTAGAATTGATAGATCATATAGTAGCTCTGTTTTTAATTTTGTGAGGAACTTTCATACTGTTTTCCATTGTGAGTATTCCAGGGTGAATTCCGACCAGTGGTGCACAGAGGTACCCTTTTTTCCCCCACATCCTTCTGCATCCTTTCCAGCGTTTATCTCTTACCTTTTGATACAGTCATTCTAACAGGTGTAAGGTGATAACTCATTGTGGTTTTGATTTTCATTTCCCTGGTGATTAGTAATGCTGAGCACATTTTTATGTACCTGTTAGCCATTGGTATGTTTTCTTTGGGGAAAAAAATGTTTATTTAGGATTTTGCCCATTTTAAAAATTGGGATTTTTTTTTCCTATTAAGTTGAATGAGTTCCTTGTATATTTTGGATATTAATCCTTCATTGGATATGTGGTTTGCAAATATTTTCTCTCATTTGGTAGGTTGCCTTTTCCTTTTGTTGATGGTTTCCTTGGCTGGCCAGAAGCCTTTCAGTTTGATGTGGTTCCACTTGTTTTCTGTTGCTTTTGTTGGCATTGCTTTCCGTGTCAAATCCGAAAGAAATCATTGCCAAGACCAGCGTCACAGAGCTTACCCCCTGTATTTTCTTCTAGGACTTGTACATTTTCAGGTCTTGTGTTCAACTCTTTAATCCATTTTGAGTTTATTTTTGTGTCTGGTGTATGTAGGAATCCAATTTCATTCATTTGCACGTGGCAGTCCAGTTTCACAATACCATTTATTCTGTTAAAATTTATTATATTAATGAACAAAATTTTAAATTTTAATTACGGTATAGTTAATAAACAGTGTTATATTGGTTGCAGATGTACAATATAGTGATTCAACAATTCATTCATGACCTGGTGCTCATCAGGACAAGTTCAGTTCTTAATCCCTATCACCTATTTCAAGCATCTGTCCACCTACCTCCCTTCTGGTACCCATCAGTTTGTTCTATATAGTTAAGAGTCTGTTTCTTGGTTTGTCTCCCTCTCTTTCATTTTTTTCCTTCGCTCATGTGTTTTCTGTCTTAAATTACACGTGAGTAAAATAATATGGTATTTTTCTCTCTCTAACTTATTTTGCTTAGCATTATATTCTCTAGGTCCATCTATTTTGTGGCAAATGATAAGATTTCATTTTTTATGGCTGAATAATATTCCATTGTGTGTGTGTGTGTGTGTGTGTGTGTGTGTGTGTGTGTGTGTATACAAACACCACATCTTATTTATCCATTCATCAGTCAGTGGACACTTGGGCTGTTTCCATAATTTGGCCATTGTAAATAATGTTGCTATAAACATTGAATTAATGTTTTTGTAGTTTTTGTATTTGGGAACAAATACCCATTCATGTGATTACTGGACCTTAGGGTAGTTCTATTTTTAACTTCTTGAGAAACCTCCATATTATTTTCCACAATGGTTGCACCAGTTTGCATTCCCACCAAGAGTGCAAGAAGGTTCCTTTTTCTCCACATCCTCACTGACACCTGTTGTTTTTTGTATTTTTGATTTTAGCCATTTTAATGAGGTGATATCTCATTGTGGTTTTGATTTGCATTTCTCTGATAGTAAGTGAGGCTAACCATCTTTTCATGTGTCTGTTGGCCATCTGTAGGTTTTCTTTGGAGAATTGTTTGTTCATGTCTTCTGCCCATTTTTAATTAGATTATTTATTTTTGGGGTGTTGAGTTGTATAAGTTCTTTATACATTTTGGATACTAACCCTTTATTGGATATGTGATTTGCAAATATATTCTCCCATTCCATAAGTTGCCTTTTAGTTTTGTTGATTGTTTCCTTCATTGTACAAAAGCTTTTTTTTTATTTTCATGTAGTCCCAATAGTTTATTTTTGTTTTTGTTTCCCTTGCCTCAGGAGACATATCTAGAAAAATGTTACTATGGCTGATGTCAGAGAAATTACTGCCTCTTCTCTCTTCTAGGACTTTTATGGTTTCAGGTCTCACATTTAGATCTTTAATCCATTTTGAGTTTATTTTTGCCCAACAGACTATCCTCTCCTCACTTTATATTCTTAGATTCCTTGTTAAAAAAATAATTGACCACATTTTCATTTATTTCTGGAATTTCCGTTGTCTTATCCATTTCTGTGTCTGTCTTTATGTCAATACCATATTGGTTTGATTACTAAAGCATTGTAATATAATTTAAAGTCAGGAAATGTGTTGCCTCTAGCTTTTTTTTTTTCCAGATTTCTTTGGCTTTTTGCTGTATTTTGGGTTTCTATACAATTTTTAGATTTTTTTTTCTATTTCTGTGAAAAATACCATTAGAATTTTGATAGGGCCTGTACTGATTCTTTAGGTTACTCTGGGTAAAATGGACATTTTAGCAGTATTAATTCTTCCAGTTTGTGAACACGGCATACCTTTCCAGTTATTTGTGTCTTCTTAATTTCTTTCACCAGTCTTTTATGGTTTTCATTGTGCAAATCTTTAACTTCTTTGGTTAAGGATTCCTAAATATTTCATTAATTTTGGTGCTCTTGTACATGGGATTGTTTTCTTGATTTCTCTTTCTGATAGTTCATTATCAGTGTGTAGAAATGCAATTGATTTTTGTGTGTTGATTTTGTTTCCTGCAACTTTATTGAAATTATTAATTCTAACAGTTTCTGGTGGACTCTTTAGGGTATTCTGTATACAATATCATGCCACGTGTAAATAGAGAGTTTTATTTCTTCCTTTCCTATTTGGCTGCCTTTTATTTGTTTTGGTTTTTCTTTCTTACCTAATTGCCCTAGCTACTTCCAATATTGTGTTAAATAAAAGTCAGGAGAGTGGACACTATTGTCTTGTTCCTGATCTTAGAGGAAAAACTTTCAGCTTTTTATTTTCAACTATGATGTTAGTGGTGGGTTTATCATGTATGACCTTTATTATGTTCAGTAAATTCCCTTTATAACCAGTTTCTTGAGAGTTTTTTTCATTAAGGAATGCTGAATTTTGTTGAATGCTTTGTTTGCATTTACAGAAATGATCGTATGATTTTTATCCTTTATTTTGTTAACGTGGTGTATCACTTTGGTTGATTTGTGGATGTTGAACCATCCCTACATCCTAGAATAAATCCCACTTGATCATGGTGTATGATCTTTTACATGTATTGTTGAATTCAATTTGCCAATATTTTGTTGAAGAGTTTTGCACCTATGGTCATCAAGGATGTTGACCTGTCAATTTCTTTTCTTGTGGTGTTCTTGTCTTGCTTTGGTATTGGGTTAATGATTCCTCAGAAAATGAGTTTGGAAGTATTCCTTCCTCTTCAGTTATTTAAAAGAGTTTGAGAAGTGCTGACATTATAAATGTTGGGTAGAGATCACCATTGATGGCATTTGGTCCTGGACTTTTCTTCATTGGGAGAGTTTGGATTACTCATTCAATCTGATTCATTACTGGTCACTTCACTTTTTGTAGTTCTTCATGATCCAGTCTTGGCAAGTCATATATTTCTTGGAATTTATCCATTTCTTCTAGGTTGTCTGATTTGTTCATATATAATTGTTAATAATAGTCTCTTATGATTCTTTATATTTCTGTGGTATTATTTGTAATATTTCTCTCCTGTTTCTGATGCTATTTATTTTTGTCCTCCCTTCTGTTTTCTTCTTAACTAAAGTTTGATTTTATATTTTAAAAAACAGAACTTAATTAAACTATTCTTTTCTCTTGTCTTTTTAGTTTCTGTTTCATTTGTTTCAATGCTATCTTTGTTATTTCTTTCCTTGTGCTAACCTTGAGCTTAGTTTGTTTTTTTCTAGTTCATTAAGGCTTAATAAGTTAGTTTATTTGATATCTTTTATTTTTAATGCAATTTTATCTATTTATTTATCTTAACGTTTATTTATTTTGAAAGCAAGAGAGAGAGAGAGCAGGAGGAGGGGAGAGGCAGAGAGAGAGAGAGAGAGGGAGAGAAAGAATCACAGGCAGTCTCTGTGGTATGAGTGCAGAGACCCACACGGAGCTTGAACTCAAGAACCGTGAGATCATGAACTGAACCAAGATCAAGAGTCAGTGCTTAACTGACTGAGCCACCCAGATGCCCCTTACTTTTTTTTCTCTGATGTAGGCTTTTATTAATATGGACTTCCCTCTTAGAACTGCTTTTGTGGGGGCACCTGGGTGGCTCAGTCTGTTAAACATCTGACTTCAGCTCAAATCATGATCTCACATTTCGGAGGTTCGACTCCCATGTCAAACTCTGTGCTGACAGCTCAGAGCCTGGAGCCTGGTTCAGATTCTGTCTGTCTCCGTCTGTCTGTCTGTCTGTCTCTCTCTCTCTCTCTCTGCCCTTCCTCCATGCACTCTCTCTCTCTCTCTCTCTCTCTCTCAAAAATAAATAAACATTAAAAAAATTTTTAAAGAACTGTTTTTGCTGATTCTCATAGGTACTAGTAGGTTAACGTTTCCATTTTCATTTGTTTCAAGATAGTTTTTGGTTTCTCTTTTGATTTCTTCGATGCATCAGTTGTTCAGTAACATGTTGCTTAATCTCCACATATTTGTAAATTTTCTTGTAATTAGTTTCTAGTTTCATACCATTGTGGTTGGAAAAAAATGCTTAAATATATTTTCAGTCTTCTTAAATTTATTAAGACTTGTTTTGTGGCCTAACATAATATTTGTCCCAGAGAGTGTTCATGTGCAGTAGAGAAGAATGTGCATTCTGAGCTGCTGTTGATGGAATGTTCAGTATCTATCTGTTAGGGCCATCCGGTCTAATATATAGTTTAATCCAGTGTTTCCTTATGGATTCTCTTTCTGGATTATCTATATAATGTTGTAAGTCAGGTATTGAAGTCCTTGCTCGTATTGCATTCATTGTATTGCTATCAACCTCTCCCTTTAGATCTTTTTCATATTTGGCTTATATATTTCAGTGTTGCTAAGTCAGCTGTGTAAATACTTACAAATGTTACATCTTCATGTTGGATTGACCTCTTCACCGTTTTGTAATAGCCTTCAGTCTTTGCTTTAAAGTGTGTGATCTATGTGCAGTTACTCCCACTTGTTTTGGTTTCCATTTGCCTGGTACATATTTTTTCATCTTTTCATTTTCAGTCTATGTGTGTCCTTAAAGCTGAGGTGAGCCTCTTGTCGGCAGTATATAGTTGGGTCCTGTTTTTTTTGTTTGTTTTACTCAGGAATTGCTTGTCTTTTGATTGGAGAATTTAGTTCATTATACCAAAAGTATTTATTGGTAGGTTTGGACTTACTGTTGATATTTCATTACTTGATTGATGGTTGTTTTATAAATCCCATATTCTTCCTCTCTTGCTCTCTCCTTTGTGATTCATTTTATGTAGTATTATGTATTAATTCCTTTCTCTTTGTCTTTTGTGTATGTACAATAGGGTTATTGGTTATGGTTACCATGAGTCTTAAATAAAACATATTTATAACCTTCTATTTTGAGCTGATAATAACTCCAATGCATACCAAAGCTCTTTCAAACCCGTATTTCCTATTCTTAATGTCATCATTTGCATCTGTTTACATTGTGTATCCATTAACAAATTATTATAGTTATTTTTAATACTTCTCTTTTTGACCTTTATAGTAGAGTTATAAGTGATTTATCTACCACGATTATAACAGTAACATATTCTAGATTTAACTATATGGTTACCTTTACCAGCAAGTTTTATACGTTCATATGTTTTCACGTTTCCAATTAGCTTGCTTTTGTTTCAATATGAAGAACTCCCTTTAACATTTATTGTAAGTTTGGTCTAGTGTTGATGAACTCATTTAGTTTTTTTTGTTGTTTGTCTTTTGTCTGGAGAACTCTTTCTCTCTCCTTTACTTCTGAAGGACAGCTTTGCTGGGTAGAGTTTTCTTGTTTGGAAGTTCTGTTGTGTTTTGTTTTGTTTTTCTTTTAACACTTTTATGTCATTCCATTCCTTCTGGCCTGCAAGATTTCTGCTGAAAAATCTGCTTGTGGTCTTATGAGGGTTCCCTTATGGGGAAGTTAGATCCCTCAGACAGTGGCTTTTAAAGTACACTGATAAACCTCTCTAAGGAAAAGACTAGGAAATTGGTGATTTTGTCTGCTCCCTCTGTGCTAAGCCTTCTGGGGACAGCAAGTTAAGAATTGCTTCTTTATTTGCTATAGTCCTACGGGATTCCTAAGCGGAAGCCCATTTAGCTATCCTAGCCAGGTAATCTGGGGGCCATCTCCTGGGCAGCAGCTGGGAAAGCTGAGGCACAATGTGTCCAAGCTCCTTCCAGGGAGATACTGGTGGGTGGCAAAGGTTAAAAGAAGGCAGGAGATTGGTCCTCTATTTTCCCTTATTTCTAAAAGGATCACAGCCTACTCTAGTGTCTTCTAGATTAGTCTGACTCTGTGGCGGCAGCTTTTTTCTTTTTAAATTTTTATTTAAATTCTCGTTAACATACAGTATAATGTGAGTTCCAGGTGTACAATTTAGTGATTCCACACTTCCATACAACACCCGGTACTCATCACTACAACTAGGCAGCAGCTTTTAACATATGCACATAAAACTCACTCAGGGACAGCTGGGAGACAGATTTTGGATTTCTTTGCTCCCTCTGTGCTATGCAGCCACTGTGAGTGTTGTGTGCCATTTGAGAATTGCTTTCCGAGTCTTGTGGGTCTTACAGACACAGACCTGTTGGCTTTCAGAGCTAGGCATTTTGGGAACCCACCCCTCCAGTGGCAGTCTTAAAGTTCGAGGCACTAGGTATAGGGTCCAAATGCTTCCCTCCTAAGGGAGAAGCGACAAATTGGGGATTTCCTCTGTATGGTATAGAGCCATGTCAGGTGTGGAGTTCATGGTGAAAGCATATCCTAGTCTTTCCTCCCTGCTTCAATGTATTTTCTCATTTGCTTGGTGACAGTGTGGTGGTCATTCAGGTAGTTTCAGGATCTCCTTCAGAGGGGATTCCTCCATGGGTAGCTATACCTTCTGTGCATTTATAGGAGGAGATAGGCTTGGGAGCCTTCAATGTCACCATCTTGGTGCCGGGACCCAAAAGAATCAGTTTTTTAAAACTTCAAGTGTAGGTGGGTGTTGGCTACAAAGGGGCAGTATGACAGAATTTGGAGGCGATACAATGGTGTCAAATCTGTAGAATCATAAACCGTAAATAGTTCATTTTACTGTATGCTAATCTTAAAAAAAATCAACCAGATATCTGATGAACCCAGATGGAATGTAGACTGTGAAAAATCAATCTAATGATATTAGAAATCTATAACAGAATTATATTGAAGGAGGTAGGGAAGAAAGAAGATGACTAGGTAACTTTTGGAAGCAGTGTTTTGACTAGATACCTTAATGGTAAATATAAAATGAAATTAATTGTATGTAAAGTGCCGTGGTTGGTAAATTTGTTTCTCCCAAGGATAGGGTTCAGGAATTGTGGGGGAAAACAAAACAAAACAACTTTACTTGTATACTAGGGTCTATCAAACAAGTAAATACAACATAGATGAGAGCCATGTCTCTCACTGATAGAGAAAATAGTTACAAATAAACAAAGAGGGGGTCCTAAAATCAACTGGTTGGTTCTCAATTAAAGTTGAAGGCATGAATGTGAATTTACATTTATTTTATCTACAGAAAGATAGATACAGAAATGAATAGAGATATGTGTATGTACATGCATCAGTAAGTATGTATGTAGATTTCCTAACTTTGTCTTAGCTCAGAAACTGTGAGAGACTGTATATGCAGATGAACAATGGCCAGACCACACATATGAAAATAGAACTCTGACTCATAATCTGTGGCAACCGGCCCAGGAAACCAACTCATTATCTACAATAACCATCCTAGGAAGTCAGCCTTCTCCTATAAGTCAGACTAGTAGGAAGTCAGACTGCTATCCCTAACAACTGGTGCAGAAAGCCAAACAATAACCCTTGTAACAACTGGCTTAAAATTGCTAGAAATTGATTAATAACCAGCAGCTTCCCTAATTTCTGTACATGCTTCTAACTTAGGACCAACCAGGAAAAGCTAGATATCCTTAACCAATTACACAGGATGCCCTATTTGTAGGTATTTTACCTAACTTCCCTGTGTCACCGGCCTCTAATCAGGGCATATTTTTCCTTCCACTAAAAAGCTTTCCTTCTCCTCTGCCTGCTTTTGAGTCTCTATCAAATGCAAGTGAGGGGGCTGACTCCATTGCTATTGCAAACTGTGAATACATAGCCTTTGCTTGTTCTCATTTGGGTAGTCTTCATTTATTTCCCCAACAGTGACACCACAGGAGCAATGAATACACCCAGGGACCAGATCTTGGACTCTCAAAATTATCCTCCAATAGAAGGAACCAGGATTCCTTGCAGCAATCGTTGATTTCAGGGTCTGCTCAGGAAAAATACAAAGTGCACTTGATGTGTTTTGTGATGCCAGAAAATGAAGTGCTGAAAAAGAAAGAGGAGGAGGAGAAGAAGCATGGGAGCATGTCAAATGGGCATAGGAGCCAACTTGAAAACTCTCCCATAACCAAAGCTGGAGCGATTTGCATAACCAATTAAATAATTATAGTATTGAATTATAGCCTAAAGAATAAAATGAATATTTACAAGCCCACATGGATGTAAGTAAGGAATTGATTGAATAAATAAGTAAAAGGGGTAGAAAAGACAACACTTTCTTATAGAAGAATTATAATTAGTAAATGTAGACAGAATGAGGGAAATAGAAAATTACCATTAGATCACAACAGGAATAATTGCAAGCAAGGGCCCCTGGTGACTATTAGACTTAGTAGTGAAAATTTCAAGGATCATCAGGATAGTTGTAGAGTCTTAAAGTATCACACTAAATATATTTATTAATCACTACAATAAAGTTAACATGTGTCCGCAAATTCTTTAAAATTGTTCCCCTCCCCCAAATGTTACCTAGCTGAACTTAAAAAATTGCTTCTAAAGAGGGGAATATGGAAAGGGGAAAATAATAACTTTATGGTTGAAAAGTTTGGCAGAAATAGCTTGAACCAAGTGATTAAGCTTAGCATTGCCAGTAATAAAGTATACTGATATTATGTATCCTCTGATATAATGCCATTAAAGGACACATTATGGTAATCTTTGCCAAATTATATAACCTCAGCTTAATTTATAAGAAAGTATTATACAAACTCAGTTAAGAGATAGTGTATAAAATATGTAACTAGTATTCTTTTAAAGTGTCAAATTCATGAAAAACAGGAAAAGACTGAAGAACATTAACAGATTGGAGGAGACCAAAGGGATATAATGACTGAATGCAGAGTGGTAGCCTGGGCTGGGTCCTGGAACAGAAAAAAAAAAAAAAAAGACATTAGTGGAGTAACTCAGGAAATCCAAATGAAGTCTGTCGTTTAGTTAATAGAATTGCACCAATCTTAATTTCTTATTTGTGATAAATGTACCATGGTAATAACATGAGATCTGAACATTGGGAGGTGTGGGCTGAAGGGTATATGGAAACTCCCTATACTATCTCTGCAACATTTCTGTAAGTATACCATTATTCCAAAATAAGTGGTTTTTAAAAGTTCACGTCTACAAACAATTAAATGTTTACTTTTATTTAATCTTTTAAAGTTTATTTATTTATTTTGAGAGAAGGAGAGATTGTGCACGCATGAATTGGGAGGGGCAGAGAGAGAAAGAGAGAGAATCCCAGTTAGGCTCCATGTGGGGCTGGAACTCATGAACCATGACATATGACCTGTGCCTAAACTAGGAGTTGGTTGCTTCACTAACTGAGCCACCCAGGTGCCCCTAAATGTTTATTTTTAAATAAATAATGACAAATGAGTAACATCATGGCAAAAATTGGAGAGGTTAGGAGAACTTTAGCTCTTCACAAAATGGATATGGCCTAGACTTTGATTCAGGATTATTCCACAGGGTAGCATTCTGTGTAACTATTTTTGGCTAAAGCATTAATAATATTTTATATATTTTAAGTACAGTTATGAACAGAGACAAAGCACGTCCAGGAAATAGCAGTGTGTATTTTTTTAAAACTATATATGTATACATGTTGAAAGATTTGGCAACAATAGGTTTTAGATGAATCTAATCTTCAAAAATGATACTAAAATTATAAAGAAGAAAATAATTCTTTCACTGGACATGAAGAGTTTTAAAATACTTAAGGGAGCTTGGGTGGCTCATTGGTTGAGCATCTGATTCTTGATTTTGGCTCCGGTCATGATCTTACAGTGCTGGGATCAGACCCCAAGTGAGGCTGAGCAGAGCCTGCTTAAGATTCTTTCTCTCTCAGGGGTGCCTGGGTGGCTCAGTCAGTTGAGCGTCTGACTTCGGCTCAGGTCACGATCTCGCAGTTGGTGAGTTTGAGCCCCGTGTCGGGCTCTGTGCCCAAGGCTCAGAGCTTGGAGCCTGCTTCGGATTCTGTGTCTCCTTCTCTCTCTTCCCGTTCCCCACTCATGCTTTGTCTCTCTCTGTCTCTCAAAGATGAATAAATGTTAAAAAAAATTAAAAAACCAAAAAAGGTTCTTTTTCTCTCCCCCTTTGTCCCTCTCCCCTGTCCACACGTGCTCTCTCTCTAAAATAAAAAAAAATAATAATGATAATAATAGGGCTGCCTGGGTGGCTCAGTCAGTTAAGCATCTGACTTTGGCTCACGTCCTGATCTCAAGATTTGTGAGTTCAAGCCCCGCATCTGGCCGTCTGCTGTCAGTGCAGAGTCCACTTCAGATCCTCTGTTCCCCTCCCTCTACCCCTCCCCTGCCTGCACTCTCACTCTCAAAAAATGAATAAACATGAAAAAAAAGTTTTAATTAAATAAAAAATAAAAATAAATACTTCAAAGTTGATGACTTTCATTTGCATATGCAAAGAGGTAGTAGACTATTAATTTATCTAACAAGTTTTGATGTTTTTCTCATATTGTTTTAACTATAAGCATAAATCCATTGTATTCTTATTGTATGATTGTGGATCTGGGTTTGTAATAACTCTCATATTGTTCTCCTTCGTTGAAATACATTTCCATCAGAATTATTTCCGGTTCACTCCTGCCTACCCACCTCATATGCAAACTGCTCTCTGGAGCCTTTCAAAATTACTATAACCCTCACTCTTACTTGTGCCTCTGTATGGCGTCTTTTTTCCCCTTAGTTAATGTGTGTGCCTTAGTCATTAGTTAGCGACTGAAGCTCATGCACTATTTTACACTTCTTTTTTTCCCCAAAGCACCTAGTACAGTGCTGAGCCTAAATAGAGAGTTAATGAATAATTGATTGCTTAATTAAACTGAATGCTTGTACAACAAGGATAATCCATTTCCTGACCCCGCAAGACAACACAGAAATTACTGATTATCAGAGGCTGCCCTTACTGCTTAACATTTATTCCAGATAAAACACTAAAGCCTCGAGTGCAAAAATCATACCAGATTAATGTTCATCCCTATATTACATGTAGAAGTTATTTGAGGCGGTTGCAGTATGGTGACTTTTGACCTACTTTCCATTTTAAAAATTAGATTAGGAGGGAAGCTCTGTAGATATACACCCATAGTATTCTTTTCTCTGAACAGCCAAATGAATATCACCACTACCAAAAATAAATAAATAAATAAAATAAGGGAATCAAAATAAAAGCTCACCAGTTGAAAGACTATTAAAAGTTCAGAGTTTTTTTTCTTTTAACAATCCTTTCTGTTACCTCTGGGAAAAAAACTCAAGGCAGTGTATTTTCATAGAAAATCTGACAAAAAACTTAGGAGCTGAAAGTTGAAATGAATTGAATTTTCAAAAGTCTGTGGAAACAGAAGGTGGGAATAAAAGTTTAAACTGAATAAAGAATAAATGACAAATGGAGGGGATCAATAGTATACTCCTGATATTCCTTTATTTTAAAAATTGTAGGATCCTGGATTATTTTCTGCTTTCCCCCAAATGGTTATGAACCCCACAGTCTTGTAAACATAGGAAATATGTCATACCTCATGATAAATGGTATCACTGACATATTTGAGAGTTTCAGCAAACATCCATTCTTGATAACATGAGGTATCAACATGATTTTGTTTGAGTTGAGTTATTAAGAACTCTGTAAAGGTCAGATTCCCACTTCAAATGAAAACATTGCTCCGAAATATAAACTCTTATAATGAGCTCACTCTAATTTTAATTAATAACTCTCATAGAAACCCTACAAAACAAATAAAAACAATTCATTTGACAACATATGGCAAACAATCTTTTTTTTAAATTATATCTTGTAACATCTATATTGTTGTTACAAGTAACTCTGGGATTTGCCTGCCAAAGAGACAATAAAGGAAAGGATGCCCTTTTCAAATATTTGTATTTCTTCTAGAGAGATAAATACAGAAGTGTGCAAAATAAAGAAGGAAAACAAAGATGTTCTCATCTAGTTCATGTGAGATTTTATCTCATGTAGAAATTTTTTGAAATTCATTTACAATTCTAGAGTCTCTGATTCATTGACTTCATTAATTTATAAGGGAATTAATCTCACTACTACTACTGCAAGCTCTTACCAGTATGTTTGCAAAAAGATTCTATTTTTAAAACAATAGTTGGAAATTAGTCATCATTTCACTGTTCATGTGTATATTTTCAGAATGAAATTAAGTGGAACATTTTTTGTGTGTGTTTTTGTAGAATCCCTCTACGTTTTAAACTAATTCCCTTTGACCCACAGGCTATTATAACACTTCCCATGAAAATGGATGCATTGTTTTCCTTAGCCCAAACTTGAAGTATCAGAAAATACAACCAGTAATATGTAGCAAACATATACTTTACTTAAAACTGTGGGTAGAGAAATATTTGAAAATATTTATATTTCACAGAACATTTTAAGTACCATATTTCCAGGGTTCTTTGTCACTAGCTGGTGGGTTAGACTTTGCCCACCTACTTTGTCAAAGAGAAGGTGATACCTGAGTTACTTTATAAAAATGTTGGACTTTACCCTTGAATCTTTGTTTTGTCATCCATTTATTCATTCATTGACTCACTCACTCACTCACTCACTCATCTATATAAGCATTTGTGGGCTGCCAAATGTGTGAGCTACTATGTTATTCACTGGGGCACCAATAGGCAGGAAAACCAAAACCAAACAAACCAACCACAAAGACTCGGCTTCTGTTTTCACAGAGATAAAAGATTAGAAGCGTGGGTTCTAATTAAACTATCACAGAAATAAATGTAGAATTACACAAGGGATACAGGAGTACTGATGCATAGGGGCACTTGTACCCCAATGTTTATAGCAGCACTCTCAACAATAGCCAAATTATGGAAAGAGCCTAAATGTCCATCAACTGATGAATGGATAAAGAAATTGTGGTTTATATACACAATGGAATAGTACGTAGCAATGAGAAAAAATGAAATATGGCCTTTTGTAGCAACGTGGATGGAACTGGAGAGTGTGATGCTAAGTGAAATAAGCCATACAGAGAAAGACAGATACCATATGGTTTCACTCTTATGTGGATCCTGAGAAACTTAACAGAAACCCATGGGGCAGGGGAAGGAAAAAAAAAGAGGTTAGAGTGGGAGAGAGCCAAAGCATAAGAGACTGTTAAAAACTGAGAACAAACTGAGGGTTGATGGGGGGTGGGAGGGAGGGGAGGGTGGGTGATGGGTATTGAGGAGGGCACCTTTTGGGATGAGCACTGGGTGTTGTATGGAAACCAATTTGACAATAAATTTCATATATTAAAAAAATAAAAAATAAAAAAAATGTAGAATTACAGCTTTGACCAGTGCTATGAAGAGAGGGACCCGGTACCATTTGATGTCAAGCTAAGAAAAGGCTTCCCGAAGTGAAGGATGGTAGGGGAGACAACAAACAAGCAAAGGAGGTAGCATTCAGTCAGTCATGTGTTCAATGCTATTTCTTGGTGCTGATGAAATCACAGGTGCTGTCGTAGGTACTGGGGAAGTAGCCACAGTGAGACTTGGAAAATGGTTGAAAGTACATGGATTTTTTTAGCAACTGAAAGATTGATGAGCTTGGAGCATGGGTGAAGGAAGTACGAGATGGAACCTCTAGGTCGGTGGAAGCAGGGGTACATCGATCCCTGTAAGCACTGTTTCACCCTAGAAGCATTGTGAAGCCATTGGAAGAGTCTAAGGGAACGGGAATGACACAACCAGGTTATATTTCAGAAACTGCTTTGGGTGCCTATTTGGAGAAGATTTTCATGAAAGCAAGCTTTAAAGTCCTTTCCAGACTCATTGCCCTTTGAGGAAGCCCGCCTCCTCTTTATTATGAGGAGAGTTTGGCATTAATGAGGCATATACAAGGTGGCTCTATTCAGTCTACAGTACTCCATCCTTTGGAAACTACCCATCATCCCTTCCCTTTACAAAAAAATCTCTTTGCAGTTTACCTGAAAAAGATGGAAGAATCATTTGGGATTGGAAGTCGGATGATAAAGTTAGTGTGTTCTTTATCTAAATAGTGTGCGTGTGTGCGTGTGCGTGTGTGTGTGTGCGTGTGTGTGTGTGTGTGTGTGTGTGTATGCAGTTCTTTTCTTTCCTCTGATGAAAAAAAAATCTGTTCCTTTAATTTATGTTCATGTCATCTTTCCATAAAGAATTTGAGCCAACTGAAAGTCTACTTACTGTCTTGATTAGACCAGTATGTGTTTATTCCTGTAACATATTTTAAATGGGTTTTCCCATTTACATTCAGTCAGGTTTATTTTTTATCACAACATGTTGGTGGTAGCGTTATGTGGCTGTCAAAATGGGCTGTGTTGATGTGTTTTTGTTAAAACAACAAGGAATTATTAAGAGGCTCTGCATGTGCTCTGCTAGGTGCTTGTGTAGCTCTCCTAGCTTTTTATCAGATGGGGCATTTATCTTGTAAAGATCCAGCTAACTTTATAACCACAGATAGCAGCCGGTACTTTCTCACGCACAGGGTTTTGCTTTTTTTTTTTTTTTTTCTTCTCCTGCTTTAAAAAGAGTTCACTGTGTCTCCAGACAGGTGTGTAGACGTTGAGGTAGAGTCTTTTGTAGCAAAATCAAACATGTTACTGTTTCATTTCTATGAATATAAGTGGATTGTATAGTATAAATGTGGATTCACCATCATGTTTTCTATAGCAAGACTATATGTAATGATTTCAGCTAGTTACTTGTAGAGCTGAGAAAAGCCACAGATGCAATACAAAACAAATTTTCTTTGTGGAAGTAAAGTGTTATAATTTTCAAATAAAGGCAAACATATTTCCTTTACCCAGTAGCTTGAAAGGGGACCTGTGTGCGTAAGAGGCAAAATAATGCAGGGATTAAGTGTTGCTAGGTGGACGTGGACTAGAGTTCTAATCCTGTCTCCACCATTTATCACCTGTACAACATTGACCAAGGTGCTTGCTCTCTGCGTCTCAGTTATCTGGGTTCTGAAATGGGTACAATTGTAATGTCTCCCTCATCTGGTTCTGATGAGGATTAAGTGAAACAGAGAATGTGCCTGGCATATAGTAAGGGATTAAAAAAATGATAATAGTTAAATCACTTAAGTTGAATAAATTATATGATTAAAAGTGGTGAAAGAATTAGCTCTCTGAGACTCACACCTTGTAGAGAACGTTGCTTAGTTCTCCAATGTTTGCTTTTAATTCTCTGAGTGACAGCTAAAGGAAGAAAAAAAGATGTAGGGAAAGATTGACTTATGAAATTCAAATAAGTAGCATTTCAAACCACTGTTCTTCATCACTGAGAAACAGCTTATTTTTGCATATTTAAAAGATGAAAGAATGCATACATATTAATTTTAAATTAGGCTTTCTAATGGGGGTAGAACTTTTCATGTGATTTCCACTGGTGAAAAATGAGGCATTCACGCTCAGGTGAACGTTTTAGTGTTTCAGGCAAGAATAAATTAACTATAGCAATTGAAGGTATACCCAAATATCCTCATATTTTGAAGAAAAGTGTATGTGTGTGTGTTTATTACGAATGCTGGATGAAAAATAGATGTGATGACCATACTTTTGCTCAGTGGGTTACCATCAATAGGATATTTAAGATTTCTCTGTTGTGTTTTTCTTTTTTGGGGAACATTGAGATGACTATTATCAGAGTAAAAGAAAGCTATTGTGTTTCATCCAAAGGTGGTATCTAAGTATTTCACTTAGCTGAAATGTAGCAAATACACATAATAATTTGTATTTTCCTGAGAAGCAACTCAGATAATGGTATATAATAGGATAACTGCACATATTAATAACTAAAGATTAGATATGGGTTATATCTCAGGTCAGTAAACTTCCAGTTACCAGCTGCTTTAATTGCATTTGCAGTAAACTTATAGAGGGTTTGAACAATGTGGAGGTTGATGATGTACTTGGTTATGATGCATTAGCATGCCCAGCTGGGAAGTCTCTGTAAATCCAACCTATCCACCCTGGTCTGTCTTCAGGATTCCCTGTTCTGTGGGCCTTCCAAGCATTGTCTGATACTAATCATAGTAATCATAATTTTTGGTAGTTCTTATATTACTAATGCCATAATTTTTACTGTTATGTCATTAACATCACTATCACCATCATCATCTTCATCATCAATATTTCTTGAATGCTAAAAGTGAGCAAGCTCTGTGCCCATCACTTTATTTGATCATCTCAATAGCCCTCTGTAAGATATATGCTGTTATTATCCTCTATTTATGGGTGAGAAACTGAGGCTTAGCAAGCTTAAATACTTACCCAAGTTCACACTGCAAATAAAAGATGGATCCAAACTTTAAATTTACGCAGCATAACTCCAAAGCTGTAATTACTTAACCACTACACTTTATTATCCAATACTATCATTAAAATAATAGATTTTTAACTGTGAACTTTTCTGTGCTTTTCTGTGTTTTGACTTTGTAGTTGAGAGTTCTTTCCTCCCAAACATATATTCTCTCTTCTGTCCTTAGAATTAGGATCTGTATATTTTAGCTAGGCATGTGGCCATCGAGAGTAAGAATGCTATATCCTAAACTTCCCATGCATCCATATGATTTATGTCTGTCTAATGAGATGCTGATGAAAACTCCTTAAATAGGAGAAGTGTGTCTTCCATTGATCCTTTCTTTTCTCTCTCAGATAGTTTGGGGTCCTGGGGCTGGCACTGGACCAGTCATCACAGAATATAATATGGAAGCCACACCCAAAAGATAGTAGAAATGCAGCGCAAAAGGACCTGGGCTCCTTGACACTGTGCCTCATTGAACAGCCCTAAACCAGCTCTTTCCAGGCTTATTTTTACTTCAGAGAAATAAATTTCTAGTGTACTTATATCTTGGTTATCTTGGGGTTTTGTTCTCTTAAATCCAACCTAATCCTGCCTAATATACTTTTGGGGCAGAGAGTCTTTTTATAAGTATGAATAATCCTAACATTTAAAAAGTACTTAGAAAAGGGGTGGCTGGGTGGCTCAGTCGGTTAAGCATCCGACTCCTGGTTTCAGTGCCGATCATGAACTCAATGATTCTTGAGTTTCAGACCCATGTTGGGCTCCGCACTGACACTGTGGAGCCTGCTTGGGATTCTCTCTCTCCCTCTGTCTCTTCCCCTTCCCTGCTGCTCTCTATCTGTCTCTCTCAAAATAAAAAATAAATGAACATGAAAAACAGTACTTACTAAACATCAGATTGCTTCATGGTAATTATAGATTTCCAGATATGTCCAAGGCCTAAAATCATGAAAATCACACTAAGTCTATTATCCATAAATCCAAAGCTGTAGTATACTTGAAACCCGCAGATGGATAGTTTATTAGGCTAAGGTTTATTTGGCGGCCACTTCAGTCACTTCTTTCATGTTAACACATAGTGTAGTTGACATAAAATGCTATTGTATACACATTTCTAGGCACCCTTTCAGTGCTGACAGATTAAGGAAAACTTACTTTAAAGAAAACTCCCCTTTCTGAATTAATGTCATCTCTTGTTATAGCAATCTTAACTTACTATTATTGAAGTAAAAGAACCTGTCAATTACTATACAAATCCACATTCTAATAGTCATGCATACTCCTGTTCACTCATTGCAAAGGGAATCTTGTGAAAGTTAGTTCAAACCAACTCAAGAGAGAAGCCTAACACTTGCCTTCCAGCAAAAGCTATCAATGATATAGAGCTGAGATGCCAAACAAGAGAAGAAAATTCATTACAAAATTATTAAAGAGCCAAACCGGTACAGCTCAGTGTTCCTTTTGTCTTGAGAAGATTGTCTAATGCATTACTTTCTCTTAAGAGATGAAAATGTTGTCGTAAAATAAGATGGGAAAAGCGTTCCTCTTCATTTTTTCTTTCTTTTATTTACTAACTCCGTCCTTTAATAAGTATGTTCCAACCTCCTGGGCTGAGCACTAGGCTCACCTCTGGTGATACAGGAATAAACAACATTGACAAAAGTCATGCCTACCCAGAACTTACTTTTTCAGGGAGGAAGTCAAACAATAATCAAAGCAACGGAAAAAATAAGATGTTTAGACAGTGGTTAAAGTTAACAAGATAATGAGATTGAAAATGATTGGAGACCAGGGGAGGTCAGGTCAGATCTCAGAGGGTGTGTGATTTGAGCTGAGACTTAGATGACAAGATACACTAGTCTCATGGAAATTTGAGAGAAGAGCCATCCAGGCAGCAAAAGTAAGAAGTGCACAGATCTTGAAGCTGGAACAGGCTGCGCTGAGTCAAGATGCAGGAAATAACTTTGAAGTTTGTGGAGCATAGAGGAAAAGGGAAGAGTGATGGGTGCTAAGATCAGGGCAGTGGGCAAGACTGGCTCATGTAAGACCTTGAAGCCATGGTCAGGTGTTTGGATTTTATTCTCAGTTCTTTCAGGATGAGAGGCAGTGGAAGTAACAATTTTATCTTAGAGACCTGTTTTTCTCTGGTTTTGTATAATTTCCAACTGAAACTCAGTTTTAGGATGTGAACTACCTACGTTCTCATACCTGTATAATTTAAGTGACCATCATGGCCAAACTTTGTCTCATATTTTACAAGTGCTCATGTTATTGGGAATATGAAGGCTGAAACCAGTTATGGATTGTGATCTATGATAAATCATGAATTTGACTCAGTTATGAGCCTCTTTTTGTCCATATTGAAAGAATTCATAAATAGTAAACTCAGCCTTATCTGTCGGTAACATAATAGGTTGATTAAATATTGATTTTTAATAATCTGCCGTTTCTTATTTGATAATTTTCATAGTTGCTTTTTTCCTATTTCTAGAAAAAATCTGTATATCTATATATCGTTTTTTTTTTTAAACATATCTTTGAAACACCATAGTAAACTACTAAATAGATGGATAGGAGTGGGAATGGGGAGAAATAGTAACACCAAATTTTATCTTTATGAAACCTTTTTATATTGTTTGCAAAGTATGAACAGTCTACTCATGGGACTTACAGTATGCAACTAAGACACATAAGAAACAGTCTGCTTTGTTTGCAGGGTCTAAGTGAGAAACAATAAATACACACTCATGTAGCCTGCTCCTATAAGGAAGAGAGACATCAGCAATCAGCCTCCTATAGTCCCCTGCTCCAACCAGTGGCTCTACACATCCACTACTCATCAATGAGTTGTCAAGCGAAACTAGCCCATCAGTTGCCTTAACTGACAAGGAACAAAGATGATATGCATCTTTTCTGAGACTGAGAATTCTGTGTTCATTTTTCAAAATAGAGGGGAATTTTTGAAAAAAAAAACATGGACCCAAGGGACTTAAAGATAAATGAAATGTGGGAAGTATTCTGTAAATATTAGATTCCATATTTTTCTGAGAAAGTTAAAAGATACTCTTTTGATCGCAGAGTATCTCACACACTTCTCTCAAACTTATTTATTGTTATTTTAAGTCCAAATTTTGTTGCTTTTGTGCAAATACCTTTATAAGACTTAGATACATTAAACCTTAGTTTGCGTGTGTAATTCATTCATTCCAGAAGCATGCTTGTAATCCACTTGTATATCAAAGTGAATTTCAAGAACTGTTGCCTCAGTTGTGATCATGTGACATTCCACATCACGTACTACTTGTATTGCAAGACATCATTCATTTATCAAGTTAAAATTTATTATAAATGTTTGCTTGTCTTGTGGAACACTCACAGAACAAGTTACTCGCAATTCAGGGTTTTACTGAGAACAGTGTGAAAAAGGCAACTGAGTTAGGTGAAGAATAAAAAAATTCCAACGTTCTAAATATGTAATATTTACAAGAAATAGCAAAGATTTGTTTTTATAATATATTAAAAATAAAATTCTAGCACAAGTCATTGGGCATAAAATGGCATCTACCCCTTATTTGGTTTCTCTTAAAAGAGAAATTAAAAATTTGGGTGAAAAAAGAATTGGGGTGAGTACCCATGATGATTTCATTATTAAAATGCTTTTTTCTACTGAGATATATTCCCCTTTAATTTATGTAACTTATTTTATGACATAAAAAAGGCTTTATTTGGGGAAAGTTCAAATACATACCAAAGTAAACAATATAAAAAACCCCCAAGTATCCATCACACAACTCCAATAGCTGTCAACCTATGGAAATCTTTTTTTTATTAGTAAGTTTTAAATTTTAATTCCAGTAGTTAACATACAGTGTTATAATAGGGTTATATATAGTCAACCTATGGAAATCTTTTTTTATATTAGTAAGTTTTAAATTTTAATTCCAGTATAGTTAACATACAGTGTTATATTAGTTTCAGGTGTACAATATAGTGATTCAACAATTTTATACATTACTCAGTGTTCATCATGACAAGTGTACTCTTTAATTCCCATCATCTATTTCACCCATCCCCCCCATCTCCCCTCTAGTAACCATCAGTTTATTGTCTACAGTCAAGAGTCTCTTTCTTGGTTTGTCTCTCTTTCTCTTTTTTTGCTCATTTGTTTTGTTTCTTAAAATTTCACATATATATGAAATCATATGATATTTGTCTTTCTCTTACTGACTTATTTCACTTAGCATTATATCCTCTAGCTCCATAAATGTCATTGAAATGGGAAGATTGCATTCTTCTTTATGGCTGAATAATATTCCATTGTCTGTGTGTGTGTGTGTGTGTGTGTGTGTGTGTGCCACTTCTGTTTTTATTTTTCACAAATAAATATCTGTTGGTGGACACTTGGGCTGATTCCATAATTTGGTGATTGTAAACAATGCTGCTATAAGCAAACATAGGGGTGCATGTATCCCTTTAGTGTTTTGTATTTTGGGAGTAAATACCCATAGTGCAATTCCTGGGTCATAGGGTAGTTCTATTTTTAACTTCGTGAGGAACCTCTGTACTGTTTTCACAATGGCTGTACCAATTTGCTCTCCCATCCTCAATGCAATAAAGTTCCTTTTTCACCACATGCTCACCAACGCTTGTTGTTTCTTATGTTTTTTTCTTTTAGCCATTCTGACAGATGTGAGGTGATATCTCATTGTGGTTTTCATTTGCATTTCCCTGATGATAAGTGATGTTGAACATCTTTTCATGTGTCTTTTGGTCATCTGTAGGTCTTCTTTGGAGAATGTCCGTTCCTGTCTTCTGACCACTTTTAATTGGATTATTTGTTTTTCAGATGTTGAATTGTATAAGTTCTTTATTTTGGATACTAACTTTTTATTGGATATGTCATTTGCAAATATCTTCTCCCATTCCAAAGGTTGCCTTTTAATTTTGTTGATTATTTCCTTTGCTGTGCAGAAGCTTTTTATTTTGATGTTGTCCCAATAGTTTATTTTTGCTTTTGTTTCCCTTGCCTCAGGAGACATAGTTAGAAAAATGTTGCCATGGCCAATGTCAGAGAAATAGCTGCCTATGCTCTCTCCTAGGATTTTTATTGTTTCAGGCTCACATTTAGGTCCTTGATCCATGCTGAGTTTATTTTTTGTGTGTAGTGTAAAAAAGTCTTCCAGGGGCGCCTGGGTGGCTTGGTCAGTTAAGCATCTGATAAGCATCCAACTTCAGGTCAGGTCATGATCTCACGGTCCGTGAGTTCGAGCCCCGCGTCGGGCTCTGTGCTGACAGCTCAGAGCCTGGAGCCTGTTTCAGATTCTGTCTCCCTCTCTCTGACCCTCCCCCGTTCATGCTCTGTCTCTCTCTTTCTCGAAAATAAATAAACGTTACAAAAAAAATTTTTTTTAATAAAAAAAAAAAGTGTTCCAGTTTCATTCTTATGCAGGTAGCTTTCTAGTTTTCCCAACACCATTTGTTGAAGAGACCTTTCCTTATTGTTTATTCTAACCTCCTTTGTTGAAGATTAATTAACCATGTAATTGTGACTTTATTTCTGTGTTTTCTACTCTGTTCTATTGATCTATATGTCTTTTACTGTGCCAGTACCATACTGTTTTGATTACTACAGCTTTGTAATATAATCTGGAATCTGGAATCTGTAATATAATCTGGAATCTGGAATCTAGAATTGTCATTTCTCCAGTTTCTCTTTCTTTCTTTCTTTCTTTCTTTCTTTCTTTCTTTCTTTCTTTCTTTCTTTCTTTTCCTTTTACTGGATCGCTTTGGCTTTTTGGAGTCTTTTCTGGTTCTATACAAATTTTAGGATTGTTCTAGTTCTGTGAAAAATTTTGGTGTTTTGGTAGGGATTGCATTAGATCTGTAGATTGCTTTGGGTAGTATAGATATTTTAACAATATTAGTTCTTCCAGTCTGTGAACATGGAATGTCTCTCCATTTCTTTGTGTCATCTTCAATTTCTTCCAACAGTGTTTTACAGTTTTCAGAGTACAGGTATTTCACCTCTTTGGTTAAGTTTATTCCTGGGTATTTTATTATTTTTCATGCAATTATAAATGGGATTATTTTCTTTATTTCTCTCTATTGCTTCATTATTAGTGTGTAGAAAGGCAACAGATTTCTGTAGAATGATTTTGTATCCTGTGACTTTACTGCATTAGTTTTTCAGTTCTAGTAGTTTTAACAGGTACATCCTGGTCGTCTTGCAAAATGAGAACTGCCATGTGATGTTGACCGGGTTTGCTTTGGTCTTCTAGGGGAGCATGCCTGCGGTGCCAGGTCTTAGGGCAAATGTGATTTAGAAGGGCATGTCCCTTGAAACATGGGGTGCAGGGCTTGGTGCAGCCAACTTAGGTAGCAAGTGTAGACATCCACTGGTTCCTGTAAGTGACCATGTGTTTACACTGGGTATGGGGGAGGAGAATGGCACCTTCCAACTCCTTTGTTTCTGGAGGATTTCCTTGTGATCCCTGCCTTTCCAGGCTTTGCTCTGAGATGAATAAATAAGTCTCCTTCCTGCATGCCCCAGATGTTTTTCAGACTGCTGGTTTATGCTGTGTCTCCACTAGATGTTTGTCATGTTGTCTCTTTAAGGTTGGGAAATCAGCTTCCTAACACCCTCTGAGCTCTCTCTGAGCCCAGCCCGCTGATTTTTAAAATTCCAGGTTTTAAGTCCCACTGGTTGTAAGAACTTACAAAATTTGGCCCCTCTCGCTTTCACTGCCAAATATTATGAGGATTCGTCTTCCCCATGAGGGTTCTCCACAGTGATAATCTGTTTCTTGCCTTTCTTCATCATGGACTCCCTCCCAGCAGCAGATGCCCATTGTTCATTTTGCTCACAAACTGTCTCCACTCTTGCTGCCTTCATCCATGTGGTCTCTTTGCATTTAGTTGTGGAGTTTCTTCTGCCAGTCTTCAGCTTGTTTTCTGGGTTATTTACACTGATGTGAATTTTATCTAGCTATATCCCTTGGATGAAGTGAGCTTAAAGTCCTCTTATTCCACCATCTTCCCTGCCTCCTTCCTGATTTGTATAACTTTTTAAAAGTATTTTTGATAGTAAAGGCTGAAATGAAGACAATCCTTCTTATTTAAGTTTCCTGTTCCTAAAAAGTTACTATTTTATTTTATTCGAGGCTCTTGAACTTTATGTTTTGTAACATCTGACAATATAGACTGGCAGCAGAACATTAAGAAATGTTAACGAAGAAAGTCTGTGATGGGATGAGGTGGAGGAGGGAGCTTATAGTGGTTGTTGGAATTTTCTGTTGGTTGAAAGGCATGTGGGTCATTCACATATAATGCTGTTTTGTTTTTAGTAACATTGTTGCATTTGTTTTAGGACTTCAAATAATTTTAAATTCTTTTTTGCAATGTTTATTTTTGAGAGAGAGAGAGAGACAGAGGACATGCAGGGGAGGGGCAGAAACAAAGGGAGACACAGAATTCGAAGCAGGCGCCAGGCTCTGAACTGTCAGCACAGAGCCCAACGCAGGGTTTGAACTCACAAACCATGAGATCACGACCTGAGCTGAAGTCGGATGCTTAACCGACTGAACCACCCAGGCACCCCAAAACTTCAAATAATTTTAAATGATGGTATAGAAATCCCACTTCATCAAAATGAGAAATGGATCAAGAAGAAAATTGGTTCAGCACCTTGAAAGGAGACAAGTTTTACTCATTTTTGAGCCCTCAGTATAGTATTGGACACTGAATAAATGTTTGTTGAATAAATGAATAACCTGAATAAAGCTTTTACCTTTTAAAAAAATGAGATGACTACTCATTCTCTAAATGAAATATAAATGCCAAAAGGTATGTCTATAGATTTTAATTTCCCTCTAGACTTCCAAGCTGCAACAGTTGTTTTATATAGTGCAGAAATATTGCTCTTTCCCACTAACTCTGACCCTGAAAATACCTGTTACAAATAACTGAGCTCTCTAATAGTTCGTAATAATCCTGTCCTCCCAGCAGAACTAATCAGTGATTTGGAATCAAATTGGCAATTCTAAAAATGAGACATTGCTCACTTTGATTTCTTATGTGATTATCATCTTTGTATTAAAGGAGACAATTGCAATATGTTAGCATCAGTCAATATTATGAACAAACTTTCAAACCATGAGGTTTGATGATTACGACCTATTGTGATGTTATTTTTTAAACTTCTGTTGCTAATTGTTTGCAGTGATAAAGTTCATATTACACTGGGAAACTCGTAATTTTACTTAAATTTTTAATATTTAAGTATTATTTTGTCTTTTACCTTCCTTTGAGTTGTTTATAGTAATCTAATGAGTTTCCTATTATTTATATATACATATATATTTTAATGTTTATTTTCTCTTAGAGAGAGAGAGAGAACAAGTTGAGCAGGAGTGGGTGAGGGGCAGAGGGAGAGGTAGACAGAGAATCCCAAACAGGCCCCTACACTATCAGCGCAGAGCCTGATGCAAGGCTCGAACTCAGAAACCATCAGATCATGACCTGAGCTGAAATCAAAAGTTGGACACTTAACCGACTGAGCCACCCAGGTGCCCCTCCTATTTATATTTTTCTTAAAATGTTATTAAAACCAAATCACAAAATTTGCCATGCTTATTATATTGACTGGTGCTGCATACTAAAATCTTGAAAACATATTTTTGAAAGATGTTAATAATTAATTTTAAAGGAAAAAATCCATATTATTCCATAAATTGCTTATAAAAAATATTTAAACCTGTTAGGTTAGTCATAGAGAACAGGGAAGTCAAGGCCATAAAATAATTCTCAAGGGGCCAGTTAGCATCACATGGAGAAAATCTCTTGACCAGCTTATAATTCAAATACTAACTAACCCACTAACTGAAAGACCAAGGCTGCTATTCAGAGCAATGATTAAGTTAAGAAAATTAACTGGCTTAATGCAAATCATAATAATAAATAATAAAAAATAATGAAACATACAACTTAGTTTGGGGTCAGAAAAACATTGCCTTCATATATGACAGACATTTTAAAAGTGTTATATATAGATTAAATGATTACAAATTCCAAATTACAGATGGCCTTGGTACTAAAATAAAGTTAGTGCAGTCTTTCATACTGAATATATTTATCCATGGGAAAACAATCTAGATATAAGCTGCTAAACTTTGGGTACCTATCTCCCTCAGCAAAGTTAGATCTCACATAGAAGACAGTCTTCTTTGTCTTTCTCTCCTGATAGGCACATGACTTTGAGCTGATGATTTATAATTCAGTATAAATAAAAGAATAATTGTCATGTTTATTCTCTATTCAATTCCAAAGAAAGATTTTTCTAAAAATTCTTATAAATTTTTCAGATAAGAGCTAAACCAGTGTATATCTTTATCACTGAAAACATCAAAGTTTGAGATCATCTATTACCCATTGTAAAAATAGGTTGTCAGTTATTTTTTCTCTTAAATAGTTAAAATTTAAAATCTGTATCTCAGTTTAACCAAGAATCTATTTACTTGTTACACATTATATTTAGGTATGTGTGCTTAATTTATGTCTTTTTTTAACAATGCAAATAATTCTTGATAATTTGGTTTTTTTTTTTTTTGTTTACTTGTTCAAGTTGTATAGTAAGTATATTTTTATTGTATTTTCATTAATTATTCTCAGGTCATATTTGAGTAATTGCATGGTAGCAACTTGAATTCCTAGCAGAGTACCTTAGAGGATTTTGAGGGGTTGTCAAAATCATCCTTGAAGGAAACATTGCTTTGGGTGGAGCTCTTTTGTCAGTTACCACAAGCTGGACCCCAGAGATCTCTCAAAGCATATAGGGGGGAAACAGAAATGTGGTCCATATCAAATGTCAGTCATAGTCATTTTATGAAAATGTCCTCATCAAGAAATTATTAACATTGTACCTGGGAAGTTCCCTCAAGTTTATTTAGTTTTGTCTCTGAAAGGAAGCTGCTCTCAACTCTTGGAGGACTTCCTTCAGTAGAAGATCACCTGCAAATTTACTGACACAGTATTTGAACAGAGTTTTAAAAATACAAATTGTGTTGTGCTTGGCATTGCTCTTTGAATGCTTTTAGCATTGAGGAATGTGTGTGGCAGAAATTGTCTTGATTATATTCCATAATGAGAGTATGTCAGAGATGTTACTGAATCTTGCAAATCAGTAAGCTGGAATAAGCATACCTGCTGTTGGCCATCTTTATTTCAAGAGGTGTGTACATGCTCTGTGGATAACTGATGTTTCAGAAATTATTATCCCACATACTTTTTAGTACCACTCTTTTGTTAGTGTATATATTATAATCTGTTGCAAAGTGATAGAATGGATTATTTTTTAAAAAATAATATTTCCTCAGGGGTGCCTGGGTGACTCAGTTGGTTGAGCGTCCAACTTCGGCTCAGGTCATGATCTCATGGTTCGTGAGTTCGAGCCCCGCGTCAGGCTCTGTGCTGACAGCTCAGAGCCTGGAGCCTGCCTTGGATTCTGTCTCCCTCTCTCTCTGCCCCTCCCCTGCTCATGCTCTGTCTCAAAAATAAATAAATATTAAACAAAAGAATAAAAAAAACTTTAAAAAAATAATAATATTTCCTCAGAGGCACATTTCTGTCTCTACTTTGAAGGTTAAGCATATTGACAACATAATCAATTATAATCATTGTGAAAAAGATGTATAATGAAGGTATGGCACATACATAATACTTTATCATAGAACCCATAAAAGCACAATATTTATCAGAAGTGTATGGTTTCTTTATACCAATTTACAATGAAGTGGGGGATACTGTAGGGATGAGACATGGTTGAATCAAGGAAAAATGGTAACAGTGGAAGAACAGTATTTCAAATTCATAGTGCTGAAGTTGATTCATAAAGTGATTTACTTTTTTCAATCAAGTATCAATAGTATCAAATTCAGTTAGTAACATGTACAAGAGTTCCTTTGTGAATTGAGAAATATCTTTATTCAATTTGATATATCCCAGCCATCCTTAGTCAATAGCTCCCTCTTTAGACCTATGGGAGTTATCAACATTTATTTATGCCTTGGAAAATCAATTTACAGGGACTTTTGTGTAGGTACCTGCTGAAATCTCCCTAAATTAGTTTTGGAAGAAATATTTCCACTTATGGAACAGATAAAACCTCTGGAAGTAAAAGGTTGAAAATAAATTGTGAATAAAGTGCTGAAATTGGAGTAAAAATTATGTTTAAATATATTAATTTGGTACTTGTACATGATCCAATGGCAATAAAACTTAAACTTTTCAAATACAATAGTCTATTTTCAATCTAACAGATTAGTATATCAAACTCTAAGCTTTTGGGCTTATTCTTAAATTTCACTGTGTTTTATTTTCTTATTTGTCAGCATGGTTTAGTCTTTCTTTTACTCTGCATGAGCACAACTCCATAAAGTTATATCCTTATTATGGGATTGGGTTAGCTTCTTTTGGTTTCAGTGGTTATAGTTTTCTATCATCGACTGCAATATTCCTTATTAAAATCTGAAGCCAATATCAGGTTCAGCTTATAAGGTTGCTTCTCTTTCTCTCTTCTTTAATTAACATGTTTATTTCCACAAATTTGAAATCTAATAGATTTTAGAGAGTTTTTAAGAATTTAACAATTGTTATAGAACTCCCAAAAAGAGATAAAATGAAAAGCACTATTCATTTTACCCCTATACAGATATAATTATACTTAATATTTAATAAACTTCCCTCTTTCTGTTTTCTGTAATGCATGTTTTTATAATATCGGCATGAAGCTGAAAAAATGTTTCTGTTTTTTTTAGAGAGAGAGCATGCAAACAAGGTAGAGGGGCAGAGGGAAAGAGAAAGAGAGAGAATCTTAAGTAGGCTGCATGTTCAGCACAGTGCCCGACACGGGTGTCAATCCCACCACCCTGGGACCATGACTTCATCTGAAATCAAGAGTCAGATGCTCGACTAACTAAGCCACCCAGCTACCCTGTTTTCTTTTTTTTCTTTTTAAGTTTATTTATTTGAGAGCAAGAGAAAGAGAGAGCGTGTGTGCAGGTGTTAGTGGGGGAGGGGCAGAGAGAGAGGGAGAGAGAATACCAAGCAGGCTCTGTGCTATCAAGGTAGAGCATGACACGCGACTTGATCCCAGAAACTGCGAGATCATGACCTGAGCTGAAATCAAGAGTTAGAGGCTTACCCATTTGCCACCCAGCTACCCCAGTATGGTTTTATATCTTTTCAAAAAGTCAGTATTACAACAAGAATCATTAATGATAGATTTTATGCATTTCCCTCATGTAATTAAATATCTTTTGAAAATACCATTGGAAATTTCTCAATATTTCATAAACAGAAGTACCAAACTAACTTAGACATTGTTGCACATTTAGCATATTGCTGCTACAGCTATATTTTTGAATGGCTTTCTCATTTTTCCCTCAGATAGTGTCCTGGAAGTGAAATGGTTGCGTGCAAAGGCAAGACACTTTAGATACATTGCCAAGCAGCTTTTCAGAGTGGCAGTACACAGTATTACTCCTAAAAAAGAGATTCTGATTTAAACGATTTCAGACTGATATATTTTATTTATTTATTTATTTATTTATTTATTTATTTATATGTTTGTTTATTTTTTATTTAAAAAAATTTTTAACCTTTATTTATTTTGGAGACAGAGAGAGACAGAGCATGAACGGGGGAGGGTCAGAGAGAGGGAGACACAGAATCTGAAACAGGCTCCAGGCTCTGAGCTGTCAGCACAGAGCCCGACATGGGGCTCGAACTCGCAGACCGCGAGATCATGACCTGAGCCGAGGTCGGCCACTTAACCGACTGAGCCACCCAGGTGCCCCTATGTTTATTTATTTTTAAGAGAGAGAAAGAGAGACAGCGAGCTGGGGAGGGGCAGAGTGGGAGACACAGAATCCGAAGCAGGCTCCAGGTTCCGAGCTGTCAGCACAGGTCCCGATGCGGCACTCTAACCCATCATCTGTGAGATCATGACCTGAGCCGAAGTCAGCTGCTTAACCGACTGAGCCACCCAGGCACCCCTAATGTTTATTTATTTTGAGAGAGAGAAAGAGCATGCTTTTGTGAGGGGGGGAGGTGCAGAGACAAAGGGAGAGAGAGAATCCCAAACCCGCTCTAGGCTGTCCGCGTGGAGCCTGGGGCTTGATCCCAGGAATTGCTAGATCATGACCTGAGCCAAAATCAAGAGTTAGACGCTTAGCGATGGAGCCACCCAGGTGCCCCTAAGGTTGATAATTTTAAGCTAGAATTTACTTTACCAAGCTCTCCAGTTCACACCCACACATACTCACATGCTCCCCACCATACTAAATATCTTATTGACTGTATACTTATGAAAGCACTACTTTAAAAGGAAGTGAAAATACCAGTCTCTCTTAGAAGTATACAATAGTTATCCTGGTGGCATTTAACTGAGGTGTTTCCAGTTATTATTTAATTTGCATTTTAAAAGCATTTATTATAAGTTAATGAATCAATTGATTCTCCAGGGAACATTTAATAAGATTTATTGCCTTATAAAATTTATATGGCTCTCAGCTAACTAACTGAAATTATAATTATTAGCAGTTGCATAATTACATTTGTGGTAATTCGGGAGATGACCAAAGACAGGAAATATTTATAACTTTTTACATTTTATGTAGAAATGGATGGTTTTAACATGTGATTTTAAAACATATTCATAACTTCAAAGCACCTGCATTTATTTTTTAATTTGAAATGTATTTTAAAAATCTGTTAGCTACAAATACAAGTCCTTCATCATAGCAGTAGTAGTGCAGAGGAACTAAAAGGGCAATAAATTTAAAAATGTTAAATCCAGAGAGTTTAAAATGCTATATTGCCCAAGCAATCTATACCTCCCCCACTTGAAATGTAAAAGTTCCTAAAAGTTCCTAACCTTCTATAACTTATCTTCTGATGTTTTATGAGCTGTTCTCAGGCCACTCCTATTCATCCATTTCATCCCAGTCTTCCTGGCCCTAAGAACATAAGCAGCTCCATCGCTTCCCTGAAGGCTCATTCCCTTCCCTACATGACCTCCTTCCTCCTCTCCATTCCACCAGCTCCACCTCAGCTGTCACTGAGGCCTATTAATATCAATTCCTCCATGAAACCTTCCCTATCATTGTCTCCTCTTACCATCGCCTTCCTGATCTTTCAGAACATTTGATCTTATCTAATACTTTCTTTTTCCTATTCCTTCTGCCTGGTAACCCATTCCTTACTTATCTGAGAGAGGCGCTAAATGATATTGTGCGAAAGCCTTGGCCACATGGCTTGCTTTGGCCAATGGTATGTTAGCAAATGTGACACAGGCAGAAGCTTTCAAAGCCCTTGTCCATTGCTCCTCTCCTGGGTGAAAACTTTTCCACTACCATTCCGTCTGCTTACCTGCAAGGATGAACAACCACATTGATCAGCGGTGGGCCTTCCGAGCTAATGCCTCCCATGCCACCCCCCCCCCCACTCCAGACTATCACCCAACTAGCTGCTGACATGTAAGTGCCCCCACGATAAACAAGCTCAGGACTTTTCCTGTTGAAGTGGTCCAATTTGGTGATGTATAGAATCATGAGCAAATAAAATGGTGGTTGCTTAGGTCAGTACGTTTCAAAGTATTTTTTAATGTGGCAGTACATAGTTGTTATGGTTATCTGCCTAACCTCTCGGACCTGTTTCCTCACTTATAAAATGAGGAATTGAATCCCATGTTGATTGGTCCAAATGACATAGTATAATATCCAAGCCCTTGGATTGTAGCATCTAGACTCACACAGTCTAATTTCAACCTTGGCTCCATCATGTACTAACTAGGTTTCCTTTTTCCTGTTTCCTTAACATAACAGATTATTTTAACATTTTTGTGCTTCATTTTTCTTGTAGAAATGTATGTCATAACAGTATTGGTATATCAGGAGTATTTTGCTGCAAGTGACAAAAAAGCAGATTTAAATTAGCTTAAGGAAAAGAGGAATATCACTCAGTTCATTGAAAAAGCAAAGGGTAGCCTGTTGCCAGGTACTTTTGCTTTCAGGGGTTTAAACAATATCATTAGAATGTTGTCTCTCTCCAAGTTTCCACCCCTCTCCTTCATGTTGCTAGCATCATCAGACTCTGGAAGTATTGAAATGGCTGCCAGGACCTTTACACTGATAACATTTCAGGTCAAGTCCAGTGAAAGCGGGAAACCCCTCACAAGTCTTATTAGCTCTGGTTAAATTGGTGCCTATCACGTGGATGGGAGAAACACAATTTTGATTGTCTAGATGTAAGTCACATTTTCAACCTTGGACAGCACTGAGTATTCTGTATCTTGACTGTGGTGATGGCCACATAAATTTATATATGTGATAAAATTATACAGAACTGAATACACACACATAAACATGACTGCATGTGTAACTGGTGAAATAAGGTCTTAGATCAATGTCAGTTTCTTCTATGTACTATTGTACTATTGTTATACAAGGTGCTCTCATCAGGGAGGCTGGGTGAAGGTATGCAATCTCTATGTATTATTTCTTACAATTGCATGTGAATTTACACTGATCTCAAAATAAAAACCTTAAAAAAAAAAAAAAGCACCAAGCAGAGAATCTGACCCAAAGTTGACAAGGGCAGTAATTATAATCGTTATCGGATTTCGAAAAAATAATGAACATCTTTCCTTAAAAACATAAACTTATAATCTCCTCCAGGAAGTCTTTTTGGTTTCCCTATTGAAAACCAGTTTCACTTTGTGAAGTACTCCATTTCAGAGAACATCACTGTTGCACTAATCAGAGACAGCTAAGTATCAGAGTTCTTCATTTATGGATTGGTTTAGATTATGAACTCCTGAAAGTAAGTGATATCCTATTTTGACTTATTCATTCATTTATTCATTTGTATTTTTTTTATGTCTTAACACACAGGTCTGTTTTCCACGTGGGACTTTCAGAAAAATGTTAAGATTTGATATATAGGTGAAAAAATATTTTTTCATGATTATAATGGTGATCAAAGCCAGACACTAGACATATTTCTTAATTGTACTTATATCAGAACTATTGTACGGCAGCTGGATTGTCTTTGGGAGTTTTCTTATCAGTGTTCAAAGAGACTCTGAAGATAGGAGATAGCTACAGAAAAAAGGGTTTTATTTTACAGGAGCCTGGGGATCTGAGATTAGCTATTGAATGATCATCACAGCAGAGCTCAATTCCCTTTTTATTTAGGTGTTGTGGGTTTCTGTCATAGAGATTTTAAGTAGAAAGGAGTTCATGATCTCCTCCTAAGGAGTTTGCTATTCAAGTGAATTTTTGGAAGCAGTGAAAAAAAAAGGGCCAAGTGAGATTTTTAATAGAGGATTACTCTTCCAGAAGTCGGCTATAATTCTCATATATATAGGTTCTCTGGCCATGGCTGAGTGAACAGATAATAGCCTGTTTAGAATCGTTTGCCTTTGTTCAGTGAAGGGCATCCTGTCCTCCCACCACCCAGCCTTTTTTTGTTCATCACGCCCACCAAATAAGAGTGATGCCAAGTTCACAAATAGAAACCAAGACCATTAACATATCAAGCACTTCCAAGATCAGAATACTGCATAAGGCATGTGTGTTTTAATGAAAATCTAGACTCGAGGCAGCTGAAGTCTGCATTGTGTGAGTTTCCAAGATAAAAGTGTGATTTCAATGAGAAAAGAAACTTTTAACACTCAAAGTAAAAATCACTTCTTACATTTAGTGCCAATTAGTTTCCGATGTTACAGTATATATCATTGCCAAACTCCTTCTCAGAGGAAGATAAAGTGTGCATTCCTCCGCCTGATTTTCTTTTTGCCTGGGGGAATCTACCTGCTGTGGTCTGCCTCCTCCTATAAACTGTTTTGAAAGTTGGTTATTTCATTTATGTGGAACCCATTCCTCTTGGGGACTGGTGTTTCTGAAGGCCTTATCTGTTACCCCTTGGTTTTGCGTTTCTTCACTTGATAGCTTTGGATCTAATGTTATTGATCACTATGGTAGCGTGGCTCATCATGTTGGGGAAAATGAGGTTACTGACTCCATTTCCTTTTGTCTAGCATATGCTTTGATGAGCCCATATATTTCTTCTCCTTTTTTGAGTGTTTCCTTTTTTCTGCTCACCTTCCTGACACCTTTCTTACAGAGGCAGAGAAATACAATATTCAGGCATGAAGGGAGCGGGGATTACAAAAGAAAGGGAAATTTTGGAGGCTGGAGAGTTTCCATTTATCCTAACCAAAAACAAACAAAAAAACCACACACACACACACACACACACACACACACACACACACACACTCTCTATATTCATTTTCTATTGCTATGTAACAAATTACTACAAACTTAGTGGTTTAAATCACTATGTGCTTATTATTGTGCAGACTCACTGGCTAGAGTCCAGACATGGCTTAACTGGATCCTCTATTCAGGGTCTCAGAAGTCTGCAATCAAAGTGGGCAGTGGGGGATGGTTCTCGCTCTTAGCTGAGACTTGGATCCTCTTTCAGTCTCATTGAGGATATTGGCCGAAGTCAATTTCTTGTTGTTGTAAGACTGAGATCCTTAGTGCTTAGAGACTGTTCTCTCCTTAGGCAGTTCACAGTGGAGCTATTTGCTTTCTTCCTTCAAGGTAAGCAAGAGACTCTTCATAGCTTCACCTTCTTTTAAGGGCTCACCTGATTAGGTCAGGCCCAACCAATATCATCTCCATTTTTATTAATTCAGAGTCACCTGATGATTGACCTAATCACAAGACTGATATCCCATCATATTTCCAGATCTCACCCATTTATATAGGGAGGAGGTTGTACAAGGGCTTGAGTCATCAGGGATAATCTTAGAATTCTGCCTACTGCAGGGGCAATGCCTGTCTTACTCATCATTCTCTACTTCTTAAAACTGAACCTGGCACATAACACACAAACTGTAAAAAATTACCAAAAACACCAATGACTCACTGTCCTCATTTCCTTAATTATTACAAGAAATAAAATTTCAAGTTCATTGTTACTGATTACTTATCTTACACATTTGCACTGACAAGCCTCCCAGATTTCTGATGATGGCTCAGTATAAGTATTTGACTTTCTAACACATAACAGTTTAAACTAGGTGAGGTACCCAGTTCATTTTAAAAATGCATTTTGTTAAGGAGAGAAGGCCAGTGGTTGCTCTTTGTTGTTCAAAACTAGCACCAATCTCCTGGTACAGATTCTGCTGCTCAATCACTAGACAAAGTGTAGTGGCTATACGCATTCATTTCTCTGGTTTTACGTGTTTGCATGCTGGCAGCTGGCAGATAAACCGTGTTTTTGAAAGCTGCCTTAATATTTTTGAAAGCCTTTTCTTTTTAAGGCTTGTGTCTCAGCATGTAGGGACTAGATCTCTGTTTTCATAAATTTCAGAGGGAATCCAGTGTTGGACTCTGTTTTGAATTTTTGATAGCACTGTGAGTTGTGGACTTGGAGAGAATGATTCCATTCAGAAATGAAGTTTTCTTTTGGTGAAAGATGTTTAAGGAGACACATGCTTACATATATTTTTTTCACAATTGAATATAGTCACGTGTATGGTTTATGTTGTATATTCAACGTGAGTATGTTTCCTGTTCCTATATATATCCATCTATGTGTGTGAGTGTATGTACATGTGTTTTAGAAGTGTGAGTCTTCCTAATGATTCAGGGATTACATGTGGAACCTAGAAATCCTAGACTGAGACCCTAACTATAAATGCAGACAATTTGTTTTTATCCAGGCCACCTGAGTGAAGACACTTTACAGTGAAAAACTAGGGCCAACAGAGAGGTACCATTTGGACCTGGTGTGGCAGCCAGCTCTGTCTTCAGGCATCCTTCAGGGTTCCTGGGCTGGCTCCATCTGAGAGCCTACATCCTGGGCTGTGCATACACATAAATAGTATTTTTATTCAAAATTATTATTCTTATAAACAGCTCAAAGTTACTATTTCTGAACCATCTGACACTCAGAAGTCATGGTGGAAAATGTCAGAATTATCTGAATGTCTGCCTTGGTGACAATTGCATGGCCTGGGATCTGCATCTGGCCTCGCGGCAAAAGGCCATGGGGCCTTGTGTGCTGCCATGGGGCCCAATTGCAGAAGGGCTTCACCTTTTGAGAGCTCACGCCCAGTTCCAGGCCTGACACTTCAAGTGTTTCTGTGTTCTGTGACAGTGCACGTTGTGGGTCTCATTAGGCTGTGCCTCCGGACTGATCTGGGCCCAGTGCCAGTGACTAATCAGTTTGATATAAGGAGGTTTAATAAAGTGGTATCTTGATTATCTGTCAAAATAAAAAAAAAGGTTTTAGAGACCTATCTTAACTTTTTCAGGACAGATTTCGCACTTGGCTAGAGACAATTGCAGTGTTAGGGGGAAACTGACCTAAAATTAGGAGATGCTCATTAGCCACCAAATTATGTAGCCTTTGGAAATCACTTAGCTCTCTTGCCCCTCAGAGTCCCCATCTGTAAACTAAGAGACAATAATAGTCATGCTTCCTTAAGAAAGTAGTTGTGGGAATTAAGTTAAAGCACACATACCTCAAAAATTCTTACTACTTGACCTCTTCTAGCCTGAAAACCCCCACCTCTAGTACAGAACACTCACTTCAGAGGTTCTAATTGCTTATTCCTGGTGTTATGGAAGCTCTTTGTAGGTTGAAAACCCCTTTAACAAATGTCAAGACATATTCCTAAATAGCACCTTACAAGAAGTAGGGCTAATTTGATTTGTTTGGTATTTAACATGTTCGCTTTAGTGTTGATCAAAGCACTAAATGGATTCCAAGTTCCCAAAATGTCTCAAATTCACTCACATCTTTCCATGTCCATGCCCAGTAGCCCTAGTCCGAATCACACACCATTATCTCTTGTTTTAGGGATACCATTCAGAATAGCTCACAAAGCATATTGGGAATACAAATCTTATTTACTCACTAAACTGGTCTAAGGCTGTTTCAGCCTTTAAAGTGATAGGATCTGCCTACCTGGCTTCCTTTTCACCTGACGTTCCCATTACTGCCTGTCTGAAAACACACACTCTCTCTCTGTCTCTGTCTCTGTCTCTCTCTCTCTCTTCTTCTCTCCCTCCCTATATCTCCCCCACCTTTCTCTCTTCCCTCCCTTCCTCTCTCTAGTTTTCTGTCTCTCCTTCCATCCCTCACTCTCTTTCTCTGTCTCTCCCTCTTCCTCTCTGTATCTCCCCTCCTCTCCCCACCTCAGTCTCTTTCTGTCTCTCTCCCAAAGACACAGACACACACACATACCTCACGCACACACCTTAATAGTACCTTTTCCCCATCTTCCAATTTCAAGTTTCATCTTTGGGGAATACTTTTCTGATTATTGCCCATCCCCACTATACTAGCTCTCCAGCAAATAGTCCTTTTAAGACCCAGTATTTCTGTTTTATCACACATTATAATTTTAGTCAAATGCTTAATTGTACATCTGTCCCCATTAAACTACTACCGTCTTTTTTTCCAACCTCTGCCAGGGCTTTTCAAAGAGTGACTCTGAGTGACTCACATTTTTAAAATGGCCTTACTGATTTTCTTTTAGTCTCAGCTAATTGATTTAGAGCAGCTCTGTTAATCAAATGTCTTTAAACCTTGGGTTGAGTTAACAGCTATTTCCAAGTTCTCAGAGACTAAGAATAGCCGGTTTTTGTTTTGGTGTTCGTTTTTGTTTTGTTTTTAAATTTTAGAGTGAGAGAGGGCGCGTGCAAGCTGGGGAGAGAGGGAGAGAGGGAGAGAGAGAGGAGGGGGGAGAGAGGCAGGGAGAGAGAGAAGAGAGAGGGGAGGAGAGAGGCAGAGATGGAGGGGGAGAGAGAGAAAGAGAGAGAGGGAGACAGAGAGAGAGAGGAGAGAGAGAGAGAGAGAGAGAGAGAGAGAGAGAGAGAGAGAGAGAAAATCTTAAGCAGGCTCCGCGCTCAGCATGGATCACGATGCTGCACTTGATCCCATGATCCTGGGATCACAACCTGAGCCAAAACCAAGAGTTGGACGCTCAGCCCACTGAGCCATCCGGGTGCCCTGAGGATAGCCTGGAGACCTATTTTTGTTTCTTCACCCATTAGGTTCTTAAAAAAAGTATTGAAATAATAAATAAATGGAATGAAACCAGCAGAGATGATTTGATGTTGACTTCATTAGCTTTAAATTGAAAGGAAACATTTCCCAGTATACACCCCTAATCTTTTGCAGTCTTACTAAGTGAGAAGTTCTCACTTACCTGTGTTTCCTATAGCAGAATGAAAAAGAAAGAGGAAGTGTCTCTTAGAATCTTTGATCTCTAAGTTATATGTGAGTTCAAGGATGTGCTGTAAGATGTTATAGAGCACTGATTTCACAATAGAGGTTCACCTCAACTCCAAAGAGTAAGAGTCAAGAAATGGGGAAAGCTTTGAAATACCTGCAGTTTATAATTCTTCTAGGTTGTATTAAAAGTCTTGCCCTGATTCAGGGTGAAACATTCAAAACTGGTGCGATCTTTCTCAGGCCAGTCATCAAGAAGCAACGGACTTGAACATTTTGCCTTCTTTCAATTCATCTGCTTTTCTACACAACACAACACAACACAACACAACACAACACAACACAACAAAATAAAAATGGAATTATTTAAGTAATACTCAGAATTTCAAATGGTGTTAATGTGAAAACTAAACAGAGTCACAAAACCAGAGAGTTAGAAAGTCAGTGTATAGTAGAAAATCTTCAACCTCTAACTATTTTACTCATCATTTATGCCTCAAGTGGGTACCTAAGTGAGTAAGCCCTAACGTGCTACTAACTATGAGTTATTTAACTTTTCTACTCTTTACTCTCCTCATCTGTGACTGAGAATAGTAATTTGTACTTACCTAGTAAAAGTTGCCACGAGGAGTCAATAATTATCAGAGTTAAATAAGGTTGGCTAGTCCTTTCTTAATCTTACCCTAAAATTGAGATTTAAATAGTAAGAAGTCTACTCTTCAGGATCCAGGAATATGTATTCTAATAAAGAGTTGTTAATACATTTCTTGCTTTTCCAAAACCTCATTTCCAGCAGTTCTGTTTAAAGTGCTGATTGGTGTTAGTAATTATATTACTAGTAATGATGAGAACATATGCAATGGAAGTAAAATTGTGAGTGAAATCTAACAGAAAGCTTTAAACCTATTACTTCCCGGCCAGTCCTAGCCAGAACTCTGTGGGGCAGCCGGGTTGTCCATGCCCATGCATTGGGCAAAAGGGTTTTGCTTCCTCACTGAGTTAGAGTGCCTGGGAGCATGGCCCTTTGTACTGTGCTCCATGCATCTTACCTTGGATCTGTCTCTACTAGCTGTATGCCACTGGGGACTCACATAGATCATCTCTGATTCAAGTCTCACCATTTTAAAAATTGGTTTTGTAATAATATTGCCCACCACTCAGAATTAATAAGAGAATTGCATAAGTTTGATATTTGCAAAAGAACAGCATTTGGTACTTATGTACTGTATAAGTTTTTGTTAATCAATCCTAATTAAAAACATCTGTTTTCAACAAACATTCCTTCCAGCATTTGTCCCAGTTAAATCTCTCCGTGAACAACTGTCATAGTGGTAAAAAGGAATAATTTGTGCTTCAGGCTTTCTGGCAAATAAAATCTAAACTTTAGAAATGTGGGTGTGTGTCAGGGTAGGTGTTTATGAACCATCCTGTATATCGAAGGGCACCATGGGACTATCCAGGAAAGAAGATCCAGCTGGTAGCTCAAACTGTCTCTCTTCCTAAGGGTCACTTCACCTCCATTGGTGACCCCAGTAAGGAAGCCAGTGACTGCTTTCAGGTGGAAGGCTAAAGATTTCTGCGCAGAGACTTGGGAATTATTATAAAATCAGAACCTACGAAACCTTCATGGAAGCCCTTCTCTCTGAGTTAGGATGGGACTGAGCTTTTCTGGAGTCTCAGGGTGTGATTGTTGTCCATAGCTGTAAAATCTCATGTCATCTCAACCCTCTGCCCAGATCCTAGGGTCCACGACGAAGAAGGGAAGAGAATAGAATCCTGGAAATTGCTACACCCAGCACTGCAGTGCTCTCCAGTCCTTCTCTCTGCACCTCTTCTCCTCCGTTCCTTCAGCTCGCCTTAGTTCCCCTCACGTTCGCTGCTCTTTATGCTACAGCTAATGTATTCTAAATTCTCCGTTACTATTCAATCCCCATGAAAACCAAACAGTGAGGAGTGAGGTAGAAAAAGCATAGTACAATACTTTCTTTTAAGCTTTCAGCCTGATTTATATTTTATTCAGCTTTCCCCAAGTTAATTTAGGTTCTGCATACATTTGCCAATGCATATTTTCAAAATACATCCATTTTTATAAATACAAACAGAGGTATTGTCATAATTACTTTCCTTACATTTGATTCTCAGAATAACTTTGCTTAATTTAAATGAAGAAATAAAAGAGTATTGTTGAAAAATAACTAATGAAAGGGTTCAGGCTCTGAAAGGAATATTATTCCAATTCAAAGGAATTTTATTTTTGAGAAATTGCATAGCATTTAAATGTCTGAGAATTGCTGTATAAAGTAACTACCCATTTGCTGAGTGTATAGAATCAGAGTTAAAAAAAAAAAAAAAAAAGGTTAGCTGAGAGTCAGTGCCTAGTCTGGTTCACTCCTTTAGTGGCTGCTCATATCTTTTAGAATATTTACCCTTTGCCAGGCACTTTTCTACAAGCTTTCGGGTCTTCTCTCATTCAGTCTACACAACCAACTGAAGTAGACAATAGGTGATAGTGCTTAGGAGGGCATTTGGACTTACTAGAAAAGAGGATTTCCAACTTAACTACAAGAATATTAGATAATGATAAAAGGTTTTTTATGTCAAAGGTGAAATTATACATACACACACACACGCACGCACGCACGCACACACATACATGAAGATAGTTTGAGTTTATCTACTTTGTAGAAACAATGTGCGTTAAATCAGTGATGTGAGGTCATGGAACATTCAGCAAGGTGAAAAAAGCCACAAACAAAATGAATACCAGTAACGGGTGAAACAGCATTCCTGTGAGCTGCACTAGGAGCACATTTAAAAGAGTTAGGGGTTCGATAGCCCAAAGTAGGGGACTTGAGCAAGATGCCTCATGGAAGGGGTTGGGGGTGGGGAGGGAAGGGACTTTAATAAAACCATGCGCCCAGCTGTCATAGACTCTGGGTCTAAAGTTATCTCTTGTCTAGCAAAAGAGCAGGACACAGGATTGAAAGTGAGAGATGGCTAATGTCTGGGAAAAGACAAGAGCCCTGAATAAGGGTCCTTGCCCCATTTTTACTAGGATCAGCAGGCTTACAAACATGGTGATGGATGTGCACAAAGAGACAATGAATCTGTGAACATTAACTTGGGAACATGAGGGAAAGAGGGGGTCTTGAAGATATTTGGGGTTAGAGGTTTGGGTTAATACAAAGCAAAATCCTGATGTCTACAGGGCAGTAGGGCGGAAGGTTGTTTACAGTGGACATGAGGCACCACCTCTGTTTATCTTAGCGAGCCTAGGGCAGATGGGGGAATAACCTCAGGGTTAACAAGGAAACTTTTCTTTCCTTAGACATCTCCACTCTGGGCCGCTTTGCCTGCAGCACAGAGGTCCATAGTCCAATTCACCAATTTATCTACACTGGCCCTTTTCTCCTTTGAAAGCAGCTTTTCTGCTATAGTACTAAACTGGGGTGCTTCCACCCTGAATGTCTAATGTTGTTCATTTCATATACCTATGTATTGGGCACCTTTGCACCATTCCTATTTTAGGCCTTTATATTTTATATGTAAAATATATTCTCTATTCTGGAGTCTCTGCACCCCGTCTCTATTTTGGAGTGCCTTTGCAGCTTCCTATTCCTGGCATCTTTGTACCTCCCTATTCTCTGAGTGCCTTTGAACCCCCCTATTCTTGGGGTGCAAATCTGGTTTACCCAAACTCAGGTGTGAGCATTTTATGGCTTTGTATTTCTTTATGCCTTGTTAACCCATTGCTGTAAGCCCGGGGCATTCCTAAATTTATCCCCCACATCCAGCAGGGTGTTGAGCATGGTATATGTTCTTTCCCCTGATGCTACCATGGAAACCTATGGAACTCATGGTTGCTGTTTGTCCCACATCATATGCATGTCACTGTTTTTGCTGCATGGAAAGAAGTCTAGAATGGAAATGGTCATTATCTTCCTAACTTGTGTGAATTGCCCTTGGGTTGCCTGTAAATGTGACAACTTGTAATTTCAGTCGATATGTGTCTCCAGTACTGCTAAGGAATCTCAGACTGGCCCTGAGGAAGTAGAATGGGGCGGAGCGGGGGGGGGGCGGGAGGGGGAAGGTCTCAGAAGAAAATATTAAGATTGTCTTCATTTTGAGAGGTCCAAACTCAGAGCAGTGGTTCTCAACCTTGGCTTCACATTGGCATCACCTGGGAAGCTTCACAAAATTCTGTGCTTGGGACGTACCTTCAAAGATTCAGATTTAATTGTTGCATGCTGGGTGCTGGGAGTTTTTATCACTCCCTAGCTTATTCCAATGTGCAGCCAAGGTTGAGAATCACTGACTTAGAAATGAAACTAGAGATAATCCTAAGAAGCCTGGTTTCAGAGTCACACTGGAGCATCACAGCGCCATGCAGTATGGATTAACGATAAATGTGGGTGTTTGCAGTTTCTGGAATATCCAGTTGTAGGGGGAACCATTTGTGCTGTTGCCCTAGGACTCTGGATGAGAGTACCATGGTAGAGGTCAGAGGTCTGGTGAAGGAATTGAGCAGGTAATTGTGAAGAGAATAGGACAGAAACACATGAAGTCAGTGCTCACAAAAATAAAAAAAAATAATAATGAAAAAAAGATTTGCTGGGTGAACAGTTTCCTGTCCTGTGTTGCGCTAGTTATCTTTATCCGCATCCTACCAGGATAGGAAAAGTGCCCTAATCAGACCTGCTTGAGGGCTTTCCAGGAGACCTGATAGCAAACAAATGGGAGATGTGGGTGGTGACAGAAGACTCAATGTCATCCTTATCCCAGATAATTCCTGATGGCAAGAAAACAGTGTTCGAAAAGTTCTGAAATTGTATCTTCAGGATTCGATCAGAACTGATAAATGTAATAGTCCTTTCTCATTAGGATGTGTCACAATTAAGAACCAAACAGAAGTTAATATGTGTAGCAGAGAAGAACTGTTAGCATATTCATTAATCAAGGTCCTGTTTACACATCTGCTGTGAAGGATATTTACTCATTAACTTAAGTGAGACCCTATGTTCGATAACAGCTGTCAGTTTGTGACAGTGTTGACTTTACCTGCCTCTACCTGCTTCCAAATCTAAGACTCATGAAATGCACACATGAAAAATTACTCTTCCTGTTTGTAATTTAAAAATTAGTATTCTTATTGTATAAGCTATACAGAAAAGAAGAAAATTAAAATATACTTTCTGATGGCCAAGTGATTGTTGAAAATTTGGTTTATTTTCTTTTATATTTATTGTGTGGGTGTTTGTGTGTGGTGTGTGTGTGTGTGTGTGTGTGTGTGTGAATGTATATGTATAGTTACAAAATTTCTGAGATCAAAAACTTATGTTTATAGTATTAAAGTTTTGAATCCTATTTTTGTTACTTCATTGTATCATGACCAGCTCCCTACCTTATTATATATTCTTAATAAGGATTATTTTAAGTTGCTGTTTAGAATTTCCATGTCTCACTGTTCCATACTGTATCTAACCAAACCCCTTTCGTTGAATATTTTTTTATAAAATTATGCTCTTCATCGCTTTCCAGTGAGCAACCTTACACATAACTTTTCTCTCATTTTTTTTCTTCAGTACAAATTCAAAAAGGTGAAACATTTTAGGACAGATTCATAGAGGTGAAACACTTTGAAGATTTTACAGATTTTTAAGGCTTTCCTTTTATGCACTCATATTGCCTTCCAAGAAAATTGTACCAATCTGACACAAGGTATCTACCAGAATGCTATTCTGCTATGGCAACTCCGGCCCTGAGTTCTGCTCTTTGTTAAATATTTGTCATTCTGATTCAAAATCCACTGCCAACCACGAATACATAGCTTTTTCATATTCCAGTTTTATCATTTATAAAATAATGATAATGGTAATACCTTCTCTTACAACACCGTTGTATTAATTGTGTTAATACATGTAAAGAGTTTTGAACTATACATTCCCACAGATTAGATATTTAATGAGAGTACCTCAAATTCTTATGGACAAAAAATGTCATCTGTCATAACCTTCATCCTTTTTGTTTGATAATAAACTCGATGGTTTATAGGTTTACTAGCTATGTGTATTTCTTGTTTCTTAAGTCACCTGTTAAGGTCATTAGCCCTTTTTCCATTATAGTTTACCCTTCCTATCCACTTGTAAGAGCTCTTTATCTATTAAAGATTGTAATTATTTTCCTGTCATGTTTTTAAGTTATTTCACCAAGTTCAACTTCCTATCAATTTTCTGTTAAGAGTTAGGACATTGCAACTTTTTCCTGAGAATATAGGGCAGGAATCAATGCTGTTACTCAGCAGAAATCCATGAGCAGGTCTGAAAATTTTCAGTGCTATTTCCTATAGCATGTATGTATATGTGTGTGTGTCTCGTATGTATACACATACTTGTGTGTGTGTGTGTGTGTATAATTTTAACTTAATGTATATTATTTTGTATTTTAATATGTATTTTAATTATATATAAAAGCTTAGTGTTTAAAATAATAATATATGTATACATATATATACACACATATACATATATACACAAATGCAGTGAATTTGCCTCTAAGAAAAAAATTGAAATTATTCCATGTGCCTTAACATGTTGTGACATCTCTTCTATTTTTAACTTTCCAAATAGCCTCTAGTTGTCTCTGTTTTTCTTTTAATCAAAAGTAAGACCTAAATAATTACTGTACTGTTACTCAATATATGAGTGGTTGGCAAGTGGTCAAAACTTTTTATCAAATTTTAATGTTATTGCTTTGTAACCACTACAGTTCCTACTTGTATAATTTATATTTGGGGGGAATTTACTAAGGTTTCTTTTGCGGCCTAGAATATGTTTAGAGTTTCTAAATATTCCTTGGACGTATAAAAACATTATGTATTATCTTTTTCAAGGTATTTATTTTACTATATATTTATGAAATCAAGCATGCATACTTATTCAGATGCTCTGTGACATTGGTTTTGAATGGTGATGGGGAAGAGGAGGGAGACCAAAAGAACAAAAGGAATATGGCTTCACTCCATCTACTTACCATTCTCAATTCAAGTATTGATCAAAGTATCCCCATTTATGGTGTTAGAAGTGAGAATACACTGTTGGGTATTTTGGAAAAAATCTTCACACAGCCTACTATCTTCTCCTTATCTTCCCCTGCTTCTCTGGAGAAACATGGTGCTAGAAACCTCTTTATTTTGGTCTATTTGATCTGTCAAAAATGCTGAGCTCAAGAATTCACAATAATTGCTCATATAGACATGGACTATTTGTCTTCCAAATGTAATTTCCCTTTGCTCCCTCAAAAGATGTAACTTTTGCGTACTTTGCCCAAGTGCCCTGGACCCTGTTCCACCTTCGGCCTTTATATTGCTGCAGAGCACTTGTAGCTCCATTCACAAGATCTGCCCTTTCCTTCACCTTGCCTTTTTCCTCCTTTACCTTTACCTGGAATTCTGGACCAGATCTCCCAGACCTACTACTGCTTGGCTGACTAACTTAAATTGATTCTTGATTATTCAATCATGTGTCAGCTTCTCAGAAATTGTTTTTCTGATGCTCTAGGTTGGGTAAGGTCATGAACTAAGACATCTTTTTCTCTGCTTTATCACTGAGCTTCCACATTGTGTCATAACTATCTGTCTGAGTGTACCACGAGCAACTTAGTACCACCATTGAGTGCATTCCCTGGCACATAGTGAATATGCAGTTAATGTTTGCTTACTGATTATGGTTTTTGAGGAAAAAAATTTAAAAAGGTGAAAAAGCAAAGAAGAGAAAATGGAGATTGGTAAGACATTGATATGAAAATAAGGATGGATGGGTTCTGAATTACTTGAGGCTGTTACTTTTACTGTATTAATCAATGTATCTCCTACCAGAAGAGTAGTACCACATGGAGGTATTTCATAAATATTTATAGAGAGGAAAAATTGGTCTACAGACATCTAAGTAAAACCTGTCTCATATTGAGGGATGACTTGGAGAACTTTTTTTTTTTTTTTTTTTTTTACTTTCTTCCAGGTCTGTTTTGATGATCAAATAAAGATGTCTGTCTATTTGTTTGAAAAATGGTAATTTCCAGTAGAATTCTTCTTGGTATTCCAAGGCTTGGAGTTACACATTTGTTTTCAGTGCCACTTTATCATAAGGGTTCTTCCAAAACCAGAGAAGATATTCTCAGCTTCTGGTGTTGTTTTCTGTTGCACACAAATCTTCATTTCTGTTCCAAGCTTCCGTTTGAGTTTTGTATCAGTTCTGTGCCTGTCATGTCTTCTGTAAAATATCCTGTGCTCTAAGCAGGGAGTGTACAACAATCAACAGGCTGCACTTTAAGGGGGAAAGAATGCATGCTATCTTAGTATCTCCCCACCGTGAATTGCAGTGATACAGATGCAGTAGCCAAGAACTAAAGGGAAATGGTTGAACATGGATGTCAACACTTTTAAATGGATTGCCTTTTTTTATTGTGTGCTGCACATTTTTGTCAAGGGAATTTGATAATTATAAACTGCAACAATAATGAGGTTTTGAATATTCATAGGCAATTAAAATGCCTCTGTGCATTTTAGCAGGGCCCTGTGGAAGTGTTACTCATTTTTAGAAATAACTGGGCTGTAATAATCAAATTCCCAAATATTCTCTTAAAAATAGAGAGGGGAAAAGCCTAATTTAGTAATGTTTTTATGTACTAGAAAGGTTGCTTCTTGGCTTATTCAAGGTTGCTGTTACCATGCTTCATTTGTAGCATTTGGGGTCATTTTGACATAACATAATGCCTATGTTTGTTTTTGTTGTTTACATCCTTGAAAGTCACAGACGAGTCTTGAGTATAAACAGAACAATACAAAACCCTGTTCATTTGCAGTTTTAGAGACTTCAGCTTTGGTGTGAAGTGAGAACAAGGGAAGACTTTTAATTTTACATAGTGTGGCAGAGACTGGCTAGCCCTCACCCACATCAGCCTCCTCTTCTTCCTGGGGATACATGCAGTTAGACAACATTTCCAACCTACTGTCCAGTGAGGTATAGCTATGTTGCCACTGATGGAACGGTAGCAGGATTGAGGTGCCCCGCTTCCAGCTTGCTTCATAAAAATCTCTCACTTCCCATCCCCTTGGTACCTTCTGCTTCTGGGCCAAGATGGCAAAGCTACCAGATGACATGAGAATGAGGTCTTTGGGTCCCTGCCTTCCAGAAACCATTTAACTAAAACACCCACATTAGATTGTTACAACACCAAGTAAACATTCATTGCACCTCTGAAATTTGGGAGTTTGTTTATTGCAGCAACTAACTTTAGCCTAATAACAAATAAGGGATGGAGGCAGAAATTGGCAGCTTGGGCCTCTCTTCAGCCATACCTGAGATAATGGATATAGTTCTGCTACAGTGACTCTCAATTCTTCTGTAATGTGATCTTTGAAGGTTCTAATTTGATACATTTGACAAAATCAGTTTCACCTAATTTAAAAGTATATGTTTCCTTCTAATTAATTGGCTGGTTCTCTTCATTTTTGGTTCATCTTAGGGTTGTAGCAAGAAAATTAAAGAGCCATTCCATTGATGCTGACTTCCCTCCTCCCCCCACCCCGCCAATGAATTATTTTCCTGTAAACATTCCTTTATTCGTTCATTACTTTATCGTTTCACAGATATTTTTGAATAGGTCTTATGTGCCAGGCCCTGTGCCAGAGTGAGGAAAACAACGGCAAATAAGACAGATAGGGTCTTTGCCCTTGTGAAGCTTGTGGTCTAGTGGAAGAAGCAGATATTACACAACTAATCATATAAATGACTTTTTATTTGGCATTATAACAAATGCTGTGAAAGAAAAATCTAGTGAACTGTGACATTCTATAACAGGGAGGCCTGATCTAAGGACAGCGGTGAGTGGTGTCAGGAAAGGCTTCCAAAATAACTAATATTTCAACTGAGACTTCAAGGTCAAGTCACCTGCTGAGTTCAGCAAAGAGGTAGAGCAGCAAGAACGTTGCATTGCAAAAGTATTGCAGATGGAAGGAACAGCATATGCAAAGACCGTAGTGTCATTATTAAGAGCCAGCATTTATGGTTTGTGTTTTAGACATTAGGCGTTGCTCTAATTTATTTTAATGTATGATGTCAGTTCATTTCTCACGATAGGTGTAGTACATGAATAATATTATTCTCCCTACTGGGAAAAATAAAGCTTATCATTGGAATTAAGTGCATTGTGGTTGGAACATGTGGAGGAAAAGACACAATGGTGTTAGAAGAGATTGGTAGAGGAAGCAAGAATGGGCCATACAGGCCTTGTAAGCATATATTAGAGCAACAGGGCATATTATAAGTGAGAGAGCTGGACACAAACAATTGTTTTACAAATAGTGTTTTTCATAGTCTTCTACCCTCTCTTGCGAGGTGGGTAAAATTAAAGGAGAAAACAATTCAGCGTAAATTTATTTATTTATTTGTTGTTTGTTTGTCACTTTTAGAAGACTCCCTACTGACCCAGCATTGTGATAGGTACTTAGTGGGCATACAAGGTAAAACTAAACCTGTTCTTTGCTCTCAAGATAAAACTCTCCCTTGCCTCCTACTAACAAGAATCGACTGGTACCTGATTTAGGAGCTACTAGTTAAAACCTTCTGTATTAGTTTTCTATTACTAAGTAACAATTTATCACCAGCATAGTGGCTTAAGACAAAGCCAGTCAATTAGCTTACCATTTCTATGAGTCTGGAGTCTGGACACAGCTCAGTTGGACACTCTTCTCAGAGTCTTACAGGCTGCAGTCAGGGTGTTAGCCAGGGCCGTGATCTCATTTGAGGCTTGGGGTCCTTGGCTTACTGGTTGTCAGCAGAATTCAGTTCCTTATAGTTGTCGCAACTAAATTCCTAGAAGCCTTCCTTCCCTGCCACATGGCCCGGTTCACAGTGTGGCAGCTTACTTACTCAAGGACAGAAGGGGAGACTATCTCCTCCAGTTTGCTATAAAGGAGCCTTATGTAAAAGAATGTAATCATAGGAGCCACTAGCCCATAAACATAACCTAATCAAGAGAATGACCCTCCTTTCATAGTCACATGAAAAGTTTACAGTATATATCCCAGGGTGTGTGTGCCAAACCTTGTAGGTCATCTTAAGTCTGACCGCTATACTCCTGTGCAGGAAGTTGGGTTGGTGAGCTTTGGAAGCACAGAAAAATGAGAAACAATTAGTATTGTCTGTATAGCCATTCATACATTCTTCAGGAAAGAGTGGATCCTATCTTCTTCCTGGCATTTAATATCTCTAGTGACCATATGTTCTAATTTTCCTTGGACAGTCCTGGCACCTATTGTCCAAGTGTAATTTTAACAATGTCCTTTTCAATATTTCAAGGATGTTTCAGGCCTTTATCAGCAATGTATTTATAGCCCTGCTGTAGAAAGGGAATATCAAAGCTTGATGCCATTCAATAGTTGTGTGATTGCCTTGTTCTGATTCCAGGGATCACCCAGCCATCTTTACAATTTGCATGTCAACAGAAGAAAACACTGCTTGGACTAACACCAAAGCCAGGTCCCCTCAATGCTTGTCTTTCTCATTATAAATTAATGGCAAACTTTCTGATTTGTAAACTTCAGTCCCTTATCAGTAAGACAGTTTTCCAATACTGGTCAATTCCAGGATCCTGAGCAGACCAAGCTGCGGTATCCACAGTTTAGGACCGTAATGGAGCAAGGTGAACTCAGCAAGTTAGTGCTTCCCTACAAAACCATCCATCCAAGCCACTGACATTTGGCAGATTCACCCTGATCACTCTTCATGGATCTTTATTGTAAACACCTCTAGTAGCATAGATAGTAAGATGGGAGAGATGAGTAGATACCCAAATTGTTAGAGAAGTCAAGGCAGGCCTCCTACTGGAGAAGCCTAGTTCATATGAACTACACCTCCAAGATGGAGTGGATTAGACAAATAGGCAGAAAAACCCATTAAGGTCACTTTACATTGTTCAGTAATTCATAATTATTTATCACCTGAGAGCTTCCAGTTAGCTAGATTTATGACACCATGAACACTTCTTTATTTTCTGCCTGCACCACCATATTCAACAGATCTCCCCTCCTTAGCCATGAATCTGCAGACATTGCTAGTAGAAAAAAAATCAGTTTCTAGGATTCTGTGCAATAGTGTACAGATCTATTTATATAATAAGTATTTATTAAGCACCACTATGAATCAGGTGCTTAGCTAGGTTCTGGGAATACAGTGATGAAGAAGACCACTGCATGCCTGGGACTCACAGCCTGCAGAGGAAGAATGTCTTAGTCTGCTCAGGCTGCTCTAACAAAAATACCATAGAGTGGGTGGTTTGTGAACACCGAAAATTGATTTCTCCCAGTTACGAAGGCTGAGAAGTCCAAAATCAAGTTGATAGTAGATTCAGAGTCTGGTGAGAACCTGCTTCCTGGTTCATTGCCAGTCATTGTATTGCTGTGTCTTCACCTAGCAGGAGTAAGGGAGACCTCTATGGCTTTCATAAGGCCACTGATTTTATTCATGAGGGCTTCACCCTTGTGACCTAACCACTTCATAAAGGTACTATCTCCAAATACCATCACATTAGGAGAATAGATTTCAAAGTAAGAATTTTGTTTTGGTGGGGGGGGGGGTGATACAAACATTCTATATCAGAGACAAATAAGGAAATGGCAGATATAGCAAGTATATGATGGGTGATAGGATGTGTATAAGTGGAGATATTTCAGAGAAGTCTAGCCAGAGATTTCATGGAAATCTGAGCAAGAGTAAGGAGAGAGAAAATCGGGTGAGAAGGGAAATTTACAAAAGCCCCCAAATCAGGAAAGACAAACAAACAGATTTTAAGAAATTATTCAATATGCTGGCAAGAGCTGAGATCAGAGAAGTAAACTGAGAGCCAAGGGCATGTTGGACCCATTCAGAGACTGGACCTGACCCTAAGAACAATGAGGAGTAGTAGGAGGGCTCCTGCAGTGAAGACCCCTGCTGCCACCCCCCAGAACCTTGAAGTGTCTTTGCATTTGTTTTGCATGAGAGGGGAGGGTGGTCAGGACAGTTTCATGCCTATATATGGTATGGTGCATTCTGTGAGAACTTTCCCCTGGCATTTGCAAAGATATTTTATGTTTTTCAGAAGTGAATGCACATAGCACATTTTGCTTTATGACAAAAGAAGTGCACTAGCACCAAGGGAAAGAAGTTGGATGAAAGGGATTTCTTGGACATAGTCTCATTTTCTACCACATGCAGGTAGTAATGGTTTTGCTTTGGTAATCTATAGTATCTACTGTTGCCTTCCCAGAGGGCTTTGCATGATCACTAGTAGTCAAACTGTTAATTTCTGAGCATTTTATTTTATATTGTTCAGATGGAACTTGCATTTCCTTTGTCATTGTCCCCATTGTATGTTTGAAATCACTGTTAGGAACTGTCCATGAGATAATGAATGAGGGAAGAATACATCCTACAGCACTTGCTCATAACATTTCTGCGTTGGCTCCTCTCATGTATTTCTCTGGGGCATTTTCCAGCCATTCACCTGGATGGATAACTACCTGTCATCTTGCTATGTGTTCTGTTTTTAAAGTCCTCACTATTTTGTATTGGAAACAGAAAGATCTTCGTAGATCTTTCAACAGCCCTTTCCCTGATTTCGGCTGGTACTGTTAAAATAATTACAAAATTAATCCCCAAATGAAAATAGTTATTCCAATTAAATTCACACAGAATCTGGTCAGTGTTAAGGGAAATAACTTCATTACAAGTGATGGAGAATTGAGCCCAGAAAACTCAAAAGCATTTTAATCTTTGAGTGTTTTTCTGCAAATTCAGTGCCATCTGGGAATGGGTGAAATCATCCCAACAGTTTTTGAATATTTACAGACAGAAAGTGGTGCCTCCCCTCAAAGTATCTAAAGCATGAACTCAAGGAGGAGAACAGAGTATCTTGTGTTTTTATTCACAGGTGTTTCATGTAGGACTGGCAGCTCACTGTACCACAGTGTAACTTTCTAACCCCTCCTTGCTGTCATCATAACTAGCATAAATGGTATTTTTATGGGAACTGAACCACTGAAATTTTCATGAAGACAAGTTAAAAAGGAGACAAGTTTTGTAAGGAAATAAATCTACAAATGATAAATTCTTCAGCAGTCCTTGCCTGGAAATGTTAGAGATGCGATGTACCAATTTTACTTTAATAATTTAAAAAGTATCTACCCTCTCTTCACTAACTAATGCTTACCCTGGCAATTCAGGGCCCCCTGCCAAAATACATTCTTATAAAGTGATATTTTCCTCTTGTGAAGAGGCACACAACCAGCCCCAAAAGCTCTAAGTGCAAATCAAATGTGCCTGTAGCAGAGAAAGAGGAAATCTCTCAAGGTACCTTAAATTGGAAGAAAAAGGCCCTCAAGGAAAGGATATTAAGAGGAAGTGGACTTTGCTCTGTTAACTCAGTATAAATTCTGCCATTTTGGGTTTCAGTGCTTCACTGGTACCCAGATCAGATTGATAGACCAAAAACACTGGGCGACCATAAGTTAATAGTCCTTTGGTCTCAACGTAAAGAAAGAGGGTGAAAAAGGAAGGAGTTATGAGCTATTTTCAAGTCATAAGACCTTAACAACTGTAACTTTTAGATTTTAGATTTTAGTGCATAACCCAATTCATATCATTTGTTCTGAGGTTGAATCTTTTTTCTATTTGTATTATGAACTTATGATGAATTTATATATAGGTAACTATTCTATATGTTTACCCTGGACATATATATTTTCTCAGTTTATCTCAAGAACAGAATAAACCTTAATACATTTACTCTTTGCTACAGTCATTTTAGACCTTATATAAGTCTCCATCAAAAAAGGGGAAAAAAGACATTATTAGATGATATGATTAAGTCTTTGGGTTAACCTTGCCATGACTCAGTATCATTACATATAAAATAATAGTAATAATTAATGGTAATAATAATGCCTTCATCAGGAATTAAATGAGTGAGTACACATAAAGCATTTACAAGATGGCACGGTACCATCTAATTGTCACATAATTGGTATGCATTTCTAGCACCACTAAAACTTGCATAATCTAATATGAAATTCAGCATAAAATGAAGTCTGACTTTGTTTTTCCTGTTGTTACTTCTTGACACAGCTGCTTTATAAATTTGGCAGGGCATGAAGTGGAAAGGATAAAAGACTAACAATCACAAAGCCTTGGTTCTCATTTTGACCTTCCTGCTAGCTGGCTTTGTTACCTTGTGCTACTCACTTAAGCTATCTGGGCTTCAGTCCCCTTGTAAGCAAAGTAACGTTTATATGTCTATGGTTTGTTGGTGGCATTTATTGCCCGTGATGTAATAAATGCTAAAAAGACCAATGTTGAAGTGTTCTTGTGTAATAAATCCCCTCCCCAAAAGTCTATTTTTACCAATTTTCAAATTTTATTCTTGCTATGGGAAGAAAAATCCACAGTTCGAGAAACCCAGATGAGACACTTAGCAACTCACCAGGGATTAATTTCTTTTACATATTATGATACATTTTTTACATGACACAATGTTACATTGTTCCTGGATGTCCCAGCATGTGGCAAATGATTATAACTTCATCACTGATGTTTGAAAGATTATGACTGATAAGGTAAGCCTTATGCTTTCATATTTCTTTTGTTTCTACTTCATTCTCCTTATAAATAATTCATAGAACAAAATTACTGTCCCAGAAAAATACAGTCTGTTTCATCAGCCCCTTCACACTTTATTGATCAGTGCATATAATTTTTAATATATATCCATGAATTTAGAAATCTAGTGCTTTCCTTTGTTCCACAGGACTTTAGAGGCATATATTTCTACCCAAATATTTATGTTTATAAACTCTGTATTACAAAAAGCATTGTCCCTAATTCCTTCTATTTGTGCCCTAAATTTCTTTAGTATCAAGGTCAACCTTCACTCAGCAATAATGATTAAAAAGAAAGAGCTGTCATTCATTAGGTACTTATGAATCATCTTATTCCTAATCTTATTTTTTGTTCTCTTTACAACAGTACTGTGAGGTAAGTATTATTATGTCCATTTTACAAATTAAGAAGCTAAGTTCACAGAAATAAAAGAATTTGCCCAGGAAGCCTAAAGACTTAGTTCTGGAATCTGGATTCAGGATTTCTGAGTGTTCACACACCAGAGCCCAAAAAAGTCTAGATTTCCCAGGCTGCTGAAATCTGCATCTCCATTATGTTCTTCTCTAGGTAATTGGTGATACTTAGATTTTAAACTATCCTTCCAATATGATCCACTTTTAAAGTTCTAGCAGGTAAAATAATCCATTTTATATGGTCCAACAATAACAATCAATCTAGACTTTAACTTATCTAGACTCTCTATCTTATTTTGACTGAAGGCATCCTTTCAGGCAAAGCCTGGGTGTGGGGGCTCGGGGGTGGCAACCAGTGCTGAGACAACCGAGTGAGCCGATCCAACACTGTCAAGCAGTGGAGAGATCGATGCTCCAAGGGAAGAATCACATCCTTGAAATACAAAATGTCAGAATGTTGAAAAGCAGTGGGGAAAACGTCGTAACAGTAGGGATGATGGAATTCAACAATTTAAGCAAGGGGAAAAAGCAAAGAAGTAAGAGAATCTAAGCAAAGAAGTTTGGAGCAATGAACAGCCACAACAAAATAAAATACTTTCCTCTAAGGACCTCTTAATTACTTCATCTTTCATGTTTCCACAGACATGTTTTAAAGAGAGTAGGAATACTAAATATGTCTGATAGATGAGGGTGTATCACAGATCCTCATAGAATCATTTTGGGTGGAAAGAAGACAGACTCTAGACCAATGGATATTTTTACTGGCAAAGTTATTTGCAAATGTCCTGCCACATTCTTAACCCTATTCCTTTGAATTTGATGTCTAGACTCCATTTTTTTTTATCTTAGTGAACATTTCCATACATGCAATGAAATGTAACTTTCAAGAGAAGGTTTATTAAAAATATTTTCATTTAAGGGGCACCTTGGCAGCTCAGTCGATTAAGCGTCCCACTCTTGGTTTTGGGTCAGGTCATGATCTCGTGACTGGTGGGACTGAGTCCTGCATCAGGCTCTGCACTGACAGTGTAGAGCCTACTTGGGATTCTCTGTTTCCCTCTCTCTCTGCCCCTACCCCACTTGTGCTGTCTGTCTCTGAAAATAAATAAATAAACTTTAAAAAATAAGTTTTCATTTAAATGAAGTAAGTCCTGGAAACTATTAAAGACCCCTCCAACTTTAATACATATCCTCAGACAGTTTTCCAAATGCATTATGTTGGAATTTTCCTAAGTAATCAGGAGAAGATAAGTGGTTAATACTTATTTAAAAGATTGATATTTTCTTAGAAACAAATTAAAATTTTAACAGACGTGTAAACTTTTTTAAAAGTGGAAATGGGATTTTAATTGTTGCATAGCTAGGTATTACCAATATTATCCATAAGGTCAGCTAATATATAAATAAAACTTTCTATACAAGGGAAGTCACATACTTGTTAAATCAATGAAGTGATTAAATAACTTCTAGATCTAGGCCATCAAAATAATCTTTTAGTCTGTATTTTCTCTAATAAAATGAGACATAGAATTATGCAATACACTTTGTATTTCATTCTGAAGTGAACAATAGCAATTAAGACTGCATCATGCTTTTCTCAAATTTAGCTGTTTTTCCTTTGCTTTCTTGTCAATATTTGATTAGTTTTTAGACGTGCCTCTTTGTAAATTTTTAACACATTATATATGACACTAAGGCTAATCTAGAAAATAAAATAAATGAAGACTTCATTTATATATAAGCATCACTGGATTTCTGTGTTTTTAATAAAGACTTTAACAAGTCCCAGGGAAAAGCAAATCTTAGATTAGTTGTTACGTGCAGTACATATCCCAGATAATAAAACAGATTACTGTGTTACAGTCACCTGTTAAGCCTTGGAAATAGTCTGTTAAATTAAAAAAAGGTACCAACTTTTGCATAAGCTGAAGATATGAAAGACAACTTTGCATCAGGTTAATCTTTTAGAGAGTCACCTTGGTGTTGTTCATTTGTGCTCCCTTCAAAATCTGTTACTGCTGGGGTGGAGCGTGGCCATTCTTTCGTGGAATTCATGTTCTACAATGCTTTCTAGTTAGTTGCAGAAGCTCAAAAGATTCAAACCCAGATGGAGGTTAATAGCATTGTGTGAAGCTGAGAGCGTGCGTTTGTTCCTTTTTCTCCTCCCCTCCCCTCACCCCAGTGCTAGAGATATGGAGAGAGTCTGGAAAACAGATTTGAGAGCCAGAGGCTCAGGAAAGTATCTCCAGAAGCTAAATGTCAAATATAGTCGGCCATCCGATTTACCATCACTGCTCAGTTTATAGAAAGACTCTCACTGATTCTACCAGGCCTTAACCGCACTGCTGACAACCACAGCTTCCCTAGTTCATATAATAAGCTGTGATCATGATCATGGTCTTTATAATTGCAAGGTTCTAGAACACCTCTCTATAGATGTGTTTGAAATCTTCAATGACATTTGGTACCCCAGTGTACAACTGTTGACAGTTTCACTCAGTCCCTTTTTTCCCAGCTAATCTGTGTATGTTGGTATTTGTATAGCCCAGGGTCCCCTAGATAATTGCTTTTTATGTCGTTTGATTGACTGGAAGTAAGAAGAGAAGCTTTTAACAGTCTTGTTGCCTTTGCTCCTCAAAGTGTGGTCCACAGAGCCGCAGAGCTTGTGGAAATACAGTAGCTGAAGTTGTGCCCCAGAGGGTCTAAAGGAAAATCCCGAGTTTCATAAGACCTCCGGGTGCTTCTTAGGCACTTTACAGTTTGAGAAGCACTAAACTGTAGCAGCGACGAGTGTTGGTACCAGCTATATATTATAGTCCCCGGGGGAAATTTTAATAACTTTTATGTCTGAGCTTCATTTTTGACCATTTAAATAAAATTTTCTGAGGTGGATTCTGGGCATGAGATTTTTTAAAAAGCTCATTAAGTGATTCTGTTGTGCAGCCAGTGCTAAAAATTGCTGCCCGTGAACGGCTTTATTTGTTAAATATTTATTATACATGTATTATATGCCAGTTATGGGCTAAGAGGGATGTTGTGCATGGTTAATAAGATAGAACACTTGGCCTAATGGAACTTATAGTCTAATGAGGCCAAAGTTATTAAACACCAAAAAAAAAAAAAACAAACACAGAAATGCTTAACGACCTCATATGAGTGCTACGGAAACCTGGAAAACACATAAGTTTGAGAAAATCTTTACTATGTGCATAATGGAAAATGGGAGTGAGGGGAAGGGACACCAGAGATGGTTGTGTGGGAGGGCCCTACCCCAGGCCCTCCAGCCTGAGGGCTCTACTCTACTGTGTAGCTTACACACTAGTGACAGTAGGTATGCACCTAGGATTGTTAGACGGAACTTCTAATTTATCTTCCCAGAAAGTATCTCATTTCTTAAATTCATCCACCCAGAGGCTAGCCTTATTTTTTTTTAATTTTTGTTAAGGCATTGTATAAAGTTGTTTTTTTCTTAATTTTTTTTTTGTTTTTTATTAAAAGAGAGAGAGTGCAAGCAGGAGAGAAGGGCAGAGAGAGAGAGAGAGAGTGAGCCTTAAGCAGGCTCCATGCTCAGTGTAGAGCCCGACGTGGGGCTCGATTCCATGACCCTGGGATCATGACCTGAGCTGACATCAAGAGGTAGATGCTCAACCAACTGAACTCAGGGCACTGTATGAACTTGTTACAGCCTGCCCCCTATCCTTCCCTGGACATCCCCCAGAGTCGTCTCTCTTTTGTAGCTATATTGTGATAAGTGGGTGAACGTGGGTTGCATAAGATGAGGGTGGGCAGATCTTTATATACAACCATCAAGTCCTCATCAAAATTTTGGATTCACCCTAATCACAGAAGATAACCATTATTTCTTCCATGTACACTCCAATTATTCTCTGATTGACATTTTTAAAGATCTGAGGAATCTGTTGAGATTGGATTTGAGTAGGGTGGAGCAGTAGAGGAGTGGATGTGGAGACCCTCTTAGGAGTCAGTTTTGTTAATTCAGGTGAGGGATGATGATATCCAAGCTTAGAGTGTTCATAGCAGAAATAATTTAAGGTATAGTTTTAAACAGTGAGGTCTTATCCCAATAAACAACGACAACAACACAATTCTCACTGAAATCCATCAATCTCTGATACTAGAAGAATCTGAGGGCAGATATGAATATAAAATTCAGGAGGAATGAAATCCTGAAAATAGCCTCAGCCTAACTGGAAATGCTGAGGAAAAAAAAAAAAAATGTGGTGCGATACATGTAAATCTTTTTTTTTTTTTTCCCTCCTCAGGAAGTATTGCCACATGTGACAAACTTTTGCTTCTTTCTTTCTTTTCTTTCTTTCTTTCTTTCTTTCTTTCTTTCTTTCTTTCTTTCTTTCTTTCTTTTCTTTCCTTCCTTCCTTCCTTCCTTCCTTCCTTCCTTCCTTCCTTCCTTCCTTCCTTCTTTTTTCAATCACCATTTGAATCAGTATGTTGAGACTTTTCTTAGGAAACTTGGAAACTTTCCATATGTAGAGAGGAGGTAAATGTAAGATGTCCTTCACTTCTATCCATGGCCAGTACAGTGCAGTGAATGAGAGTAAATGTGTTAGATAACACTGGCTAGGGGTGCCTGGGTGGCTCCATGGGTTAAGTGATCAACTCTTGATTTCAGCTCAGGTCAGGATCTCATGGTTTGTGAGATGGAGCCCCACGTTGGGCTCTGTGCTGACAGCGTGGAGCCTGCTTGGGGTTCTCTCTCTCTCTCTCTCTCTCTCTCTCTGTCTCTCTGTCTCTCTCTCTCTGTCTCTCTGCTCCCCCTTCTCTCTCTCAAATAAATAAACATTTAAAAAAATGTATATGAAGCTGGCCAGATCTTACAGAGCCTCAGCACCTTGCTAGGTCACTTGGGAACCTGTTGTACAACCTGGGGGGGAAATGGGGCCCATGATGGATATGTTATAGAAAAAGTGCATTAAATACTGAGGGATCCATACCAAAAGCCTCCATTACTCCAAATTCTAGTTACTCTTTATATTCTGAAATAAAGTCTCCAGTTAAATAATCTTCTCTAAGGAGGTGTAAAGAAATGTGATGCCATATCCACCCACTTTCTCTGCTCCTTCACACCCATATAAGCAACAGTATCAACATAAGACTTACCTTCTTTTCCTTTCCTTGCTTTTTAGGGTCCTCACTCTGTTTTTTTACTCCAAAACAAATTTTGCTTATATCAATTAAGGACTTTGTTTTTCAAAATTAGAAAGAACATATTTACTGAACTGAATCCTGGCTGAGCTTTTTCCTGTCATTTATACATTTCACTATTCTTAGAGGTCTAGAGGAAAATCTAATTGGGTATTTATTTTCCATTTAATGTTTTTGTTCGTTTGTTTTTCAACACTTTAAAAAGTGAATTAGATTTTATTATAAAAAGCATAGTTGGTTGAGAATAAGAACTTTTAAAGGAAATCTCTGTGGCTTTAACCCATGGTCTGAGCTACCATAACATTCTATAATACATAGAATTAAAAACTCCTGTGGGATTGTCCTGCCGGGAAGGCAAACAGATAATTGTTCAAGTAAAACTGAAGCAGGAAGTGTAGATGATATATTTTCAAGTGGATATAAAAAGACCGGTTGGCAGGTTGCTTTGAAAGGACAGGCATCAGAAGAGAGTGAAGCATTGTGTCCGAGCCTACTGTTAAATTTTAAACAGGCCTTCCCGATGATTGCTCCTCTGTTTTCTTTACCTCCAATTTGGTCTGTAGACGCTGAAGCCTCCTAGGTAAGAACCTAGACATCTCAAGTCTGATGAAATACTTGGAACTGAAGCTTATCTTCACTGTGAATGAAAAGGATATGGCAGAGAATGTCTAATCTGAAGTCTTGAGACAGTTTCACAAATACACATCTCTTCACAACACATGGTGTAAAATAGGGTTAGTACATGGTTTGGAATATCTAAAGAGCTTTATTTCCTGGGTGTGCTCAAGATAAATCATAACTGTTGATTTGTTGCTGTTGTTATTTTATTCTTCTCCCTTTTTTAAAAAACAAAAATACAGTAGTCCTGGTATAGTGCTTTTTGTTTCTATCAAAACTTAACTCCCTGAAGGAAAAACAGGGGAGTGTTATGTCAATAAAGAACACTTTGGTGAAAGTAGTTTTAGGAAACATGTAAACTGTTTTGTCCTATATTTATAGCAGGGAAGACAGGCTTTGGAGACATAAAGATCTAAGTTCACATCTTATGTTGGCCAGTTTTTAATCCAGGTGATCTTGGCCATGTCACTTAATTTCTCTGTAAGACCTTATTTGTTCAATAAGGATAATATGGTCATCATGATGATTAAATCACCTAATATGTGGCTGTTTATCTCTATCTCTGTATTTACATTGCATAAAAATGCTTAGGGAGTAGATAAATAAACCATACTACATCCAGACAATGGGATATTATTTAGCACAAAGAAAACAAGAAGTATCATTTCATGAAAAATACATGGAGGAAACTCAAATGCATAGCGCTGAGTGAAAGAAGCCAATCTGAAAAGGCTACATTCTGTATAATTCTGAGTGCCTGATACTCTGGAAAAGGCAAAAACTATGGAGACAGTAAAAGGATTAATATTTGCCAGGGGCTAGTGGGGAGGTAGAGATGAATAGGCAGAACATAGAGGGGTTTTAGGGCAGTGAAACCATTCTGTAAGGTATTTTAATGGTAGATATGTGCATTTATCAAAACTTGTAGAACATATAACACCAGGAATGAACCCTAATATAAACTATGGACTTGGATGATAATGATGTGTCAATGTAGGTGTATTAGTTGTAATTGGAAGAAATGTACCACTCTGGTTGGAGATCTTGAGGGTGTGGAAGGTGTGACTGTGTGGCAACAGGGAGTATATGGGAACCCTTTGTGTTTTCCAATCAGTTGTGTGTGTGTGTGTGTGTGTGTGTGTATAAGAAATGTAATTTTTTTTCTTTTTTTAATATAATTTATTGTCAAGTTAGCTAACATAAAATGTATATGGTGTGCTCTTCGCTTTGGGAATAGATTCCCATGATTCATCACTTTATATAACACCCAGTGCTCATCCCAGCAAGTGCCCATCTCAATGCCCATCACCCATTTTCCCCTTTTCCCCAGGCCCCAGCTATCAACTCTGTTTTTACTCTGTATTTAAGAGTCTCTTATGTCTTGCCTCCCTCTCTGTTTAAAACTATTTTTCCCCTTCTTCTGTTGTCTTCTGTTAAGTTTCTCATATTCCACATGTGAGTGAAAACATATGATATCAGTCTTCCTCTGACTGACATATTTCGCTTAGCATAATATCCTCCAGTTCCATCCATGTTGCTGCAAATGGCAGGATTTCATTATTTCCCATTGCCAAGTAGTAGTCCATTATATGTATAAACCATATCTTCTTTATCCATTCATCAGTTGATGGACATTTGGGCTCTTTCCATACTTTGGCTACTGTTGAAAGCACTGTTATAAACTTTGGGGTACATGTATCCCTAAGCATAAGCACTCCTGTATCCTTTGGATAAATTCCTAGTAGTATTATTGCTGGGTCATAGGGTAGTTCTATTTTTAATTTTTGGAGGAACTTCCACAGTTTTCCAGAGTGGCTGTACCAGTTTGCATTCCCACAAGCAGTGCCAGAGGGTTCCCGTTTCTCCACATCCTCACCAAAATCTGTTGTTTCCAGAGTTACTTATTTTAGCCACTCTGACTGATGTGAGGTGGTATCTCAGTGTGGTTTTGACTTGTATTTCCCTGATGATGAGCGATGTTGAGCATCTTTTCATGTGTCTGTTGGCCATCTGGATGTCTTCTTTGGAAAAGTGTCTATTCATGTCTTCTGCCCATTTCTTCACTGGATTATTTTTTTCAGCCTTGTAAATTCTTTATAGATTTTGGATACTAACCCTTTATTCAATATGTCATTTGCAAATATCTTTTCCCATTCCATCGGTTGCCTTTCAGTTTTTTTTTTTTTTTTGGTTTGTTTACTTTGATGTGCAGAAGCTTTTTATGATGATGAGGTCCCAACAGTTCATTTTTGCTGTTATTTCCCTTGCCTTCAGAGACATGTTGAGTAAGAAGGTGCTGCGGCTGAGGTCAAAGAGGTTGTTGCCTGTTTTCTCCTATAAGGTTTTGTTTTCTGTCTCACATTTAAGTCTTTCATCCATTTTGAGTTTACTTTGTGTATTTTCCACTCAATTTTTGTTATCAACCTAAAACTTTTCTAAAAACACAGTTTATTAAAAAGAAAAATACCTGGCACGTAGTAAACACTAACATCTATTGGCTACTGTTGTATTATAGTAAAGTGAGTGAACAAGATCTTTATCAGAGAATATAGCTAATAAAGGAGAGATGATTAGTATTTTACATATGTCAGTATCAATATAGATATAGATATATACACATATTTTGTTTTTAAAGAGGCACAGCAAGGAGGGGATGGAAAATGGCAATGAGACAATGAGGGGTGGGGGAAGAGAGAAATAATGCAAAATCGATTCACTCCATGCTTCCCTTCCCTGAGTTTAGAAAATGCCCCAACATGGGACCATTTTATGTTGATGTCAATGTAGGCAACAATGAGTTGAACCACTTGCCTTCATTTGTACAGCTAGGCCCATTCACTGTGTGAAACTAAGGTTGAAATGTGTAATCTGGCACCTCTGACTCTGCATTTCTTAGCTTTGTTGCTGCTACTGATACTGTTTTCATTGTTTTGACTGTGACTTCCTTTTATTTCTGTCTGACTTCCATGGACCACTCTTAATTGCCTTGTCCTGTATCATTGCCTTACATCCTTTGAGTAAATCTTTCAAATCCTCCCTCCTTGAAAAGGTCACATGCTGAAAACTAATAGATAATTGGTTCTTTGAGCAGGTGTATTCTATCCAGAGAAAAGGGAATGATAGAAGGAAAATCCTCCCTTTGAATTTCATGGAAAAAATGAGGGCAAGGGATGGAGGAGATTTCTTATTATCTACATAATTTGGAGGAAAACTAGAAATTATGTGAAAGATGACTAATCTAAAATAATTCCATGAACGTTAAAAATCATTTACTTTCAAAATTGCCCTGGGACTGAAATGTAATTTGGGTTAAAAATCCCTTTTTCTCTTTTACCTTAAATTTCTAAATGTGTCCCCATTAACAATCTTATTTGAAAGAAGTCTGCTCCAATCAGACTAAATGTTTATCGAGCAATTACTGTGTACAAGGCTTTGTGCTTGTGCTCTCTCTTCTTCCGAGAGACATAGGAAGTAGGGCTTTATGAAGAATTGATTTTTCAAAATTAAGAGGAACTCTGGCTAGCAACATTTCCTTCTAAGAACCACCAGGAAATTCAAAAGTACCAATTCAATATCTTGTTAACTGTTCCCATTTAATATCACTGCTTGACGTGATATTGACTTACTTTTTATCATATTTGAGCTCCAATTGAGAGTTTTGAAATGTTGAAATCACATCACCATATGGATAATTACTAGATGTGCTATTTTTGCAACTATTTTGAAGAGAAATAATTAGATGCAGTGTGCCACTTGCTTGTTTTATTTGTCTTTGATCTTGCTCTGTAGGTCTTATAAAAGAATTAAATGAAAATGCACTGTTAAAAAACCACAGATCATAAGTTTTTTACAAATAAAAATTCAGGGGAGTGCCATTGAACTACATCCCTGTATTAGAGGAAATAATCATTATAGTCTAGCATATTGTTAAGAGTGTAAATTCTTAAACCAAATTGCCTCTTTTTCTCAGTGCTTTTTGCAAGGTAATTTTTTACAGATTCTTCCATCAAAAGGTGGAGTATATTTCTCCATCCATTGAACTCGACTGGCCTTGTGATTGGCTTTGGCCAATAGAATGTACTAGATGCAAAGATATGACATTCTGGTCTTGCATATATCCTCTTCTTCTTTCAGTACTCAGCTGCCTCACCATGAGAGTAAGCATGGGCTAGCCTGCTAAAGGATGAGAGATCATGTGAAACAGAGATGAATCATCTCATCTAGACAGCTCCCATTTGACATGGCAGCTGACCATAGACACATGTGTGAGCCTGGCCAAAATTAGCCAGACTTAAAGGAAAGAATCATTTATATGAATGTAACCCATATGGCCAACAGACAGAATCATGAACCAAATAAATGGTCATTATTTCAGCCATTAAGTTTTGTATGGAGGGAGGCAGAAGGGGAAATAGTTGTCACTTAGCATAATGGATACATCTGGGCTCAAATCCCAATTCTAACTCTTACTACCTGTGTGACTATGAGAAGGTAATTAACCTTCCAGTGACATATTTCTCATCTATCAATGAGGAGGATAATGTGGTGGTGGTTAATGCCATTTCCAGATATTTGTAGTCCTCTTCCTGTGAGCATCTAGAAGAATTATACCATCTTTCTTGCCCCTTGATGTTAGGTGTGGTCATATGAGTTGCTTTTCCCAATGGAATATGAATGGAAATCTTTAAAAGTGCTTGTAGATTTCAAAGTCTTTCTTTCCTTTATAATCACAGTGTTCAAGATGGAGAAGGTCTGTCATCTTGTGTCCTAATGTGGGAGGATACATCTGGAGCTCCATTCCAACTCATTGAAATTTTGAGATTGTTTGTTATCACTGTAAATCCTAACCTATACTGATTGATAGACAAATTAATAGTACTTTCCTTATAATAAAGTTGTGTGATAATGTAAATAAATCTCTAAGCACAATGCTTGACCCATCTAAAATATTCAGTAGTAATGTATTATCACTGCCTTAATAGATAACAAAACCAAAACAAACAAACAAGAATTCCTTGGGTGCTAGAATGTAAAGGTGTCTTTGCAAAATTATTTTCTTAACTGATATACATGCACCATTTTAATACCATCATACAATTAATCAGGGCTAAAACTTTGTTTATCTGTTCACGGTACCAATAAAATGTAGTATAATCGGGGCTTAATATTATTTGCTTCATGTTCAACTCTATAAACTTAATATAATATTAGGTCTTCCATTTTTAACTACAAAATAACTTTAAAATTATCATAAGGAGTTGAGGGTTATTATTAATACATATTTATAATATTTTTCCAGTGTTTAGATTACTTTTTAATTTATCACTGTCACTGCACTGTAGCACTCCAGAAAGATCTGGGTATTAAAGTGAATGTTTATTACACATTTATATGCATATTTGGGAAGAGAAGCCATCTACAGGCTATCCCTAATTCACAGAGTATGAGTCTACATGGTGTGTAAAACATCACCCTCATATCTGAAGAGTGGGAGACATGTACATGCTGTGTATCAATGGGCCATGATTACAAGGAAGCATATTTTATTTCAGTTAGAAAAAGAATGTTATAAATAATTGAAGAGTCTGATAGTAGAGGAAAGGTACCCTAGACCAGTGTTGTCAACTGGGAGGCATTTTGCCTCGAGCAGTTATTTGGCTATGTCTGGAGACATTTTGATTGTCACTACTCACTGGGAGATGTAGTTACAGATATCTAGTGGGTAGAGGCCAGGGACACTGCTATACATCCTTCAATGCATAGGAAAGCCCAATATTGATAGGTCTGCTTTTAGGAAACCCTGGTCCAGGGCTTTGACTTTGAGTCTGAGTATGTTCAAATGGAAGCTGTCTGAGGCGCTAGATGGTTTTTGGCTTGCGTACAGAGCTCTCTGCATGACATGAACAACAACTATCATGATGTGTTCACTGTCGGGTGTCTTCTATGTTATAGGCAGCAATTATGTAATTTCATCCTCACAATAACACTGAGAATCCATAATTTTTTCATTTTATGGATCTTCACAATCCTCAGCACTAGATAGAGAGCCAGAAATTTGTAAAAGGAAACAAAACGTCATATTAATAGGGGTTTCTGTGACTCTCTGCTTATTCCCTTTGTTTTGGTATTTCTTTCCTAGGCTAGTCCATTGTCCTCTTTCCTGATAGTGCAGCAGTGGACAGAGATGGTGGGCTAGAAAAAAAGAAATATTTTTCTGACATTGGCATTCTTGACCTAACACCATGAGACAATGATGAGGGGGACAAGTCTTTAAGGAAACTCTCTAAAATTTCTAGGTAGTTGGCATGGAACCAGTAAGTTCATGCTTCCCGTTTGTCCTAGAGTGGAATGCCCAGGTCACTTTTCCTTCAATTGTATCTTCAGATAAATGAGGCTTCATGCCCACTTTTTTTGTGTGTGAGGTTAGGGGTACCAGGCTCTAAACTTATTAGTCTTTTCTCATTTTATTTCCAATTGGTGCCACAAGACATGGAGAGAAATAAAAAGATGGAGGTGGTAAATGGAGAAACCAGAACTCAGCTTGAAGAAATAGAAAGAGAAATAAAAGGATAAATCAGTTCAACACATATTTATCAAGTACCTACTGTATACCAGTTTCTATGTTAGGTACTGGAGATAGATTCAAAAAGGAACAGAATGAGGTATTATCCACAGGGAATGTGGCAAAATAAGTATCTTATGGGTCTTATTCATCTCATTCACTTGAGTGACAGTTACATCATGATACATTTTCATTCTTTCAGTAAACATTTGTGAATTCCTAGTAGGTGGCAAGTATAACGTCATCATAGCCTAGAATGATACAGGCATGGTTGCTGCCCTCATGGAGTTTATGCCATGTGATAGGTAAAGGGAGAGAGGTAAACTCAGGGTGTTATAGAATCACAAAGATAAAGCTTTAATCTGGTCTGAAGGTGGAGTGTAAAGGGAAAGATAGGGCAGGCTACCTGGGGCAGATGTTGACAATAAGAAATTTTGAATGTTAAGAAATAGTTAGCTGGAAGATATGGAATGGAATTTCAAGCTGAGTAACTGGAATAAACAAATCATGGATGTGTGAAATGACATGTTGCCTGTGGGGTAATTAGTTTATGTTTAGAAATTATAGAAGTCAAAAATGGAAGTCAGATGAGAAAAATAATAAAGATGGACTGAGGCCAAATTTTTGCTATAAAGTTAGAGAGAGAGAGAGAGAGAGAGAGAGAGAGATGATAGGTAAATAGATGGACATGTTGATGTATAGATGGATGGGTAAATGATTGATTGTGATGGGTTTATTCATAATAGAAGGAACAGTGACATGATTGAGGTGGGAAACCCCACATAAGGGTTTATTATTATGTTCCAAAAATTGAATGCTGGATTGAAGCAGGGTTATTAATAATGGAAAGGGGCAAGATTTCTAAAAATATCAAAGAAGTAAAATCTGCCACTTGTAGTGGTTGTTTGTGAGGAGGGGCATGATTGGACTTGTCTCTCTCCCTTTCTTTTGTATACCATTTCTTTTTCTTTCCTTATCATTTCATATCTTAAAGGAAAATAAGTTGAGGACATTATAAAAATCTGAAGTACTCAAAAACAAGAAATGAACAAAAATAAAGAAAAAGTACTCTCACGTTTTCTGCCAGTCTGACCCAGAATTATATAATATTTTGCAAACTTTCAAAGTACTTTTTGGTCAGGAGCGCTAATACAAGGTTATTCCAATAGAATCACTAGGCAATGACCAGTTCTTTTTATAAATAGTTATGTACAATAAGAAGTTAATAAATCCACATCTGTGATATTAATATCACATATATGAGTTTCTGGCATTCAAAAAAATGTTCAACAATAAGAAAGCTTCACCTAGAGTGTGTGCAATATATTCAATTTTAGTTGAGCGTAAGTCTTATGGGAAATCAGGCATCTCAGAAAATTTTCTTGTACATAATGGAAACAAAACTAGTCATCATTTTGAAATACATCAAACATTAACACATACAAAAGTCCCAGGAAAGGGTGGGCATAATGAAATAGCCAGCATACATTAACCTATGGAACACTGCCTATGATAATTAGGTATTTTCATCATAGGTAAGGTAAGTTTTTGGCAGTGTTAAGGGTCAAGTTGAGCCCAATTAGAGCTGGACTATTTTTGGTATTTAGTAAATAGCAGCCCATTTTTATAATTGTAAATATGTTCTAAAGTATAAAATGGCAACAATTAAGGTACATGCTTTTTCCACCCCCAGTGGTACCTAAGCCTGTAATAATTAAGGACTCATTCCAGATACTACAAAGTTAATTTTTTAGACTTGACAGGAAAAACCTTGAAAAGATCAAAAGATTTTCTGAGGCTCCCTTTTATATTATTACTTTTCTGGTTATTCGGTGTAGTTTTAAAAATAATACCTATGAGTATGGCAGAAAGTATATAAAATAGAAGCTATAGGTAATCATACCTTATATGCTTTCTCTTTTTAGCATCTTAACTGCTTGGGACTCAATTTTTCCTGGTTTTATTTTCACTTGAAACATACATAATTTTCATTATAATTATAATTACTTCAGATCTATACATCTATGATGGATCGTTTTAGTTATAACCAATATCATATGGTTCTGATTGTAGTTACCAGATCCTAGTCATTTGGCTAGCAAAATTAACTAGGCAGGGACTTTAGTATCCTACTAGTAATGTTATGACAATAGCTTATGAAGTTAAAAAAAAACCTCTGTAAAACATAAGAACACATAAATCTATTTCCTTTGGTGAATATCGTTCATTTAGTTGGAAATGTTTATTGAGCATGTGTATTGTGCCATTCATATATGTTTTTCTTATAATTAAAATGAAACAGATGTAGAAAGATGATGATTTTATCCAAAGTGATACTTTGAAGCAGAGATAAAAATAAATAGTTGTTAAAGAGCAGTGTCACATTGATTTTCATGGGCCTAATACTGTGCCACACATTGAGGGAGATTAAATACATGTATTAGCAAAGCTGTGTTGGGGCGCCTGAATGGTTTAGTCGGTTAAGCATTGGACTCCTGATTTTGGCTCGGGTCATGATCTCACGGTTCATGAGTTTGAGCCCCAGTCAGGCTCTGCACTGACAGCTTGGAGCCTGCTTGGTATTCTGTCCCTCTTCCCCTCTCCTCACCGCCCCACTCCCCAATCTCTCTCTCTCTCTCTCTCTCTCAAAATAAATAAATAAATATATTTTTAAAAATAGCTCTGTTCTCAAAAACTTAGGATCTATTTGGGCAAGGAGGCTGAACATATCTAATAACTGGATTATAATATCAAATAGTATTAAATAGTATTTAAGTGCATCCTGACTACTGAATTCGTCAAGAGAGAAGGCAAATCAGTGTAATGGTGGTGGGATTCCTAGATTTCCCAAAAGCATTGCCTGTCGACACTGGATCCATATTCTCTCATGGTAATTAGGTGGTTCTAATTTAATGATGTACCTATTAGACTAAACGTGTGTTTGTCAGATTACCACGGTCTGTACCATTCCTGATTGTCTTTCTGACACCAAGGCTGACCATCAGTGGCTCTTGGTCACATGACTGTGCTGCTGTTTCTCTTATATAAGGCAAACTGTTTCCTCTACTTGTACCTCCAATAAAAGTCAGAAGGAATTTAAGAGTTTGATAGATTGTTGTGTTTTAGATTAGAATGGGAGCCAGTTTCTAGGGAGGAATGAAAGAGGAATCCCACATGTTTCATGTTAATAAAGCATGGTTTTATCTAACTTATGTTGTCCATTTCACTCTTATGTATGTTGCCCCTATGGATGTTCAATTTTACAACTGCTGACGTAGGAAAAGATCCTGGGACTCCCAAGTCATTGGAAAAAGTTTCTGTGCAGAATTTAAGCCAAGCATGACCTTGATGAATGAGGTAGGTAGGGTATGCACAAGAATACAGACATAGTAAATGAGGAGACTGAGCATGTGAAAGGCCTGGCAGCAAAGCAACTAGTGCAACATGCTTGTTGTTTGTAGAAAGACTCGTTTGGGTCGGAGAGGTGATTTATAATATGAAGTAGCAACTATGGTTGGCTCCTTAGGGAATGTAGATAAAGGTTAGAGGGTCTCAAAGATCATATAGTGGAGTTGGAACCTGAGAGTCCAGCCATCAAGAAAGACTGTCAGTACATCAGCAGTGAAGTGATCAGCAGTGAAGTGATGAGTATGGCATTTGCAGAAGACCATGCTGGAGCAATAATGGGATGAATTAGCAAGTGACTGACAATTAGGGAATCCTCATAGTCTGGAGATTACTGGAGTAATTTAGATGTGATACAATAAGATGTGTGCTGTCAGAGACAAACATTTAAAAAAGGAGCAGATTGGGGCACCTGAGTGGCTCAATAGGTTAAGTGTCCAGCTCTTGGTTTACACTCAAGTCACGATCTCACAGTTCATGAGTTCGAGTCCCATATTGGGCTCTGTGCTGACAGCTCAGAACCTGCTTAGGATTCTCTCTCTCTCCCTCTCTGTCTCCCCCTCCCTTGCATTCTCTCTCTCTGTGTCTCTCTCAAAATAAAGAAATAAACTTTAAAAAAAATAAAGGAACAGAATGAGGATGTGTGCAGAGCAATTAATCTGATCAATGCCTCAAATTTGTTAGCTGAAAAGAGGAGATAGCAAAGGAGAGAATTTTAGAGAAGTAGGGAAGAACATAAGGTCAAACTGTTCTCAAGATAGCTAAGAGAAGAGTGAACTTTAAGCAAGGGAAATGTGTTCAATAGTGGCAACATATTTCAGACAGGTCAAGGGTGAGGATACAATTAGATATATCCTTGTACATTTGAAGTCACATCTTGTGGACAATTTCTCCTAGAGGGTAAATAACAACCAGTATCCTGGTTAGGCTTTCTCAGAAGTGCAATAATCCTTTCCAGTTACTGAGCTAACTCTTTCTTCCTTGTGTTAGTTATGGACTAAAAGAAGCCTATTAACCTAAAAGGTTAATCTGCTTTAAGAGTTCTTTCCTAGCTGCATTATATAAAGCATATACTGATGATAGAAAGGACTTTTGGAACAGCACAGAAAGTGCAAGGCAAATTAAGAAAGTGAGAGTTCACGGTGGTTTCAAATTGCCAAGGGAGATTCACTTGAAGATGTGGGATTGGAACAGGATTTTGAAAGATGGGTACAAAATGAAAAAAAGATGTAACAGGGTAACAATAGTCTTATCACCTGCATTTGACTTAAGTTAGTGGTGAGGGAGGACAGAATGAAAGTTTAAAAACAAAGCTAAATTATTACTGTATTATTACTGTATTAATACTATATTATTAATATAGTACTGTATTAATACTATATTATTTACTGATAGTTTTTGCTGATATCAACATTTTGGTTTTATCTATAAAAGTTGAGAGCAGTTTTCTTTATTTATATATTTTATTTGGCTTAACTAATCATGAAATTTTATCTCCTGCCAGCATGCATAGAATCTTGTGCTGAATTTTTCGTTAAGAGAAGGAGTCATTTTATAACCTAATAACTATTCTGTGCTTTGAATTACAATGACCACTGGTCATATATGGCTATTAAAATTAAAATTAATTAAAGTTGATAAAATAGGGGTGCCTGGATGGCTCAGTCTTAAGCATCTGGCTCTTGATCTCGGCTCATAGTTCATAGGATTGAGTTCCGAATCAGGCTCTGCATTGACAGCATGAAGCCTGCTTGGGATTCTCTGGCTTCCTCTCTCTCTGCCTGCCCACCCCCCATCCTCTCTCTCTCTCTCTCTTTCTCTCAAAATAAATAGACTTTAAAAAAAAGCTGATAAAATGTAAAATTCATTTCTACAGTTGCACTAGCTGCATTTCAGCTACTTAGTTATGTGGCTAGGGACTACTGTATTGAACATGATGATATCATCATAGGATGACATTAGAAATATGAACGCTTCCATCATCCTTCTATTGAATAGCACCGAGAAAGCAATAACACACATTAGTAGCTGCCCTGTGGTTGAAGACGGTTGATTTTGCTTGTAAGAATAAACTTGTAAGGATTGAGGTATGGGAATCATTTTTGTACTGAGACTGTAGCTGGTTTGTATAATAATTGATTTGCTTAGTTTATCAATTCAACCATTATATGCTGAGAGCTCACTCTTCCTCACTGTGCTTGACCAGAACATATACATCCATGTCTTTCAGGAAACTTCGAGTCTAATGAGAGAGACACATTTTAATCATGTTATCACCCAAACAAATGTAAAATTACAATTAAAGTGTAAAAAGGAGAAATAAATGGTTTCATGAGAGGATAGCTGTTAGTACTAAATAATCAAGAAATTCTTCCCTGGGAATATGAGAGGAGATCTGAAGGTAAGGTAGCATTTCGCTAGATACGGCAGAACAGTAGAGTAGCAGGACAGGAGAGGTCAGGGGAGACTTTTTAAGCAGAGAAAACAATATATATAAAGTCTTTATAGAAGAAGAGAGGGAAAGGTAATTCAAAAAGCTGAAAGGGGGCCTATGCCTGCTTACTATTTTGGCTTTTAATTTAATCTTATAAATGTTGGTCTCAACAGTACAAATAGTTTAAATTGGGCATCCCATTCAGTTTAGTAAGAACTATTTGATTTTAAGTCAATATTAGGATACCAGGTGTTAGCACTTTGTATATCCCCGGTGGCTGATAAGTAAAATAGTCATTGTTGACTCATAATTATATGAATAAATAAGCACTTCTTAGCAATATTGTTGATCCATAAATTATTTCAGGAAATGGACACTTCTTAGCAATTAATCACTTTTGTCATGAAGGCTCTTTCTCATCGTGTTCACCTCTTAACCATCTTGCCCCAAATCAGTCTCCCTACAAAAGATAATCTGGTTTCAAGTCCTGTTAAATTAATACCATCATCAATGAAGAAATAGCCCACGTGGAACACACTCTGAAGTGGAAAAACACATTTATACTAATAATACAAAAGCTGTACTGTGAAATTAGGGTATAATACTAGAATCATTGAGGTTAACCTCGTATTCTCTGTAGTGGAAAGTCACGAAGATGTAGTGTATACTACAAACCCATCGACACAGCGTTTCCATGGTTGCTCAGGCACATAAAATGAAGCTCTTGGTAAAGAGTAAAGGTGACATTGGGACTTGTTCAAGGCAAAAGCAAAATTGTGTTGCACCGGTTGCTCACAAAACAGCCTTTTAAAGTGATTTTCAGATGCTCCGTCATTGGGATTCAATTAACACGACACTGTGCAATCCTCTCTGTGATGTGCAGTGCATCTTTTCTTGAGGTAGAAAAACACCTCATGATGCATTTTAAGACTGCATTGAGATTCAAGTAATACAACAGACTTCATTTTCTATTTTAGAAATGCTGAATATCAGAACTGTAATGTATTCAAGGAATCTGTCTTGGAAGGGATCTCAGCTTTATCAATGCTCCTTCCGACTTCTGGATTCCTCCTTAAACAGTTTCATCAAGTAGTTGTGTTCTGCTTGAAAACTCTATTCCCACCATCAATGGCATCACTGTTTGCACCATTAGTAAATGAATTAACAAGTGAGTAGACTACATATGTGTAGTCTGTAACTCTAGTACATAGGGAATGAGCAAAATGTGTATTTTGCTTTGAACATACATACAGTATTTTACATACAGGCATAAATATTACATCACATCTTAGCGTGTTCTCTCATTTTTTTTTCAGTTTCTCCTAGAATTCCCCTTTCCTCCCTCTGTCCCTTTATTTGCCATGCTCTACCAGGGAAATCATGCCAACAACTTAGTATATATCATCCCAATTTATTGTATGCATGGATGTTTGTGTATATTTGTGTTTATTTTTGTATATATTTGTGTATGCATTCATTGGTTATTGTTTTATGTAAATAACATTGTATTACACACAATTTTTAGGTGTTCTTTTTTATAACTTCCTTTTGTTGACTGAAGTATGGGATAACAAGGAAAACTTCTAATCCCTTTGTTGCTGTTACATAACAGTATTTACTGACCCTGAAAATGTAGGGAATTTGTTTCATTTATACCAATATGGTAGATTATTCTTATAAACATTCTTATGGTAGATATTCTCATAGACTCCTTTTGGTACAGCACATCAAAAATACTTGATAAGACTTTGTAAAAGGTATCTTTTTCACACATAATTAAGCTGACAAAAAAATAAAGTAGGTGACTCAGAGGTCAGAAATTACTTATTTCTGGGTGATCTCAAGCCTGATGTTAAAATAAAAAATTAATGTTTATTTATTTTTGAAGCAGAGAAAGAAACAGAGTGTGAGTGGGAGAGGGGCAGAATGGGAGTGGGGATGGGGACACAGAATCTAAAGCAGGCTTCAGGCTCTGAGCCAGCAGCACAGAGTCCAATGCGGGGCTTGAACTCACAAGCTGTGAGCTCTTGACCTGAGCAGAAGTCAGACACCCAACTGACTGAGCCACCCAGGCACCACTCAAGCCTGAATTTTAATGAATCAGATTCATAGAAGGCATAAACTCAACACCTTGTGCCTGAAGAAGAGAAAGCCTGTATCACAGACTCCAGCAGAAAGCCAAGTCCCCAAGAAGGTGATGTGCTCGAGTAAACTAGACAAAATCTTGTCCCTCAGCAGTAGATGGTGGAGACGGAGGTCTATTATGGCAATATCTTCTCTGATAATTCCTAAAGAAAAGTCAGGAATCATGTAAATTTTAGGAAATGCTTATTAATTCTGTAAACTCAAGGAAAAGAAAAGTAGCTTTCAGTATTTATTGAAAATCATGAACACTTGACAGAAACAAATATAAATTGTTTCTTAGAAAATGCACCAATAACAAAACTCTTCAAAAACTTTTTTACAACCAGAGTTCCAAGAAATATTAAATCACAAATAAATAGGTAAACAAATGACAAGGGAACACTCTGAAAGTTAGCCAAAACAATGAATCAGTCCCAGAGAAAGGGTAGCTAGTTGAATTTTCAATACAAAATATAAAATGTGTTTAACCTTTTTAAAGATGTGAAAGTGGTACATAGGAAAGTAAATGTTACATTATGAAAAATAACCAGAAATGTTAGATCAAAAAATAAATAAATGATTTCTTTTATTTGTTTTTAATATAGTTTAAAACTATAATAACTAAAACAAAACTGAAGGGATATATTAAACATAAGATTAACCACAGTTGGAGGAAGAATTTATAAACCAGAAGATAGATCTGAATTAGCCAGAGTAGATTTTAAAGTCAAGAAGATAAATATGGAAGGAGATTGAGACCTAGAGGACAGCATAACAAGTTCTAAGAGAGATCAGTTGGAGGTTTAGAAGGAAGTCACTCCGGGAACTTTTAAAGAATACATTTCAGGAAGAAGGGAATCATCTATAGGGAACAGTGAGATGCATGAAGGAATGAAAAATAAAAGCAAAAAGAAAAGGGGGGTAGGGGAGACGTCTGATTAATATAAACAAACATTGACAGAAAACAATAATACTGTCAATTTCATGGATTTAAGTATTCAAGATTGCACTAATTTTTCGGAAGCTAGATCTGACTGATAACGAAAGTGTATGAAAACTTGTGATTTAGGGGCGCCTGGGTGGCTCAGTCGGTTAAGCATCCGACTTCCGCACAGGTCATAATCTCGCGGTCTGTGAATTCGAGCCCCGCATCTGGCTCTGGGCTGACAGCTCAGAGCCTGGAGCCTGCTTCGGATTCAGTGTCTCCCTCTGTCTCTGCCCCTCCCATGCTCGTGTTCTGTCTCTCTTTGTCTCTCAATAATAAATAAACGTTAATAAATTTAAAAAAACAATTTGATTTAACTAAATATTTACATGAAAATTTTGTTGCTGCTAATATTAAAGAAAATTACTTAAAATTAACAAACTAGATATCTGTCTTAATAGAAAAAAATGAATAAAGGAACAATTGCAGCATAATCATAAAGATCAGAAGTTAACGAATAAAAGAGAGCTATATAGAGAAGAAATGCAAAGCCAAAAGTTGTCCTTTGAGGGGCACCTGGGTGGCTCAGTCAGTTGAGCTTCCGACTCTTGATTTCAGCTCAGGTCATGTTCTCATGGTTCCTGAGGTTGAGTCCTTCATTGGGCTCTACGCTGACAGCGCGAAGCCTGCTTGGGATTCTCTATCTCTCTCTCTCTCTCTCTCTCTCTCTGACCTTTTCCATGTGCATCTGCTCACTTGCTCTCTCTGTTTCTCTGTCAAAATAAATAAATATACAAAAGAAAGAAAGAAAAAAAGAAAGAAAGAAAGAGAAAACTTGTCCTTTGAAATGTTTAATACTGTTGACAAACTTGAGATGTGTCAAGAAAGAAAGGAATCAGAAATGTATACAAACATCAATAATAAAAATGATAGGGGCACCTGGGTGGCTCAATCGGTTAAGCCTCCAACTACGACTCAGGTCCTGATCACGGTTTGTACGTTCGAGCCCCACATCAGGCTACTGTGCTGACGGCTCAGAGCCCGGAGCCTGCTTCAGATTCTGTGTCTCCCTCTCACTATCTGCCCCTCCCCTGCTCCCATTCTGTCAATCTCTCTCAAAAATAAATGAACATTAAATTTTTTAATTTTAATAATAAAATGATAAAAATAAGAAACTATGATGTCTTCATGTTGGAAAACAAATTCTTGATGGACCTGCCTCATTTCTGCATGACTTGCAAGCAGAGGAACACAGTTGGTTACAGATCATTCTTGTTTTTTTTTAATGTTTATTATTTTACTTTTTTTTTTTTTCTTGAGACAGAGACAGAGCATGAGCAAGGAGGGGCAGAGAGAGAGGGAGACAGAATCCGAAGTAGGCTCCAGGCTTTGAGCAGTCAGCACAGAGCCCGGCACAGGGCTTGAACTCGTCCACTGGGAGATCACAACCTGAGCCAAAGTCTGGCACTCAACTGACTGAGCCCCCCAGGCGCCCCACAGATTATCCTTATATTTTAAGAAAAGTTTTAGTTTCCAGAAAAACTGAGCAGATGGTATAGAAATTCCCTTTATGTTCCCCCTCTCTCCACACAATTTTCTCTTTTTTTAGATATTTTGTATTAGGGTAGTACATTTTTTCAATGAAGGAAACAATATTAATACATTATTATCAAGTGAAGTGCATGGTTTACATGAAGGTTAACTCTTCGTGTTGTAAAGTTCTAGCCTGAAGTAGATTCCACATATATAACATTTGATTAATTGAAAATCTTCTTCCCCTCCCCCATGGTTGTCAATTTGACAATAAATTTCATATTAAAATAAATAAATAAATAATTTTAAAAAGAGAAAATCATAGATCCACTTCTCTTGAATGATATCCTGACAAACTTTACATCTCTTGAAATGCGTGGACCTTTTCATTAAAAACAACAATGTCATTAACAAAGCCTGAGAAAGTAACTATGATGTTTGGAATTTTTTTTAAATTACTAAGAAAGCTGAATACCTCTAATGACAGAATAGAAAAGGAACAAATCTGCCAAAATATTGTAGATGCTGCTTGCCTCAGCATTACTGAATAATGGTACTTTTATGTTGAATGGTACTTGTTGCCTTTTTTTTTTTCTGTCAGTTTCCCATTTTCACAAGAAACAAATTGTTTCTTTCCCTTTGGAAGATAAAATCTACTTGTCCAAAATGGATCTCAGGGTGTGTGTGATGGGGGTCGGGGTAGGAGAGGGAGGGGACAGACAATGAGAATCACACTAGACATGAGGATACGCCAGTTAGGGTGAGGAAGGATTCTTTAAAAAGTAGCTTGATATATCATTGTTATATGCATCTTTTAACAATTGAAATTATGTCAATGGATAATAGGATACAATTTTCTCTCATATCATATTTCACATTTCATCTTTTGCCATTTACATGCTTGAAGGTCACAGACATGGTAAAGAATATTAAATGGAAATTAAAACTATTTTTCTGCAGATCATTTAAGCTAATGAAAATGCTGCTTGGATTAGTTTTGGAAGCACTGATCGATTGAAATTTAAAGCACTTTATTACTTTGTGATTTACAGTGCATTCTTTCTACAACCATTATTGCTCATGGTTATTTACTTTGCCAGTGATAATGTTCTTGGATGAAAGGTGTTTGATTATAATCTGAATTCCTTTTCTTTCATATTTATATACCAATCAGAAGTCTTTATTAATATCAGGGTTTAGGGGAAACACTTTTTCTCATTATTTTTAAACTTTCACACAGAAGTTTTTAGGTAAATGCATTTAAATAATTATACCCCTGATTAAAATGTTATAAATATTTTTGTAATACTTTCAATTTATTTTTATATACATGTGAATTATTTTCAACATACTACCCCAAAAATTGGGCCCAAGTTTTTAAAATAGCAGTTTTGGTTTTTTGTTGTTGTTGTTGTTGTTTTTTCTTTCTGAATTGGCATCATAGTTTTACACATCAGGTTCAAACTCTTCACAACTGTCTTTGCATGATGAATTAATTCTCACCTTCATCCATGTTCAAGCTCTAGGTGCATGTTTCCCAGTGCTTTTTAGAAGTAACTCAAGCCTTTATCGTAATATACCCTGGTCTTTTTTAAAGATTGCCCTTTAATTTTGTGAACGAGTGTCTTTCAGTGTAGTCTCCTCCCAGTTAGAATACAGATCATCATGTAAAATATCACCTCCCCTCTTGTCACTGAAATCTTGAATTATAGCAATTGCTTTGCGGCTGCCACCATTTCCTGACTGCTTCTACCAACATCGCCGTGACCCTTGAGAACAGAACATTGAGTTTACTACTGAGTTTGCAACATGTTCTTCAGTCCCAAAGGGTTGTTCCTGTCATGGAAGTCATTTAATTGTATGATTCTATCATTGCATTACTAATTGGTTGCTAACTGATTGTTTTTACATCCTTTTGCCAACCTTCTGTCTCAAAGCTAAGAGTTTTGTTTACTCTGGATTTGGGTTAAATTCAGTTGCCATGTACAGACGGTATCTCGTTTCTCAGAATTCAAATCCTAAGAAAATCCTGAAAATAGATAATGGTGTTTGGTTTAATTCCAGGACCTCTGAATATTCAATGAATGATATTCTTTAGAAGACTAAATGCATGAAATTTTATGATTTTTTTTTATTCAGTCATAAAAGTCTTGGTTTAGGTTTGTGAAAAAAAAAAAAAACTACAGCAGTGAGTCTAAATTTCTACACAGCACATCAGTAAACCTGGTATACTGCTTCTTTTAAACTGCATGGACGTAAGAGTACTTAAATTCTTATTTCTGGTCAGCAGGGCACAAAAAATGTTGTGCTTCAGTCATGTCCTGAAGATCAAATATTAAATAAAACACCTTTTGAAAAGGCAGTTTGCAACAAAATATAAAGTGCAACAAATCTTTCGCTCATGTAAAAAAAAAAAAAAAAAAAAACCAATGCAGTTACCTCTTGAGCAAACGTCTGGGCAAAACAGAGGTTTGTTCTATCAGAGGAAATTGGCCTAATGCCTGAGCTAGCAGACCAAGTCACCAAGGAACTGAATACTGCCTTTGGCTGACATATCAAGCATTGAATAAAAAAAGAAATAGCTTAATCAACCTTAGCTGAAAAAAAAAAATCACCTTCTCTAGACGCAAAAAAAAAAAAAAAATTCATCTATTAACTCTGCCCTCCGTGAACAGTGTGAGGGTATTTCCTGTGAGAAAACTGTACTTCCATGGCAGAGGCCATGTGCTGGAATATGGGTGTTGAAAGAGAGTTGATCTGTACACCAAGAGTTCAAATGCGTCCTTAACCTCAGGGCCTCCTACCATGTTGTTTCTGGTGCCTCTCCTCACAGCTTTTCATTGTGCACATTCCTGGGATCAGATACATCTCACAGGAGTCATCTTAGGTGTCCCCACAACATGGTCACTGAGCTCCTAGCATTTTTTCTAGATTCTCAAACCTTTTCGTATGTTATCTGCAAGTAGAAAGCATGGGTAATTAGAGCCAGTGTGAATGCTAAGCCGTGAAGTCTGAATCAAACACATTGCCTGAATCATGTGTGCTTGAAATTCATGTTTGAAAACCCAAAGTGAATATCAAAGCAACACTCCATTTTTGTTAGGGCAGTCATCCAGGTCATGAATGTGGGAATGAGGACTGGTCACACATCGGTGCTGTAAGTCAGCAATAATCAAATTCTAGATTCCTAGTATTCTGATGTTATGTGATTAATTTGTCCAAAATTTATCTTTTTGTTTCTTCAGCTCTCTTGTAGCGTGATTTCATTCATTTGAAGTTTTACCACTGAGAAGTGTATTCAGTGCTTGGAGAAAATTGGAAAGTGTAATGGAAAGTGCCAAGGAAGTTATAACCAAGTTTGTAAATTTCTCTTGTGTTAGGGTAGGAATGCTGGAGTTATTAGACTTGAGTTCTTAGCCACATACAAGGTAGATCAAGGTCCTTGGGTATCAGTTCCTGCTTCTAATTTAACCACTCTGTATTTTCATAAAGACTCTTTACCTTGGGGCGCCTGGGTGGCGCAGTCGGTTAAGCATCCGACTTCAGCCAGGTCACGATCTCGCGGTCCGTGAGTTCGAGACCCGCGTCGGGCTCTGGGCTGAGGGCTCAGAGCCTGGAGCCTGTTTCCGATTCTGTGTCTCCCTCTCTGTCTGCCCCTCCCCCATTCATGCTCTGTCTCTCTCTGTCCCCAAAATAAATAAACGTTGAAAAAAAAAATTAAAAAAAAAAAGACTCTTTACCTTGTATGTCCCTTCTGGTACCATTTCTTAGTTTATTTTTATGTTCTATATATTAGTTTCCTATGGCTTCTCTCTCAAATTACCTTTGTCTTGAGGGCTTAAAAGAACACACATTTATTCTCTGACAGTACAGGAGATAAGAAATCCAAGATCACTTTCACTAGGAATGATGGTTATATGTGTTGTCTTGACTGGGCCATGAGGAGCCCAGATATTTGGCCAACCATCATTCTAGGTGTTTCTGTGAGGGTGTTTTTGGATGAAATTAACATTTATCAGAAGATTTAGTAAATCAGATGGCTCTTCATAATGTGATTGGGCCTTGTCTGAACATTTGAAGACCGGAAAAGAACAGAATGTACTGATCCTTCCTGAGTAAGATGGTATTTTTTTCTGCCTGATGGCCTTTCAAATGGGACATGGGGTGGGGGGGGGGGGTGGGGAGCACCTGGTTGGCTCAGTCTGTTAAGCATCCAACTCTTGATTTTTGCTTAGGTCACAGTCTTACAGTTCGTGGGTTCAAGCGCTGCATCGGGCTCTGCACTGACAGCACAGAGCCTGCTTGGGATTCTCTCTCTCTTTCTCTCTGCCCCTTCCTGGCTCATACTGTCTCTCTCTGAAATAATAAAACTTAAAAAAATAAATAAATAAACTGGGGCGCTAGCTTTTTTCCTACCTTTGGACTTAAACTGACACATCTGCTCTTCTTGGATCTTGAGCTTGTTGGCCTTTGGACTGAAACTACAGCATTGGCTCTCCTGGTTCTTAGACTTTTGGACTCGAACTGGAACTTAACCACCAGCTCCTGAGTCCCCAGTTTGCTAACTCACCCTCCCAATCTTGGGACTTCCATAACTGCATAAGCTAATTTCTTATAATAAGTCATGTATATGATACAATGTATGAAATAATGTATATGAAATATATAATCTGTCATATATGAAACAAACACACATAGAGTTGACCCATGAACAACACAGGGAGGGGCTTGGGGTGCCACCCTCATGCAGTTGAAGATCTATGTATAACTTTTGACTCTCCAAAAACTTAACTACTAATAGCCTGCTTTTGACCCAAAGCCTTACTGATAACATAAAAGGTCAATTAACACATTTTATGTGTTACATGTATTAGAGACTGTATTCTTACAATAAAGTAAGCTAGGGGAAAGAAAATTTTATTAAAGTTATAAGGAAGAGAAAATACATTTATAGTCCTATACTGCATTTGACAAAAATCTGCATGTAAATGAACCCGCACAGTTCAAACCTGTGTTGTTCAAAGGAGAGGATGGATGGATGGACAGATATATAATAGACAGATAGATATATGGATAGATAGATGATAGTATTTGGATGGATAGATAGATAGATAGATAGATAGATAGATAGATAATAGATAGGTGATAGTATGTAGATGGATAGATGGATAGATAGCTGTAGCTCTGTTGCTTTATCTCTGTCACTACCTATATCTATACATCCTGTATATGTTTATCTGGAGAACACTGAGCAGTATACTGGGTTTAGGGAAGAATCCATTTCCTTCCTTTTCCAGCTTCTAAAGCTCTGTTGCCTGAAATCCTTGGCTCACAGTTCCTTCCTCCATTTCCCTCTGCTTCAGGAAGAAGCTGTGTAGCATCTTGCTTCCATTGTAACGTCGCCTTCTTGAGTCAAAAACACCTTCTGCCTCCCTCCTATAAATTTAGGGCCACTGGTTAATCCAAGATTATCTCCCCATCTCAAAACCTTTAATTTAATCACATGGACAAAGTCTCTTTGTCTTCTAAGGTGACATTCACCGGCTTCATGGATTAGGACCTGGATATCTGTGGGAGCCATTATTCAACATAACACATTCTACTGTGCTATTTTTTTAAAAGATTATACTGATTACAGGTGGTAGAAATCCAGTTAGAGTTTGCTTAATCAAAAAAAGGAGATTGATTATAAGGAGATGGGAAGATACAAGTAGCTAAAGCCCCGGGAGAGAGCAGGGAATAACTAACTTCAAAGAAGTGAACAGTATTACAGGCCTTCAACTTTCCTCCGTGTTCCTTCGTACACATCCGTATATTTAATAACTTCTCTCTCTCTCTCTCTCTCTCTCTCTCTCTCTCTCTCTCTCTCTGTATAGATTTTCTCTGTTCTTCTGACCGTCACATTACCAATTTTCCTGAGATTAGCTGCATGGTTGGAGACGTGGCTGCTGACAAGCTGACATACTGTCCCTGATCCCAAATTCAAAAATGTAGAAAAGACATTATTAGTTAGCTCACTCTATGTAGTAAGTCTTGGGGCAGTGAACTCAAGCATCAGAATAAGGTCCCTTTTAACAAGATTGGTTCCTCTTCAGCCATTTGAATATGCAAGGGGGACAGAAATGTCAGTGACTGGAAAGTGGCAAGGTTATCATTGAAAAGACAATTAGGCAGGTGTCCTCCAAAATTTATTCTTGAAAAAAAAAAAGCTTTTTAGGGTCTGGGATAGGGATAACACTTTGCAATGGTAAGATTTCATATGAAATTACTCTGTCATGATCTATTAAATTGGTAAGCATTATTTTTTATAGATGACATTAAAATTCAGAAATGTTACATAACCTGTAAAAATTGGCTAACACTGGTCTCCTAGTTTTAGGATTATTATTCCTTTCTTCAAGTAACTGAATTAGAGTTGAAACAGTAAACTAAGAGTTAGGCAGCCTGGGCCGATATTTTGTCTTTGCTATTTACTAGCAGTTATCCTAAAAAAGTTATTTAAATCCTCCCAACTTTAGTTTCCTCTTCTCTAAAATAGGTATAAAAATAGCTTGCCCCTACAGCTATGTTCTGAAGTTTAGGTGATATAATTTAAGTAAGTCTCTATATAGTTGGTATTAAAAATAAATAAATAAATGGCAGATCATCTTCCTCTGATTATTTGTTACAGTGTAGAATTGTCCTATTTTGCAAAGCATTATAGTAGAGTTCCTAACTCAGGCTAGTATTCACTAAGAAGTTAAAGCAGATTAAAAGTTGCTGTTTGAGTGTCAATGTCTGTGATATATGTATTTTGGTACTGCTAATTATTGTCAGAAGGGGGCATTTTCCAGGAACACGTTTCCTGGGTATTGAGGTGGGCTGGAATATGCCAGAGGGCTCAAGTTCTGGATGGAAATCCAGAGCAGCTGTTTGATAGGACTGATGCATACTTATACTGTCTTTCAAGTGTAATCTCTTCATTGAATTTTTTCCTGCCAGGAGGGAAAGGCAACCCCTCCGTGTAATAGAGCCATTGGCGGCAATGATCTGAAAGCAAACTGGTAGAGAGGGAATAAGAAGATGAGAGCTGGTGTCTTAGGCATTATTATAAGAAGATGATGTGGGTAATGTTCTATTAACGGTTCCAAAATGCATGATTCTTTATTTAATGGAAATTTTAAAATGGCATGGGATGTTTCTCTACAAAATAGATGAATGTTAGACACATTGCTTTGTGTTAATATTTCCCTCTGCTCTCTTTGAGGCATGTGCTCATTGGATAGATCAACTCAGAAGTTAAAGAGTAACCTTGGAAGTCGGACTAGTTAATATGCGTTAGGTTGGATAAGCTTGTGGGAAATATTTTGTAAAATGGTAAAGATTAAAATTACTGGAAGCATGGAAGTTTATCCTCTAAGGTTTGCACAGTAGCACAACTAGTAGCTTTTAAAATACTTTTTTTATTTTGTTACCTGTTTCCTTTGGATTGTCGCTCATACATTTGAATAACACACTTTTCTCTCTCTCTCTCTCTCAAGGGCAACCATAATTGTTGCTTAATTACATATGCAGCCTATGTTTTCTTGTCTGGTGGATTTCAGCCAATTCAGATCATATGCATTCTATAGAGAAAGTAAATAAGAAGTCTTGAAGTAAAGTCTTAAAGATTTTATTAAATCATTAAATAAAGGCAAAGAGAATAAATCAAGTCAAAATTATGTAAAAAAAATATGACTAGTAATTGTATAAGCTTTTAAAAGTTGGAACTTAAAATAAGAAAGGTACTAAATAGATTCATAAACTCAGTGAAAAAAACTACATTAATTAGATTTTTAAAACATCTGGTGGAAAAATATAAAATAAATTAACGTTGAAAATCTTAATTATTGTTTGAGATCATAAAGATAAAATATTTAAAGTTGCTATTTTTACTGTTTATTTGATTAGTGTGTTTCTCATAGCCAATAAATCTTTGGAAAATGACAAAATTAGAAATGTGTTAATGCATTGAGGTAGCCAGCCATTTTATATTCTATGGATTGAAAGAGTGTATATGCTGACACATTATGTCAGCTCTTAAGAACTGCTACAAGAACTTTTAGTTGTAGACAAGATGGAGTAAATGTACCTTTCCTTTCTGCTGATTACAGCTGAAAATCCTGGGCACAAAACATGAGGCAACGCTGGGAAGGTTTGCCCATAAACATTCAGGAAGGTAGAGAGACAAAGGCAGACTAGTCTTGAGGGACTTGAGGAATGACGGAGTGGCTTGTTCTTTGGGAGTTTTGTTGTTCCCTTTATCATCACAGCTTGGGAACTAGCGGAGCCCACAACCCAGAAACACCAGCAGATGCAGACAAAAAAGTCCCATGCCAAAGGAAGAGGGAAAAGTCAGCCTAAAGGGCAGATGCCTTTCAACTAAACTTACCCTAATTTAGGGAAGAAGGCAGTGTCCCTCCTTCTCCACTCACTGGGTGCTGTGGGGACTACCGGGCAGAGCTGTCAGCTGTTGGCAGTCATTACCCTTCTGTTCCATGTTCAGGAAAACTTGTTCACAGTACCCATCTCCTAGTCTTAAGTAGACTCCTAGTTATCCCATCCAATGAGATTTTGCTTTCAATAACTATGTTTTTCATTTCTCTAATAGTTTCTTTCTTAAAAGAATGGTACCTGTCTTTCTTTTTTTTTAATTTTGTTTTTAATTTATTTATTTTGAGAGAGACAGAGCCAGTGTGAGTTGGGGAGAGGTAGAGAGAGATAGAGAGAGAATCCCAAGCAGGCTCCACACTCAGTTCAGAGCCCAACGTGAGGCTCAAACCCATGAAACCATGAGATCATGACCTAAGCGGACACCAAGAGTTGGATGCTTAACTGACTGAGACACCCAGGCACCCCAGAACTGTACCTTTCTTAAAATATCCTGCCTTCATTGTAAAACATACATTTCTTCTTTTATCTCTTCGAAATAGCCAGGTAATGGATTTAAGATATTTTGTGCTTTTATCTGTGAGCTTATGTTCAACAAGAGTTCATTTTGTGTTTGTGTTACACATGTATGGGGTATGGAAGCATACCTATGGCACTCTTCAAGGTTCCAGACCACTATTTATTTTAGTTTCTGTTCCAGGCAGATGTCCTGGATCTAATCCAGGATTTAACTGATTCAAGGTTGTTGGGTCCAGTGGAAACCTTGAGACCCCTCCTCCCTGGCTGGCTCTGAAGTCCAATATTTGTCTTCTCGGCATGGTGAGTCGCTGATAGTACATCTTTGCTTTTGAACCATTGTTTCTCTCTCTCTCTCTCTCTCTCTCTCTCTGTCATTCTTCCTTTCTCTCTCTTGCTTTCTTTTGATGAGTGTTTTCATAGTATGTATTTTCATCTCTCAGCCTTTCTGTATGCTTATATTTAAGGTTTATGCCATGTAAAAGCATATGGTTGGAATGTTTTCTTCAAATTAAATATGAAAATTTTTATTTTAAATTTGTTACACAATATTTTATTCAAACTCATAATATATAACATAATTAGGTTATAAAGCAAAAATGAACACCTCGAAATCCACCCTACAACCGAAGAACTGGAATGTTATCTAATATATTTGAAATTACTTTTATGTCCTGTCCTGATCCCATCTCTTTGCCTCCCCCCATTCTTTTATTTCTGAATAATGACACATATAGACTGTACAGTTGAGCTCCTGGCACTGGGAGTCACTTGTTTTTAAAAGAAGTCAGGGAGATGTCAATTCTCAGTTAAAACAGAGTATCAATTGGCCTAATAATTCAGATTTCCACATGAAGGCTGTCTACCTATCAAAAATGTCTTGAAATCTTTTTGTACTTCTCCTTACATTGTTAAGATACCATCCAATTAGCAATGAGAAAGAGTAAATAGTCAAATGTTTCCAGATTGCTGCATGGAAAGCAGTTATTTACAAGTTCTTTAAGCAGTTCATGGTAATAAGGTGAACGTAGCCCATTTAAGAAGACCTATATTTCAGCTGGATTAAGACACCAGTGATATTCTCTCAGACTTTGTGTTTTCTTTTTTTTTTTTTCCTTACCCTAGCAGTTGCTGTGGCAACCGGCCACAGGCAGGTGTAACCCTAGGGCAACACTCCTAGCTGTGCCTAGAATCTCTTTTGCTTTCCACCCTAGCAGTTTTCTGTCACTTCTTACTGGGCTGTCTGTGGGAAACCACTCAGCCATTCGGAAGCCTTCAAAATCAGGCAGTATGATGTAGTGTGCACTTCCTGGGTCTGCTCTTGATGAGTGGGGTGAGAGGCTTGGATAAATACTCTCTTCCTTTGCCCTTCAGGTAGAGCCCCCTGAGCTGCGCTTTACAGGGCTCCTCCAGGTGTCCCCAGGGGGGAATGAGCCCCAGTTACCCACAACAGCTCAAGTCCGCCAGCCGACATTGGTTCACAGTGGCCCAGTTTGTCCTTCTCTTGCCCCCCATTCCTGTTCCTTGGGGTCACTTCCCCAAACAAGCCCTCCTTCCCCGAGCCAGTAATCTCTGGTTCTGCTTTCATGGAGGTGGCATAGGAACATAGGCTAAGACGGAGCTCATATGAATAATTTTCGCCTTCTTCTAAATACTTCAAACATGAGCACTTTGCTTTGACAAATGTAGCAGATAATTTATGGTTAGTAACTACAAGGGATGGCTTGGGTCTTTGTCATGAAGTAAGTTGCTGTGGCAGTTGTCTGAATAGCAGTTAACCTCTCTCCTAGGTGTGTGCTCGTATGCACACGTGCATGTGTGTTAACATTGTCTTTATGCAAAGTAGCAAAACTGATACTAAATTTGTGTAAAAGAACATTTTCCTCATTGAATTAATAGCCACTGAAAACTTACTTTCTGCTGTGCACTGTGTTAAGCACAGAGTTAAAGATATAAGAGACATTACCATTGACCTCAATAATTTTATAGTTTACTGGGAAAGACAGATGAATAAGCCATGGGTTCTAATGCAGTGTGATAGGTCTCCTTGTTTATGGGGTTGCCGAGGAAATACACACATGGGTATTAGAGAGGGTTTGTGAGACAAAGGTATTTTTTGGTAGAGTTCTGAAAAGTAATGATAACAATAAGAATAGTTACCCTTCTGGTGTGGGCTATGTGTTAGTAGGTACTAATGGTTTACCTGCATTACTTGATTTACTAACAGCCTTGTGTAACAGAATCTAGTAACATTCCCATATGGCAAAGATGGAAAGCAAGAGTTAGAGAAGTTCAAATTCCTGCCCCAAACATGAGTAAGAATCAGCCTGGTGTAGACAGAGGAATGGAATAATGGATATTTGAAGAAATTATTCAAACCTGTTATTTAGGGAGACTGAGGCCAACTCTTCTTAAATTTAGAACCTAGGAGGTTGGTAGGAGATGGGAGGAGAGGGAAAGCCAGGAGCCAAGTCATAAAGTGTCTTGTCTATAATACTGAGTCGCTTGAAAGCTATTCGAAGACAGTGTCTGGAAGATATAAAGCAGAAGTTAGACCTGCTCAGATCTGTGTTTTCGGGGGGAAACTATCACCCTGTAATGAATGATGAAGGTACAAGATACGATTCCATGAGACAAATCTAATGGGGTGTTTTTGCTACATGCTAACCTGTTTTTCTCTCAGCCCCTCACCTGCACTTCCATGTTTGCTGGGCACGGAACACCGAATGTTCTACTTCTGCTTTTCCAGCTAGTTCCCTGTTGGGTCTGCCAGTAGAGGACGGGAGACTGAAAGGCTGGTGGAAATTAAAAGGGATTTGTTCCTTCCTGCCTTGTTCTTTCGGTGTTGTCATCTCCACAAGCCCTGCACCACGGCAGAAGCCCTGCTTCGAGCCTGTAGCTTCTGCCAATGCTCTCAGAACCAGGCTCATCATGATGGAAAGTGAAATAAGGCATAGGCAGTGAGGATGCTCTATGTCAGGTTTTTTTTTTTCATGGAAAATTATATAGATCTCTTTTCCTTATAGAATATTAAAAGAAAACAAAACTTGGGGCGCCCGAGTACTCAATCAGTTAAGTGTCCAACTCATAACTTTGGCTCAGGTCATGACTTCACAGTTAGTGAGTTCGAGCCCCACATCAGGCTCTGTGCTGACAGCCTGGATGGAGCCTGCTTGGGATTCTGTCTCCCTGTCTCTCTACCGCTCCCCCTCTTGCTCTCTGTCTCTCTCTTAAGATAAGATAAGATAAGATAAGATAAGATAAGATAAGATAACAAAAATTTGTAGAAATCCAATAGTCACTTATGCAAAGTGAAGGAAGTTTGTGATGTTTCAGTAATTGGACATATATGTAAAATATTTAATGTTTCTTCACTCACATATGTATTTATTTTTCAAAACTATGTATCATAGCTTGCAAAGTGCCAAAGAATTTGTTATGTGGATACAGCCATTTATAGCCATTCTTTTGTGCAGCTACTATTTCAGTGCAGGGAGAGAAAGAGAAACTAAAACCAGGGAGTAGTTCTATAAATAAATAAGATACTCTGATATAAGGAGAAATGTTACAAAGGTGATGAACATGAGCAACAGGGTAAAATGTGTATTGGTTAGTGATGTGTTTTGCTGCAGGTTGCCATAAAAAAAGAATTAAGCACATGTTTATAGATTACAAGAAGCTGGGAAGTAATTGATCTCAGGGATGGTCTGTCAGCAGCTTAAATGCAGCTTAGGAGTGCCATTTAAGATTGAAGCTATTGCTAACTTTCAGCTTTACCATTTTTTTGTGTGTTGACCACTGGTTCTCATATCTGTCTACTTATGACTACAAGATGGTTCTCATACCTAAAAACAAGATATGTTCATGCCAGGGAGTGAAGCAGAAAGGAAAAGGCAGGGACAAATCTAGGTGGGAGTCTTAGCTCTTAGGAATAGAACCAGCAGCACTAGTAGAAAGAACCAACTGTGAGTTTGCTTGTGAATTTGTGCGAGTGTGTGTGCCTTTTGTTAAAAAATGAATGTGTGTATGCTCAGAATTTCCTTTCTCAAATTACTACATAGTTTGCATGATTTTTAGTATTTCTATAACAAAGAGCATTAGCTTGATACTTTATTATTCCCCCCCAAAAAAACTCTGCAACTGTTGTTGAATCATAGGTGCTAAGAGGTTATTAATAACGCTCCCAAGATATGATGCTTGCAATACTAGTGATGCCATTCAGCTTTATATATGTGCTGAAGAAGTTGGCAAAATCCCAAGTCTGACAATTCACTTCCATATGGGAGCTAGCCACTGGAGGAGGTATGGATATCCCAGCAAAATGACCTTCTGGTCTTGATTATCTGGATAACCTTGGGTTGTAGATTAATAGTTTTTCAGCGTACTGTCTTTCTGGAAATGGGTATAATTAAACTTGTCACTCAAGGGTACTGTATGATTTAATCACTTAATATTAAGTAAAGCTCTCTGATATCCTTAAGCAAAGGATCCTATGCAGATGCAGAATATCATTATGAAGACACAATTTTAGCATCTTGCTGAGCTTTGAGAAATTACACTACGCAGTCTTTTTCTAATACCCACAGAAAGCTGCCCTGTAAATTTTATTATTTATAAAGCATTTCAGCATATATTTAAACACATTTTAAAGGCATACAATTAGGGTAGAAATTGAGACATTAACAAAAATGTCTTTGAACATTTGTTTTTGACAGTGGATAACATTAAAACTTTTTAGACTTGTCATTTATTCTGTTTACACATAGCCTCACATGTACCTTTTATTTAACAGTGATCCATTCACAGTAGCATTTGAAAAATTTAGAACAGGTCAAATGCCTACTTCTCCTGGAGTAAATTCATTTCCATATACCTCTAAATAATTTTTATTTGTATTTACCTGTCTATTATGTAAGGATTATAAATACATATTGGTAAAAGTCAAAACACTATAGATTTAAATGCAAAGGCAATAGTCTAATTTAATAAAATATTTGAATAGTCTAGCAAATATCTATTTCTTGAAGCACTTGAGAGAAATTTCACCAGGGATAGAAAAACCTTACCAAGATCAAAGATTTGTGGGAAAGGAAAGAAAGCAATGGTGAGGGTAATGATCCCATACCCCTGCCCTAGACCACATTGCTTCCCTGTATGCTAACAGCATTCTTAATGATTTCTGTAGGCTTTGAAAGCTTAATAAGCAAGAGTACACACATATTTTATGCCTATGGTGAATAAGTAGCTTTATGTACACAGATGATTACAAATGTATCATTTCCAACCTCTATTTCAAGAGAAAAATATAACTTTTTCCCTGGCAATTTGAAGAGCTGTGTTGTATAGTGAATTACAATAAAAACTTGAAGTACAAAAACATATCTCTTACTAATGCTTCCATGAACCATGCTGTTTCTCAGTGAGTGTTTGACATTTATATATCTACAGTACATAGATATTCTACAAGGCTAGACACTGGGGAAAAATATACCCAGTAGGTATTGCACATATATTCTCTATTCTGTTTATAAAAAGAAGTGACATAGTAACACTATGTCTTGCAGTAGTAACCAAAAATCACATATTTGCATCAGAACTGTTCAGTATATGACCATTGTTTTTGTATATTAGCTCTGACACTTTGGGTTGATATATTTACATTAGAAATTTGATAAATGGAGCAGGACATTAGTTATTATTATTTATTTAAATTTTGCTCAAGAGGCATCTATAATCATCTCATGTTCCGAGTGTTGGAAATTTGGTAAATTATACACCTGTAATCAGAGAACGTGTTGTCTTATGGAAAGAAATGAGAGACAGATACCAGGAATTTCAGAAAGGTGAAAAGGAAAAAGAAACTATTATGACCATATTATGATCAATAGTGTTTGACTATTTCTAAGGCAAAAGTGCCTCTAGATAAACAAAAAAAAAATGAGGGACAGGAGAGGTGATCTAAAGCTTACCAAATGACCAAAGCTATGTTGACTTCAGAAAGTATTTCAGGGGCGCCTGGGTGGCTCAGTTGGTTAAGCGCCAACTTCGGCCCAGGTCATGATCTCATGGTTTGTGGGTTCGAGCCCTGCATCTGGCTCTGTGCTGACAGCTCAGAGACTGGAGCCTGCTTCGGATTCTGTCTCCCTCTCTCTCCGCTCCTTCCCTACTTGTGCTCTGTCTCTCTCTGTCTCTCAAAATTAAACATTAAAAAAAATTTAAAAAAAAGAAGTATTTCAGATAAAAGTTATAATCTTGTCAATTGGGGGCTATTGCTTATTCTTCACATCAAACCTTGCTTTTTTTTTTTTAAACAATTGGTTTGCGTTTGGCACACTGGCATAGTTTGTTTCTTCTACACTTTGTTGAATAGCAATTAAAGAAAAATTTAATTGGTTGCCAACAAATTTCACATAAGAATGTAACGTCCAGCTTGTCTTCTCGGGCAGTCCTAAGCCTGTATTTGCCTGAGTAGCTGTTAGGCTTGAGTATCGGATGACACATGTGGGTATTGAGATGGGTGATGACAACCCAGGACTCCCCATTATCCCTTTGTTCTGATTCAGTCCCTTCATTTACTTTCTGCAGCTGAACCTTCGGTCTGTGTTCAGGACCGCTAGTTTATAGAAAACTTCCAGTTTCCAGATGTTGTCTCTGTTTCATTCTACCCATGTTGAAGATTATGTTTCAATCTTCACTCAGCAATTCTGATATTCTAACAATAGCTATCATTTACTGAGCATCATCTGTGTCAGAGGTTGGCAGGTTTTATCTAAAAAGAAAAAGAGAGTAAACAATTTAGGCCTTGTGGGCCATATGGCCTCTGTGACAACTAGTCACTTCTGCAAAAGCAACTATAGATAGCAAATAAATGATGAGTGCAGTCCTGCATCAATAAAAGTTAATCTATGGACACTGAAATTTGAATTTCATATAATTTTTGCCTAATATTTAATATTTAATTATTCTTTGATTTCTTTGCAACTCTTCAAAAATGTAAAAATCCGGGGTGGCTGGGTAGCTCAGTCGGTTGAGCGTCCGACTTCGGCTCAGGTCATGATCTCGCGGTCTGTGGGTTTGAGCCCCGTGTCGGGCTCTTTGCTGACAGCTCAGAGGTTGGAGCCTGCTTCAGATTCTGTGTCTCCCTCTCTTCCTGCCCCTCCCCGCTCATGCTCTGTCTCTCTCTGTCTCTGTCAAAAATAAGTTAACATTAAAAAAATTTTTTTAACAAATGTAAAAATCCTTCCTAGCTTTCAGGCCATTCACAATAAGTGGGGCCCAGTTGGCCTGTGGGCCTTAATTTGCCCAGCCCTACTCTGTGCTCTGGTAACTCTAATTTCTACTCCTGACAATTGTGGGACATAATCATTACTATTTCATTTTACAGTTAGAAAGGTATGTTACCGAAAAGTGTGGATCTAGTCAATCTTGAGCCCAAATCATTGAGTTGGGAGGAGGTTGGTAGTGGCAGTGCTAGGTCTTTGATAACTCTGATTCTTATAGTCAGGACACGATGGATACTTTTAAGGATAAACTATGCAATCAATGAAATTGTTAAATATTGGTTAAAAGATAAGTATGGACTAAAAGTTCTTTTCCAAACTGTTTGGCTTTCTGTTCTCTTCCATCTTCTACCTTCTAGGCGGTGTTCCAGTATGTCTACTTGTTTCCCAGAAGCACAGAAAGAAAAGGCTCTTTTGCATCAAGCATTTATTTATATTCCCTCTTGGCAACCTGGACTGTATCAGAATGCTTTGCTAAAGAGCAAGTGCAGGCATGTTGCCGAGTTTGGATTCTCTGGAGGAATGACTTCGTATTACCATTATTTCAGCCCAGTTGTAGTGTGTGTGAGTGTGTATTGTTTACATATGAGAGATTAAATCTTTCCACTTAGTGGTTTTAGTCAACGGACATAACCTCCAAGAATCCTTCAGTAGTTAAATCTTTCAATACAACTCAGAAACCCATCTCCCAAGATGCTCAGAAAGGCATTAAACAAAGACAGGGCTCTTCACTATGGAGAAAGCATTTTGCCCTTTAAAAAGAGCCCATCAGCAATATTGTGACCAACAAAAGGATCATTTCATGTATCCCTTTATCCACATTATTGCAGGGAAAGGATAATGGAAAATGAGCCCAACTATCTCAACTTACTACTCCATAACCGTAACAAGTAGTTACTGTTTGCCAGAAAACATAGTTCTTTTTGAAGTTGGCTCTTTTATCGTAAGTGAAGCCAGCTGTCCTATTTAATTCTTACAGATAATCCGAGGAAATGAATAGTCCACTTCAGCAGTGCACGTTCATCTGTGTTGTTTTCACAGCTACAGAGGGTAGAGGTTTCCCTTTTCCTTTCCTCTCAAAGCACAGAACACCTCCGCTTCTCATGAACCGGGACAGCCTTTGCTAATTGCAAAATTGTCTGGATTAGTCAGGCTTTGAAAAGAGTCAGTCATTCTGCCACAAATGATTACATTTATCTTTCAAAATCATTCCGAAAGTGCTTCATAAGGAATAACCAGATAGTATCTTAGAGTAGCACTCCATTTGTGGATCACTGCTGACTCAAAGAAGTAAAAGGAAAACTTGCTTTCAATAAGACACTTGAAACTTATTTGCACTAAAGCGTCTAAGATTTATATTGAGTCGGGTTTGAGTGATAGAAGCTGTGATTCCATGTGAACAGAATGAACAATTGGACAGATTTGCAGATCATTTCTTAGAAATGTGTCTGTTTGGGGCGCCTGGGTGGCGCAGTCGGTTAAGCGTCCGACTTCAGCCAGGTCACGATCTCGCGGTCCGTGAGTTCGAGCCCCGCGTCAGTCTCTGGGCTGATGGCTCGGAGCCTGGGGCCTGTTTCCGATTCTGTGTCTCCCTCTCTCTCTGCCCCTCCCCCGTTCATGCTCTGTCTCTCTCTGTCCCAAAAAAATAAATAAAAACGTTGAAAAAAAAATTAAAAAAAAAAAAAAAAGAAATGTGTCTGTTTGTTACACATGCTATTTGTCCAGGTTTGTGGAATCAGACTGCTTTTCTCTTTAGCAACACATTGTTAATGTGCTGGAGAAACCCAGTTAAGGCACTGATTGCTTTCAACCTGCTTCTAATATTTTTACCTCAAAGAGAAACTTATGAATACTGGAAGCAGAAAAGTCACTCACTAGCATCCAAAAGATAGAATATCTTCACTGACACGCATGCACACACCTGCACAACAGCTGGGCAGAAAAGTCACAAGAAATGGTAAATAGTTATACGTGTTCAATGGTGCACAGTTGAATATAAACTCTACTGCAACCAGGTGAGAAAACAATGTGGAGCCGACATTGGAGCCGACAGGGATGGTGTTCCAAAATGAATTGTTAAGACAAATAAAGGTAATAAATACATAACAACACGATGAAGTTGAGTTGTGAATGATGGGATCTTGTTTTTTATATGCGTACTATAAAGGTATATAGTATATAGAGTATAGTATAATATACTGTAGTAATAATGTATTTAGTAAGTTATGTAATATATCATTTTATAAATACATTTTATAAATTATGTAAAATATACACAAATTATGTAACTAGATAAGGTATATAATTGTATAAATTATATAATTTTATATTGTATATAATCTATATACAAACATTTGTGTATATTTAATTACATAATTACATATTTAAATAAATATATTTGATAATATTACAATTAAAATGAGCATATATTTAATTGTCTATCGATACTTGTATTTATATTTTAGTATCTTATGTACATACCGTAGAGGTTTTGCATGGAGTGTATGTCACAGTTGGCTGTTCTGGGCCAATCAAGTGGAGGTGTGTCGGTATGAGTACGTAGGGTCCAAGCTTTGAAGAGACATGGTGGGATGGATATCGTGGGGAGCATTGAAGACGTTTCTTTTTGACTTAATGTGTTCTTTGATTTTTCACCTCAAATATAGATTTATTTTGTAATAAAAATGAAGGGTCCAAAAATACGAACAACAGTTACTGTGCATGTGCAGATCTTAATAGAGCTCCTAGAGCAAAGAAGTTCCGCCTGAATCTAACCAGCTCTGGAACATCAGCTGGGAAAAATGAGAAGTAGCATTGCCCACTTTCATATAAACCTCAGAGAAGTGCTCTCCACACCTAGCATTTGTAACCCGTCTCTTGAGAATGTGTTAAGTACTTATGACATAGTTTTTAACTTCTGTAGACATATTGAGGTCTATTTCTTTTTTCTAGCCATACATCTTAAATGCTCTTAGATATGTTGAGTTTCAAAAATAAAAACTTATATTCCTAATGTGTGGGCAAAATGTTCAGTATATTGGGAAAACATTCAGCTTTCTTCGAGTTAAATAACATAACTGAAGTGTTTTGTTTTTCTTTGATTTTTATAGAGCTAGATAATTGTCTTTTCAATTTTGGGGCATGTGGGTGTATAAGGATATAAACCCATTCAAACCTGTTAAATTTGAAATTAAATGTTAATGGCTTGAACAACAGTAATGGCATATTCTGACAAGGAAACATCCTTTGTGATTGTAGACTAGAATGCCATACTTCCCTATAAATTCTAAGTCGTAATCTCCCATTCCTGTGGCCGTAATTGGCATAGTTTCTCTGGACCATTAAAGGGTCTTCCAGTAATTGTTGTTAAATTACTGAATCATAGATTTCTCAGCTTGATAATTAAAAATATTTCAAATGCCAAACTTACTTTTATAGATACTAAGTATTAAACCATTTGCTGTTAACTAGACCTGGCCTAGCTATTTTTAAAATTTTTTTCCACTTAGTCATTTTAGTTATGACTGTGAGGTGTAATTTATCAAAAGCACAATGAGAGGTTATCAAACTCTCATTTCAGTAAAAGAAAGAGGAACATTACCCTCAAGAGATAAATCTTTCATTAAACTTTACAAAGACCTTAAGCAGTGTCTACCCCATTTATCATTTCTAGTCTTTTAGAATGCACCAGCTGCCTATGTTTAGAAAGCAGTATAGGGCAGCCAGCCAACTTCAGGGTTGATGCCTGGTACATCGGATGGAATTTCTCTTCCATTTTTTTTACATGTTCGTTCATCTTAGAAAATAACTTTAAAATAAGCCATGTTTGGGGCTAAATTTTGGTAATGTACCAAACTATTTTTTGAACAGAATTTTTTTGTGTGATGGTAAAAATTACGTTATCACAAAGAAGAGTGTTTAAGAGAGGAAAAAAAAATCACTATTTTATATGCTCATTTAAAAAAATCTTATTTGATGTTTAGCATTCTTGTGACATAAAAATACCAACTTAAGGGGGTCTGGCTGGCTCAGTCAGTAGAGTGTGCACATCCGGATCTCACAATTGTGAGTTTGAGCCCCTTGTTGGGTGTCGAAATTACTTAAAAATAAAATCTTAAAAAAAAAAATACCAACTTGATGTATCTTTTTACTCTCAGTATGTGAGTAGAGCCTTTTATGTTTGCAGTCAATCTAAGTTACTTTCTTCAGAGCACCCATTACTATCTGAAATTGTCCTATTTCTTATATCTGTGTGCTTTTTGTAGTCTGCACCCCGCCCCCCCGAATCTAAGTTCCTTGAGAATAGAGACTTGGGCTGGTCTAGCTCCACTGCTGTATTCTGAACACCTAGCAGAATGCCTAACACATAGAATTCATTCAACATATATTTTTCAATATATGAATTGGATGAATCGATGGATGGATAGATGAATGAAAAAATTTTAATGCAATAGACCAAAAGACTATAAATCTCAAGAGCAGAAATAGTCCAAATTTTTGAAGCTTTTGTTGATTTTATATGCAAGGGCCATAACATGAAAACGATATTTTAAGGATCAATTGGATATTAAAGGACAACTTAGGAAACATCCATTCATATTATTGTTATTCCCTCATATTAGTATTGAAGTTTTCATTGCTATAATTTCTGCTTTTACCATCCATTCTCATTCAACAAGTTTATTTAAGATCCACCCTTTATTTACCGACTGTATTAGGCAGTGGAGTCCAAGACTGAAAAATATGAAGTCCTTTATCCTAGCAGAGGTCATAATTTTACTGGAAATATGGAAAAAATAAGTAAATAGATTATCACAAATGCATGTGGTAAAATGCTCTGATAGTAGCAAGTCAAGTGTGATGTAGTACAACAGAGGAGAGATATGTGTAAATGGGGGTGTCAGGGATGGCTTCTTGGGAGGTGGTATTGTAGATGAGTCAGGAATAATGAATGGGAGTAATCTAGGTGAAGAGATGGAAGTAGAAAGACAAGCAAGTGAAAACATTGTTCACAACATTCAGGCAATAAATGAGAGGATGTGAAGTGAGAATGGCAGGATGTGAGGAGAGACATGTAGTCTGGAGTGCGGAGGACTTTGTACCTTTAGACTCTTTATTGAGGATTGCAGTAAAGAGTAAGTCCTTGAAGGATTTCAAACAGAGTGACAATTATTTTTCATTTGCCTCTTCATCCAAAAAGTAGTTATCCAGCGTGTGCTTTACACAAGTCACTGTGGTAGGTGATGGATATATACAGAAAAATAATGCATACATCTGACACTTGGGAGACTCACAGACTTGTAAAAATGTGTTGCACTACACTGTTAGTTGGATATGAGTGTGGTGAAAAATGGTTGAGACACGAAAGAAAGTGTAGTTCAAAGGATATTTGCATTTTAGAAATATCACCCTGAGGCCAAAGTAGGGAATGATTTGAAAACCCATGATGGTACTGTTCTAGAGACCTAGGCTTGAACTAATGGAAGGATATAGAGGATGGTGAGAATGGACTCTCAATCCTGGAACATGTTAAAATGTAAGATGCCTACCTCCTCAGGTTAGTGCCAGGAGATTCCCAGCTTCCACCGAAACTCTCATGTCTCAGGAAACCCCTCAGACAGGGTGATCAATCAGTATGGTTGATCACTTTGGTTGAATGTTGGCAGTGAAGACGATGCTTTCTCTTTAGTATATGCCTTCAGAGACAGGTTGGCTGCTGGTGGTGTTTCCATCACATAGCAAATATTGGAGTGTCAACACATTAGTGAAAGAGGTGGGGTTAGGAGGTAAGGTTATGTTAAGGGTATGTTACTGTTGAACTGGAAATGCCCAAAAGAGAGCTAGACATGAATCCAAAGCTCAGGTAAATCATGTAGTTGAATGTCAATTTAGAAATCATCAACAAGAAGCTGTTCCGTAGGTAAGGAGACAAGTGGGCTCACACAGAGCCATGGGGAGTAGCAACAAACAGACGTTCCCTTTCAGAATGGGAGACTGTATTTAAGATATATGGTTTCCCTGACTTACATTTCAGCGTTAAATATAAATTTTTTAAAATTTTTATTTATTTTTGAGAGAGAGAGAGTGTGAGCCTGAGTGGAGGAGGGGTGGAGAGAGAGGGAGACACAGAATCCAAAGCAGGCCCCAGGCTCCGAGCTGTCAGCACAGAGCTTGACGCAGAGCTCGAACTTATGAACTGTGAGATGATGACCTGAACTGAAGTCGAACGCTCAATGGACTGAGCCACCCAGGCGCCCCTGCAGCATTAAATATAGACCAATATATTTTGTTTTATCTGGCTTAGCATTGTTTTTTTAATAACTTCTATAATTAAGAGTCTAATATTTGCTCTCATGGTTTTTAAAAACCAAACTAAATGATATAATAAACCATAACTTACTTAATGTTTAGTGTGTATGTACAATATATACCAAATCTAAAACTTCCATTTTCATCTTCTGTGGTTGCATTTGGCTTCTCTCAAAATCTCTATTAAACATCAAAAAGTCAGGGCACTTAATTGGCTCATTCGGTAGAGCATGCAATACCTCATCTCCAGGTTGTTGAGTTCAAGCCCCATGTTGAATATGGAGCTTACTAAATGAATGAATGAATGAATGAATGAATGAATGAATGAATGAATAACCAACCAAAGAGTTACAATTTACTTTAAAAGGACTGCCCAGGGGCGCCTGGGTGGCTCAGTCAGTTAGGCATCCAACTTCAGCTCAGGTCATGATCTCTCACTCCATGAGTTCGAGCCCCGTGTCGGGCTCTGTGCTGACGGCTCAGAGCCTGGAGCCTGCTTCAGATTCTGTGTCTCCCTCTCTCTCTGCCCCTCCCCTGCTCACGCTCTGTCTCCCTCTGTCTTTCAATAATAAATAAACGTTAAATAAAATTAAAAAAACATAAAGCAACAACTGAAAAAAGCTGTTAGTAACTGTATTCATAATTTTCTGAACAGTGTATGTGACTACCAAATTAAAATGAATATAATCAGAATAAAATATTTCAAACTGCTCATATGAAACTTTCTAAAGTGGTAACAACTTATTGTATTCAAGTTACTGTTGGCTGTCTAAAACCTTGTCAAGATTTTATTTTTCATGGATGAGTAATGTTCCAATGTGTGTGTGTGTGTGTGTGTCTGTGTGTTCATGTGTGTGTAGCCTGCTTCGGATTCTGTGTCTCCCTCTCTCTGTGCCCCTCCTCTGTTTTCACCCTTTCTCTCAAAAATACATAAATGTTAAAAAAATTTTTTTAATTTAAAAAATACACATATTTTCTCCTCTGCAGCTGAAATATACCTTTCATATGGCTCCATATGAGGTATACAAGTCCTTGCATCTCAGGTATTAATACCAGCCTCTGGTTGTTGAATGATCTGAGATAACACCTAAAATACAAGCTTGCCTTTCATAAAACCTAAATAAATAAATTATTTGGTGGACCAGTGAAGAAGTATTTGATACAGAACCAAGTCCTTTGAGGCAATATCAGAACTTATTTAGTTGATCTAGTTTATGTGGAGGCACACTGATATTAAATAATCAAGAATGCTGGGTTATGTAGAGTCCGAAGAAATAGTCAAGAAAATGAACTAAGGTATAAAATCCTTACAAGGTGAAGTAGGTTAGAAACATAGATTAAAACATGGTATATTCCTAAATATGAGAAATGGAAAATGCCTGAAGAATGGAACTGAAAACATAGGTATGAAAGCCAGGTGGCTCCCTAGACAGAATTAAAAAATTACAGAGTTGTTTCCAGATTTGAACCAACCATGGCTTGTTGCCAAGTACTATCAAGATTAAAAAAAAATGTCCTGAGGCAGTGTACCGGGGTGTTCCAATCTAGGGAATTTTATCTAGATGTTATTGTGACCTCCTATCAGAGGCAAGGATGGCAGTATAGGGTCAGAGTCTTAATCACTGTGAGTCTATACTTGGAATAACTAGGACTCCAAAACCTAAATGGAAGCTGTTTTTCCCAAGTTCTTCATTCAAGTCCTTAAAGGGTTTTAGGATTCCTTAAATGTGTCACTTGACACGGCTGTGAAAATATCTTTATACAAAATGAGTCATTGCAACATAACCTGCTCTAGCTATTCTTCAACATAAAATTCTGTATGAAATTAAACTAAAATATTTCTACTTTTCTTGAATCTTTTTAGTACTTAATTTTGTGCTTCTATTTTGATGATCTTATTCTGCTATATTATATTTAAAGTGCAAAATATGCTACACAGCTTTATTATTCAAAATGAGATTTTGTTTAGGTGGCAGGTACCATTGACCACTTTGTTTTTAATTTTTTTATTATTGTTATTTTAATATATATGATTCCTTTCATAAAAGTTTTTGAGAGAGAGAGAGAGAAAGAGAGAGAGAGCATGCACATGAGTGGGGCAGGGGGGCAGAGGGAGAAAGAGAATCTTAACCAGGCTCCACACTCATATGGTACTTCATACGGGGCTCAATCCCATGACCCTGGTATCATTACCTGAGCTGAAATTAAGAGTTGGATGCTCAACTGACTGAGCCACCCAGGCACCCCACCATTGACATGCAATATCCCATGTGAGTTATTTTCCATGGTTCTACACCCTCCTTATTCACAGCTGTTTTGGGATTCTGTATACCGCCAGAGGAAATTTAAGGGCAGTTGCAAGATGGTGGCCTTTACAAAATCTCTTTCTCTTCCATGTCCTAAGGAGGAAAACCACAAACATTTGATCCACATATTTTTCCTCTCAATTATCAGTCTCCATTCCTATATTCTTCTTGGATAACCCTGCTTGAATGTACTAGTTAAAGGTCTGTTGTTGAGAGGAAGGTTTCTTAGAGCAGCCAACAAATGGGAACTTTCCCCCAGGGACCAAGGATTCCCACATTCTCAAAGATGGTGGAACCTAGGTATCTTTCTTATGCAAAGAGAAAAAGAAAAAGTCCACTTACTGTTTTCTGCTGCTAAGTCTTTTCCAGTAAAAAAAAAAAAAAAAAAAAAAACAAATAACAGAGTCAATTTTTTTGCATTAAACAATTAATATGATTTCTTGCCATATAACCATGTGGATTAATCTTTTCTTGTTTAGTGGACTATAACTATCTAAAAGCAATAACTATCAAATTCTAACATAGCAAACCCTCAATATTTGTGCAGTGATTCCCCTTTTGCCAATTTAGTCAGATATCATTCATGGGTCATATCACTGTTTCCCAAAATTCCAGTCACAGTTTCACAATCCTTCTCAAGATAGCCCCTCCGGCAACTATAATCATTCAACTGGAGTGGCCCAGGAGATAGAACCCATTTTCCACACCTGGCTCATTTGGTATCCTCTAAAGTGCCCAACACATTGCTTTCAACGTTATAGACATTCAGCCCTGCTTAATGAATTGCACTGAAGTGAAACAAACAAAATAAATTCCATCAAATTGCAGAAATTTTATCATTTCAAAGGAAAGTAGATGTTCAATGTTCACACACAACTTTTTTTTAACTATCTTTTTTTCAAATGAGAAGCTTATGCAGTTTGAATTTAAATTTGTCCCTTGCAACTACGCACTTAAATCTTGTTGAAAATATCCTGTATACCACCTGAACCAAGAAAAAGAGATCAAAGTCAGCTATGTAAAGACTGTTACCCAGGGCACAGTCAAAGGTCTGAAAGAATGAGAAGAGAATATTAGTCACACTGCCTGTGCAGTACTTAATTTACTGTTTGATTCAGAGCTTGGAAGAAACCAGACTTAACACAATCAAAACTTAAGCCCAAAGAAGCATGAAAGAGCAGCAGCTTTATTTCCTTTCTTCAAGAAAAAGCAAGTTCATAATCATAGGGGAAGGAAAGGAAAAATAAGAGAAAAACAGAGAGGGAGGCAAGCTACAAGAGACTCTTAACTACAGAGAACAAACTGAGGGCTGATGGGGCTGGGAGTGGGGTCAATGGGTGATGGGCATTAAGGAGGGTACTTGTTGGGATGAGCCCTGGGTGTTATATGTAAGTGATGAATCACTGGGTTCTACTTCTGAAGCCAAGACTACTCTATGTTAACTAACGTGAGACTAAAATTTAAAAAAAGAAAAGAAAAGAAAAAGAAAATTCAGTTCTCTTTATTCATAGCTATCAGTGCTGACTTCTGTAGGGTATCCCACCATATTGTATGTTTGTGTATGTGTGTGTGTGCTTGAGTATTCTGAGTAAAGATATAATACTTCCTCACAAAATAAAATATTGTCAGCACTACAAACCCATTAGAAATGTCTGTCTGAAATTTAAGTCTTTGTGTAGGTTTATGCTATAGTGTTGCTGTTTACAGTGTTTTGCATACCACTCTTCCACTTTGCTATCTTTAAAACAGTATTATTTATTTATTTTTATATTTTAATTTTTATTATTAATTTGTAATTACTTTCTTATATATATTATTTTTATCAACAGCCTCCATTTATTTAGCATTTTATTTTGTCAGACGATGTGAACATTTTACGAAGATTTTTTTCATTGATATGTTTATTAATTCATTTGGTAAGTTGACTGACGGTTATGGGTGGCAACTCCTCCAGACTCTTAGATAACAATGGCAATTAAGACAGAGTAAGGGACCTGCTCTTATGGAATTAATATTCTACTAGGGTAATAAAAATACATAGTAGTGCAATATCTGATGGAGATAAGGACTGTGAAGGAAATAGGCAGGAAAGATAAAGGTAAGCAGAGGAGACAGAGGGCGGAGACTGCTGAGGTGTCTGGGAAAGCCTTTTTGGGCAGGAGATAATTGATCTGGAATCTGAAGGTTAGCCAAGGGCATGCGGTGAGCTGGGAGAAGAAAAGCATTTAAACGGAGGGCTCAGCAGGAGGAACTGAGCTTAGTGGTTGTGAGCAGCAGAATCAGGTCTATGTGATGAAGCCTAGTGAAAAAAGTGGAATGAGATGGAGTTGGAGAATAAACGGGGGAGGGGGGAATAACCTGGGGCCACCCTGACCATGGTTAAATGTTTCGACTTCAATCCTTCTGCAGTTGGGAGCCGTTTAAAGGGAAGTTGCATGATTTGATATTCATTTGAAAAGGATCTTTGAGTGGCACTTGGGTGGGTTGGGCATGGGACTCTTGGTTTCTGCTCAGGTGGTGATTTCAGGGATGTTGAGTTTGAGCCCCGCCCCAGCCCCCCATGTGGGGCTCCGTGCTTCCAGCACTTGGGATTCTCTCTTTCTCACTATCTCCCTACGCCTCCCCAGTTCATTTGCTCTCTCTCTCTCTCTCTCAAAATAAATAAACTAAAAGAAAAAAAAAGGAAAGAAAGAAAGAAAGAAAGAAAGAAAGAAAGAAAGAAAGAAAGAAAAGGATCATTTGCATGCAGGTAGGGACGTCAAACAAGAGGCTATTACTATAGTCAAGGCCTAAGACAATGGTTTGGACTAGGGTCATAGGCCTGGAGGCAGTGAAGAGTGGTTGAATTTTAGGTTTGTTTTAAAGCTCTAGAGCCAGTAGTATTTGAGTCTTAGGGTAAAGAAAAAACAAAGAACCAGTAAGATGGAAAAGGAGAGGTAGAGTGAAACCAAAGATGACAACAAAGATTTTGGCTGATTGCCTTTACTGAGAAGTGGAAGAGAGAAGAAGAAGCGGGTTTGGGGGAAAAATCAAGAGTGTGTTTTTAGGCATAATAATTTGATATATCAAGGAGCTTTTTGTGTATATGATTGTGAAGTTGAAGAGAAAGTTCAAGGATAACTTACAGACTTAAGGGCATCAGTCAGTTTACTACTGTCACTTAAACCCATGGTGCTGGATGAGATCACTGAGCAGGCAGAGGAGCAAAAGACTAAGCCCCAGAGCTCTTCAATTTTTAGATGTGGGGAAAATGAGAATATCCAGCAAAAGGATCAAAGGGGATTCAGCAAGATAAAGAAATTAACCAAGAGAGGGTGGGACTCACATGCAAGTGGAGAAGAGAGTGGTCCCAGTCAAATGCTGCTGAAAGGTAGAGTAGGAGTAGAATTAAGGAGCCACGTGGGTCTCCACCTTCAGTGTAAAAGAGCCATGTCAGTCCAACAGCACACATAGAAACCTACTGGAGTGAGATTAAAACAGATAAGAGTTGTGGAGTTGAAAGCTGTAGATACTGATAATTACTTTGAGAATTTTTCGTGCAAAGGAGAGTATTGACTTGGTGTTATAGTTGGAGGGAGACATGGAATCGAGGACTGGTCTTTGTAGCTAACATGTAAGTGATAGCAGAGTGTTTAAATATTATTGAGGATGATTTTGTAGAAGCAAGGTCAGAAGGCTTTTCCTATAAAGGCTAGATAGTAAATATTTTTAGCATTACCAGCCATACGTGTCTATTGCAACTACTCAGCTTTGCTATTGTAATATGAAAACAACCACAGATTACACATAAATAAGTGAGCAAGGTTGTGTTTCTGTAAAACTTCCTTTATCAACACCAATCTTTCAATTTCACGTACTTTTATGTGCCATAGAATATTATTTTGGGGGGTTATTTTTCCAACCATTTAAACGTGTTGGGACCATTCTTATTCGTCCAGCCAGATTTGGCCCTCTGGGCCATGGTTTGCTGAACTCCACTATTGAAGACAAAATTTGATGTTGTAGGAAAGAGAGGAAGTTTTCAGGAGTCAGATCTTTTTGTGGGAATGAGAGCCAGAATCCACAGAGCAGGTGGAAGGTTGGCCTTAGACAGGCACTTACTTCTGTCATGACACAAGAGAAGGACAAGGCTGAATATATGGATACAGATCCAAGTTAGCTGGTAGACTGCATAGTGGAAGTGCATAGATGCATTGTTATAATCTTATATTTCTTTTTTTGAAGATTATTTTATTTTTAAGTAATCTCTGTATCCAACATGGGGCTCAAACTTAGAAACCTTGAAGGCAAGAGTCACATGCTTTACTGACTGAGCCAGCCAGGCACCTCTAATTTTATATTTTCTTATGGAAAAGTTAAAGCAGTGCCTTTAGCTGAGAGAAGCAGATGGGTGGAAGACACTTAGAGTTTGAGGAGACAGTAAAAGGTTTCTAATAAGAACCATGTAGAATGAGAAAGTGAATTGACTAGGGAAATGTACTAAGATTGCTAGGCAAGCACTAAGAGCTCACTTGAGATTTCTGTCAAGCATTTAAAGCAAAACCTGTCAGGCTGCATTTTTTTTCCAGAAGTATTCAGCTGCTTGGATATAGGCCCTGAGTCGGCACAAGCTTGGATTTAACCAAATTTAATATTTTGCAGGCAAGATGATGGAAGGAGAGAGACCAAGTTGAGAGTATTTCCAAGGGAGTGATTATAGTGATTGACCATGTAATTCAAGCTGGATAAGAACAGAACTGAGGACGTAATAGAGGTAATAGAAAGTGAAAAGGTGAAAAGGTCAACACATTGGAAGTCATAGTGAGAAGGAAGAGTTTTTGGAGTCAGAAAATAGAAGGAATGAAATGAAAAGATAGGAGGAGGGTCTTGGAGAGCCCAGTGTTTAAAATACAGATTACAGAAGGGATACATTTATGGTTAATGAAAGGATCAATGGTATAATCATGGGAGTAGGTGCAGAAGTGTGGAGTACAGGCTCATGGAAGGTGTTGGCACCAAGGAAGAAAGACTTTAGAGAGATTAATGCATTGATAATCTCATCCATGAACATATTAAAGTCACTAAAAGCTATACAAGAAATGGAAGGTGGCACATGGAGAGAGCTACAAATTCTTCAAGGATTGAAGGGGGCTAAGTATTAAAGGATTTGTCACTTACCCAAGTTAATACATACAGTAAGTGACAGTAAGTGTGGTGAGTTCAGGTTTCATGCTGCTTCCCAGAAGGCTATGTCTGCATGGTGTAATTTACAGTAAAAGGCAGGTTATATTTATTTAACAACACACACACACACACACACACACACACACACACACACACCCCTGCATATTTACATTAAGTCTGCTCTACCCCTGCCTCATTGAACATACTGCTTCCTACTCAAAGGAGTCTTCCTGACTTCCGTATTTGTTCTAAAGATCAACGTTTATCTTCTTGGGCTCTTGAATCTGGCCTACCCTCCTCCTTCTTCTTCATCAAAACTCTCTTCCTCCTCCTATTTCTTCCTTTTCTTGCTTAATTCCTACTGTACCAAAAGTCTAAGAATATTTTCATATTTTCCAAACATCTCTTATATGTTAGTCTTCGTGTCTTTCCAACTATCCTACAAGTTCCGTGAGAGCAAGAATGTGGTTTTTACTTTTCATGTCCCACTCAAAAGCTAATAGGCTCTAATCACTACTCAAAAGTAGGACTTTTTGATTAAACTTGTCATCAAGCAATATCAAAGAAAAAAGTTTTTCACTCGTCCCTTAAATTCACCAAACTATAACTGACACGTAAAAATCTATTAAATCAATAAAATAATAAATTTCAGGAATGGCATAAAACACAGAGAATATTAAAAAGGCCTCGTAGCCGACATTTGGTATTTGATAAAAATGAATTTAATCATAATTCTGTGAATTCATATCGGATCTACTATTGTACATGTAGAAAAGTGTTCATCTTGTCATCTTTTTTATTATTTAAGGGGAAATCTTAAAGGCCAAAAAACTCGCAAAGTTCAATAATTAAAGTCAAGTAAATGTTCTGTCTTGTTATTAAGGTAATTGGAAATTGAACGTAGTTTTGCGAAATGGAACACTGGAGAAAAGTTTTCAGAAGCAAAGGGTGAAAATGAAGACAGAATGACAAAAGAGAAGAGCTCTTCTCAAATGACTTCAAACAGTTTAGAAAGTATTGAAATTTAGGTTGGTTCTTACTTATTATACTATATCATGTTTCATATTGTCTCTGGCAAGTGCTGCAGAAGGTAGTTGAGTTTAGGGAAGTCAAAAAAAACAAAGAAAATTTTGTCTTTGTCTCCAATATAGATCAGTCCTTGGCTCATGGTCTTTTCTTCAAAGAATATGACAATAATGATGAAGTATTAAATGGACCTCCATTCCTTTCTTTCTATAGGAAAAGTCTCAAATTGTAGTTACATGATTAATTGACTGTGTCATAAGTTATATGGAATTATATTTCTTTCTCAGATTTTACTTTTTTCCCTCTATTTAATAGTCTGATTTATTTTAATGGCTGTAATGTATTCTGGCAAAATCCATTTAATTTTGCATTATCTATATTGAACGCCTCTAATAAAAGTATTAATCAAAAAAGCATGGGAGAATATCCTGAAAGTGATAAATGAGGCTTAGTGTTTGTTTTATGATTCAGCCCCATTTTAATACTTTTGCAAATTTATTTGGTTTAGATAAGAAACCTGAGACAGTGGAATGCCCTTCAATAAAATCCCACTGGTCAAAATTACTATGAGGAGAGAGGTATATTTCTTTCCATTTCTTGTATATATATTTATCCCTATTTTTGGATGTAGCAAGTGAATATTGGCAACTATGTTAGCTACTCTGGAAATTTCTTATATATAGTAGCTATTTTTTTTCAAATAAAGGTAGTCAAATATTCAAGAATGTTACATCTTAAAATTGTATTACATCTTTTTCCTTGGTTTACAATTGATATTATATATATTTTTTCATTCTCTTTGCTTCTGTTTTTTGACCCAGACAGCAATGACAATAGTAGTAACAAAACAACAGCCGCATTGAACAATTACATAGCACTTACTATGTGCCAAATCCTATTCCAAGAGCTTTACATGAGCACTCTCAAACAAAATGCCTTCACTAGAAGCATGAAGTACTGTAAATGTAGAGAAAGGAAAAGGCAATATTCTTCCTTGATGCTCCATACATCATTTAGTATTGAGGTTCTAACAAGGTCAAGCATTCTATCTGTAAGGTTATCTTACAACATCCAACCCCATGGATTATAGTCAGTGTGGTAAGTTTTTATTGTCTCTAAGTTTTCTTCTTTCCCTTATAATAAATAAAAAATCAATTACAGAGGAAATTATTAATCATGTCTACAATCTTTTTTTGGCATATGTCAGGTTGGAAATAACTTTAGCTACCAGGAGTAGTTTCTTTGATATATATGTAACGCACTTAGTATTTTATCTCAGGGTTCAAAAGGATTTTTAAAGTTTATATAGCTCACTGACCTAATTAGTCTAGAACATCTTCTACAGCATTCTGTTTATAACTGTATTTTTCGTGTCTAGCATTTTAGACTAGACCTAAAATAATAGACCTTCAAAAAAGCACCTGTTGAATGAATGAAGTCAGAGGTCATTCAGAGAACTTCAACTTCTCTGGTGATAGACGACTCATTCCTTCCAAAGGAGCCATTTGCTGTTTTGATTCCTTTTACAGGACACCTAATAAGAGAAAAAAAATTATAAAAATAACCAGTAAAGCATTTCCAAGTGACTTATTGGCATTAGTCAAAACAGAAATTTGCACCTCATCTTAATTCCTTTTTAAGTTTGATATTTGGTATTAGGTAGACAGAATTCCAAAAAAAAAAAAAAAAAGCCTAATAGAGATGAGGAATAGTGTGTGTGTTAACATACCCTGGAATGCATGTTTGTCAGAATTATTATTTTTTTAGGGAGTGAGTTTAGTCAGTGAACTTGGTGGGCAACATAATGTAATTTTCTCATTATTCAAGTATTTTGATGAATTTTCCTGGTAAGTGTGAATCAAACCTGGCACACATATTTTACTCCTTCAAAAACAAAGAAAAAACATTATATATCTACCCAAGTAGGTTTTTTTTCTTTTCTTTTTTTTTCCTATCTGAAGCAGTATTTTTTTTTTTTTTGTAATTCTAAATATAAGACATGGTGATAGATTTTTTTTGTTTTTTTTTTTTCAGGATTTTACTGATTAGTAGGATAAAGCAGTGATCAATTAAAATGCACAGTTTATACAGAAAACACATTTACACGTTACAAAAAATATGATCAGTTGTAAATACTAGAAATAATATCATTCTTTTTTATCTAATTTTTTAATGTTACTATTTTTTTGAGAGAGAGAGAGAGAGAGAGCGAGTGAGCGAGCAGGGGAGGAGCAGAGAGAGAGAGACACACACACAGAATCCAAAACAGGCTCCAGGCTCTGAGCTGTCAGCACAGAGCCCAATGCGGGGCTTGAACCCACAGACTGTGAGATCATGACCTGAGCTGAAGACGTACATTCAACTGACTGAGCCACCCAGGTGCCCCAAAATAATATAATTCTTAGGAAAATTATTCTCCTTTTATATTCTTTATTTTACAGAGCCATCCTATTGACTCTTGGGAATTTTTGTTTTCTTTATATTATTATTGTTTAATTTTAACAGAAGCATGGGAAATATTTTTTAGTTCATAAATATTTTTATGCATATCATTCACATAGCTAATGTCCTAAATCTGACATACCAAACAGTGGAGTTCCTGTGATTCATTTAGTCAAGAACCAGTTGACTTGGTAAGGTGTTAATTCAGCAATTTATTTGGGATTATATAAAACTCAAAATCCAGTCACCATGTTTGAATCCCGTAAGATTTTATTCCCAGTTTAACCTACCATTTACTAGTGACCCTTGGACTTATCACTGCTCAACAAACTTCAGTGGACATGACATGTGCTATGCTGAACTCCAGGGAAACAAATGTATCAATTCAATTCTCCATCTCTGTTAAGGGAATTTAAGGTCAGATTTGGGTGGAGTGATCACATTTTCCTTGTTCTCTTCATCCCTTAGCCCAAAGCTCTCAAACTCTTTCTGTTTCTATCAGGGTCATGCAGAAATCTTGATGACTTCTATAGACCTTATGCCGCATCGTAGATTGCACCAGGGGCTCTGGCCTAAAATAAAGCACATGATCCTTATAGAGTAACAAAAGTCATTCAAGTTGAAGGCATCATTGCCTTGAGGGACTACATGCTGAGTGCTCATTGGATTTTTCAAGAAAAACTGGCATTGCATACATTTATTTTTATTTTTTAAAAAATGGCAACTAATTTTTCAATTGCCAAAACATTGTGCAAACCAAGGAAAATACTTCTGGAAATAAATGTGTCCAGGAGCTACCAATTTATCTTTCTCATAGACACTCTACTGAACAAACGTGTCCAATGGAATTTGCTCCACTGTCTTAACTAAGAACTGGAAAAGCACAATCAGGAAGACTCTTCCTGAATCTGTGTCTTATTTTCTTGGTTCTGTGTATAACTCCCAGTGTTTTGTTACAAAGCATTGGCTTATGCTTCAATTTAATTATGAGCCTAGCCTCTCTAAATATGTAAACAACAAATGTTTGCATGAGTTGCAGAAAATTTAGACTGTTTGCTCTACTGTCAGTACTTTGAAATGTCTGAAGTTAATTACTTTTTCTATCTAATAGTTAAGTACCTGGGTTTTATATCTTACAATGGTGAGTTTTCAGACTGCCCTTGACACACACACACACATGCACACACACACACACACACACACGCACACACTACTTTATTTATTTTTATTTTTTAATATGAAATTTATTGTCAAGCTGGTTTCCATACAACACCCAATGCTCTTCCCAACAGGTGCCCTCCTCAGTGCCCATCACCCCTTTTCCCCTCCCTCCCACACCCCATCAACCCTCAGTTTATTCTCAGTTTTTAAGAGTCTCTTATGGTTTGGCTGTCTCCCTAACTTTTTTTTTCCTTCCCCTCCCCCATGGTCTTCTGTTAAGTTTCTCAGGATCCACATAAGTGAAAACATATGGTTTCTGTCTTTCTCTGTATGACTTATTTCACTTAGCATAACACTCTCCAGTTTCATCCACGTTGCTACAAAAGGCCATATTTCATTCTTTCTCATTGCCACGTAGTATTCCATTGTGTATATAAACCACAATTTCTTTATCCATTCATCAGTTGATGGACATTTAGTCTCTTTCCATAATTTGGCTATTGTTGAAAGTGCTGCCATAAACATTGGGGTACAAGTGCCCCTATGCATCAGCACTCCTGTATCCCTTGGGTAAATTCCTAGCAGTGCTATTGCTGGGTCATAGGGTAGAGCTCTTTTTAATTTTTTGAGGAACCTCCACACTGTTTTCCAGAGCGGCTGCACCAGTTTGCATTCCCACCAACAGTGCAAGAGGGTTCCCATTTCTCCACATCCTCTCCAGCATCTATAGTCCCCTGATTTGTTCATTTTAGCCACTCTGACTGGCGTGAGGTGTTATCTCAGTGTAGTTTTGATTTGTATTTCTCTGATGAGGAGTGACGTTGAGCATCTTTTCATGTGCCTGTTGGCCATCTGGATGTCTTCTTTAGAGAAGTATTTGTTCATGTTTTCTGCCCATTTCTTCACTGGATTATTTGATTTTTGGGTGCACACACTACTTTAAATTCTACTTCTTATGGAGCTTATATTAGACATTTCATTTAATTTTCAAGATTTTTTTCATTGTCAACCTAATTATCCCTGTTACTTTAAGTGGTATATGTGCAAGTCTTCAGTTGTTGAATTCATTCTAGAACTATAAGGGTTTCTTGCCTTTTGTTGTTGTTGTTAAAGGAAGATATAAAAATGTTATGAAATCATACACTGTGTTGACCAACCATGGATTACATAAACAGGTGACTGCAAGAAATAAAGGGTGAAAAAGATTTATACAAGAACTATTTTATTTTTCTTAAAAATTATTATATTTTGAATCATTTTAATTATTTAGTGCTACTGCAGAATGGTTGGAAATTACCCATATTGCGGCCAAACCTATGTAGTATCTATCCTACAGGGCTAGTTCCAAAAAGGTGGCAGAATCATATTCTTCATCCTTACAACAGAGAACTGATGTTGACTATGATTGGACTAATTGAATAGTGAGTGGGTGCCATGTGTCTCAGTAAGAGATTTCCAGCTGCTTTCTTTTGTTTTCCTGTAGTATATGTTGATCTGGAGCTTAATTACAATTACACATAGGTTTTTACTGTGTTTACAGTGTGTTTGAAATTGCTTTTCAAAATAAAAAAGTATTTTAGCAGGTATAAAGAAAGACCAATGTGAAAAAAGTTTGCAATTCTCTTTTATGGAACCGATTCTGTGCAAGCTGAAATTCTTCTTTCTTAGCATGTATAGGTGCTCATTTAGTAATTGAGCAAATGTACTCTGAGTTAGAGAACCTGCATTCAAATATGATTTACTAGCTCTGTTGTTTTGTGTAAGTAACTTAACCACTCTAAGCCTCAGATTTAAAATGGGGTAATAATGGCCTCTTCTTCAGAGAGCTGTGAAAATTCAATGAGATAATGTGGGTCAAGTACCAAGTGTTAAATCTGGCACACAGTAAATGTGAAATAAAAATTATCCATCCATCCAACCGTTCATCCATCCATCTCCTCACCCTCCTCCTCCTCCTCCTCCTCCTCCTCCTCCTCCTCCTCCTCCTCCTCCCCCCTCATCCTCTTCCCTCCTCCTCCCCCCTCCTCCTTGTATCCCCCATTCTCCTCCTCCTCCTCATCATCATTCATGGACTTGAAAAGGTAGAATAGGAATCTTTAAGAAGAAGATGGTTATTCAGGCATTACATTTCTTCTGATAATGTCAAGTTGCTTACATTAGGTAGAGTTTCATATATATGAAGTTTTTCATTCAGTATTTTCAAGTAAAAAATACCTACATACCTTAATTTAGTAAATACAATTAAATATTCCTAAAAGGGTAAGAATTGAGTTTTTCTCTTCCAGAATATATATATTTTTAAAGCCTAAAGAGGGCTTTCTGTTATAAAGATCTTACTTTAAAAATGTATGCCTTGAGAGATTTGGAATCATTACTTAATTCATTCTAAACAAATATTTATTGAGTACATTTGATACACAAGGTATTATGCTTGCTGGAGAGATAAAAAGGGAAGTCATGATATTTCCATCTCCCAAGGAACTCTTTCAAATGTTTTGAATTCCAAACTGAATAGATTAATAGACATGTTTAAGAAGAAAAACTGAGCCAAGTCCTCTACCTCTGGACTCTGAATTTGACCTCAATTAAAATATGACGTTCCCTTGGGAACTCATGAGTATACAGCAAAATTGTAGTTAGTAACTTCATATAAGTTCAATAATCACTGAGGATCTACTAATGTTACATAAATGAGCCAAAGATAGCCTCTGTGTATTAGCCTCTTGGTTGTTTATTTCTTCACCGCAGGCTGAGACCCATTAGCTCAAAAGCCCGTTGGCTCCAACTCAAATTTTTACACATCCAATTACTTTAAAAATAACCCAAACAAGCAGATTTCTGAGCCACCTAGGACCTGCCTGCTTTGCATACCTTACGAAAGCTTTGCCTTACAGCTGTTACCCATTGATAAGACAGTGCCTTGTAGTTCTAAAACCTCCAGGCTGCTACCACCCTTTGGAATTCTCTGACCCAAAGAATCCTTGCTGTGCTGCTGAACATCATCACCTAGACATGTAAGCCCCCTCTTCAACCCTCCATCCCCCAAGAATTATCTTGTGCTCCTCCCCTTCTGGATGTTCCCTCTGGAAGGTCTTATGCTGTGACGGTCTTCCCCTCTCATGCAACCCTGCCTAAGTACTTCCCAATAGGGCTTGTTGTGTGTTATGGCCTCCTATAGTTATATCTTTTTCCGTTATCAGCCTCAAATCCCTTGAACCCCATGCAACTATGTGCCAAGTGCTGTGTAAGCCAGTGAGAAAAAAAAAGGTAGTGAGATATAGCCCTTGATCATAAAAGAACTTATACTCTGGCTGTGGAAACAGATTTATGAATCATTTCAGTGTAGTGTGGTGCTTGCTTTTGTGGAGGGTTATGCAGAGGTAAAAACACGGAGCACAGCTCAGTCTGGGGAGTGGAAGGAAAGGCTTTTGAGGCAGATGAAGTCTGAGTGGTACCTTGAAGAATAATGAAAATTTTATCCAGTTAAATGGGGAAACAAAAGGGTTTTTAGGCAAAGGGAGCCACGTAAACAAAAGCATAGCATTGAGAAATATGCTTTGGCATATTACCATCTCCTTCATTAGCGTCATTAGCGTCATTGCTAAATTACTGATGACTAAGACTGCATCAGACTTTATAAAAACCATCTCATTTCATTCTCATAGTAAGTAAATTTGCGTAAAAATATTATTTTGGTTTCAGATATGAGGAAATATACTTAGGAAGTTAATTAACTTGGCCAAGGTCACAATGATTTACCACTGTGAGTGGTAGAGACTATACAAACTACAGCTGTCTCCACTGAAAATACATGCTCGCTGTTCTCAGGGTCATTATTGGTCTCATATTCTGGTTAACTACTATTTTGTAGTCATGGAGTTCTTTGATCATCTCTCCAGGAAAATTGTTCACAATGCACATATATTTTATACTGTGAAGGAATTGCTATATCCCTGGTTACAAGTTACTGCTTTACCATAAAGTGTTATGTAAGAAATGGTGAGAGATTATATTGGAAGGACACAGGAGGACTAGATCCCTGCCCATGTGTAGATGAAGAGATCGATCTCTCCTTTAGGATTATAAGAAAAATGATGTGGTTGCTCATCAATAAGATAGAGCCTTGTCTTATCTGTGCTTGACTCTGTGTGGTGAGATGTGAGATGCTCTTGGGAGGAAAAAGAGGACACAGAAGACTTCTAGGCGTTTGGTACAGGAGGTCCAAATGAAAGTGTCTTATTCCTAACAGTATTGAAAATATGGATGGATTGTAAAGATGGACTTACACCAAAAAAGGTGAAACCACTTTGAAGGTGTCTGATCGATAGGTTGCAGTGAGTGAAGAAGGGAAGGAGTCTTGTTTCTGTCAAGATTTTCAGTTAGGGCCACTTGATGGATATTTGAGATTAGGAATACAACAGACAACATTGGTGTAGGTCGATTACATGTTTGCTATTTGCAAATGGACTGCCTCGTATGAGAACAGCACACAAAGTGAGTTAGACCAGAGTCCAAAAAATGAGTTATAACTCAGTGAATATTAACTATTTTTGGCTTCTTTCACGTTCAAAAGTATCCTTATAGGACAGTAAAATAGATTATCTTTTTATATACATCAGTGAAACCTGGAGAAGCCCCGCTTTTACACTGGTAGATTGTAGGAGGAAGAAACCTTGAAAAAAATGGAAATAATTTCAGAGAAGTGGCAAGTGGAACTCTACATAGGTGATTCTTCATAACCAAGGACAATTGATGCCAGGAAAAGTTTCCTTTATAGGTTTACTTAAGATAGAGATAACTATGTCATAGAAATTCTGAAGTGTTATTGGAATGTTACCTTGAAAACTGAAGGTAATATTGTGAACATGTTTATTTGCTTTTATATTTCTAAAATATTTATTCTTTTTTTGTATTTTTATTTTATATATAAATGTTTATTTTCTATTATTTATGGGATGTGTATATTTTATGTATTTATTTTATAAAATGTTCGTGGAAGTGGCAACTAAAAACCAATACTAAAATAGGTGAGATCTAAGTTATAATTATTTTTCCCTAAGCACGTCTTTTGTGAGAAAATTTTCTGATGGTGTAAAAGAACATGCTTCATTTGATTCTTGCAGCAAAGGAAATAGCACATTATATTTCAAAAAATATTCAAGGACTTGTTGAGTTTCCAAGACCCTCTCTGAATCTTTATGTATAAGTCATTTTCTGTTGAAATGATGAACTTTGTCATCATCCTTGACAGTGAATACCTATGCAATCATTAACTGCTCTACCAGTTAAAATCCTATTCACAAATCATTTGAGGGTTAAGAAATTTTTCAGTTATCACTTTCGTTAACATCATGAAATCCTACATCTGTTACCAGGGTTGCAATTACACCTTAAAATTGCTTTGTACTCTATTTAATTTGGATAGGAGATTCAGTGAAGACATAACCTCGTGTTAAGTGGAGGAATATTTTAATGAAGATTAATTTTATTTAATCAGGTAGTAAGCATCTTGTCTTTAAGTTTATTCATTTATTTTGAGAGAGAGAGAGAGAGAGCGCGCGCGCGCGCGAGAGAGAGAGAGAGAGAGCGCGAGTGGAGTAGGGGCCGAGAGATGGGGAGAGATTGACAATCTAAAGCAGGCTCTGCGCTTTCAGCGCAGAGCCCCATGCAGGGTTCGAACCCATGAACCATGAGATCATGACCTCAGCTGAAACCAAAGAGATGCTTAACCAACTAAGCCACCCAGGCGCCCCAGCAAGCATCTTGTCTTACAGGAATGTTCATTTCACAACCTCATGACTATGAATATCACCATATTGAATCCTCAGATAAATATGACTGCTTGATTTTTTTAAATCTAGTTCAGGCAATTGTGAGTGTAGATACTGCTGTGAGGACTTTATATTATGCTTTTGTTGGAGAGTATTATTCACTTGCTATGCTCTGAACTTATGTTCTTTTAATGGTTCCTTCAAAATATATATCTCTTCTTGTTAGTATATTACATATACATTATTCATCCCCACCATCAGTTTCAACACTGAAAGAACCCTAGTATTATAGCCTGGGTTCTGTGGATCACCTAGGTTATAACCTATTTTTTGGACTACATATCTTTTGGTAAGAAATATATTCCTCTCTGATTCATAAATTTTCAGTGTCTAAATATTCTTGTTAATGTACAAGTTCATCTTTCTTGCTCTTGCTAAATTATCAGTCACTTGGACAGACACACATACTGACCAGGAACAATCAGCTAAGTGAGAGATCCCACTGAATCTGCCCCTTGGTAGAGGAACAGAAAACGTATGCAGGGTGTCTGGAAATATATTTGTGCTATAAGCTTTTGATTTTGTGTCTGAGAGCCAGCATGCATTCTAGGACCTAATTGTAAGGGCAGCAATGAGGATTATAATGAAGGGGAGAGTTGGCTGTTCATCTTTTAGAATCAGAATTGAAAACAAGCTTCCTATGGCTTTGAAAGAAGACTTTGCTTTGTGTTTCCTTATGCTTTTAAATATATGTGGTTGATTTTTTTCTTCTTCTTCACCGGTAACCAGCATGTGAGCTTTAAAATGTATGCTGTGGTTTGAAAGCCTACCCTCTGTGTCTAATGAATTTTCACTCTGTGGGCCCCTTCATCTCCTCCCCTTTTTTTTTTTTAATTTTTTTTAAACGTTTTTTATTAATTTTTGGGACAGAGAGAGACAGAGCATGAACGGGGGAGGGGCAGAGAGAGAGGGAGACACAGAATCGGAAACAGGCTGCAGGCTCCAAGCCATCAGCCCAGAGCCTGACGCGGGGCTCGAGATCTCACGGACCGCGAGATCGTGACCTGGCTGAAGTCGGACGCTTAACCGACTGCGCCACCCAGGCGCCCCTCCTCCCCTTTTCTATTCTCCATTCACCCAAAGGTGGACTGTTTGAATCTCAGAAATATGATTATCATATTCATAATAAACATGTACGCAATGAATTATAAAAAGTTATGGAGAGAGTGGAAGGAAATATCATCATAGCTGTGAAGGCAAGATTTGCTTTCTTTCAAGGTTACCATCCTTAGTCACTTCCTTATTCCTTGATTGAATAATTATTTATTGACCACCAACTGCATGCAGGCAGAACATTCATTGTGGTCTGTAAAACATACCTTAAGGGTTTAGCAATCTCATAAGAGAAGGAAGAAGCGTTAAGTACTCAAGTACAAAAATAAATATTTACCATATATATATGGTGTATGTGTGTGTGTGTGTGTGTATATATATATATATATATATGATATATATGGTAAGTATATATATATATAGTATATATATATGGTATATGTATGGTAAGTATATATATGGGGTGTGTGTGTGTATATATATATATATATATATATATATATATATATGTAAATATATACAAAGAAGAAATTTGGGGAACCAAGTACTACCATTTGATGTATCTGTAAGTTCAAGAAGTATCCTCAGAGATAGTGGCCTGTGACCTAAAGTAAAATGTGTAATTAATATTTAACCAGGTGACAATTAAGGATAGCCAGAATAAGCTCTTTGAAAACAAGGAGGGACTTGTATTTATTCTTTGTATCTTTTGGAGTTTTTTAACAATATCTTCAATTTAGGGTCAGTTGAACTTACATGGGATCCAGAAACATAAAAATAATTTGCAACTTCTAAAATATTTTCCTATTTATATTTACAAACTATTTAAATGTTTTCTCAATATTTATTTAATAAGTAAAGAGCAGGTGTGAGTTATTTTAAATTACTCTTCATTCATGGCTGTGTTCTTCACTTTCAGAGATTTATATTTTGTCATTTGTGTAAAAAGACTAGAAAACTAAGTTCAGAGGTGTGCTGTTTCAGACTTATTGGAGTGATATTTTAGCTTTAGTTGTAGATTGGCACCTTGGGTAGCTGCCCCCTGGCCTACAGCTTAATCAGTTCTGTTTAACCTAATATATACTTGGGAAATGTATTCTGAATTGGTCTGAGACCTATAGACATCCCTAGGCAGAAATAGTGTGATAAAACTGCTAACAGTGTTTTAGGAAGCCTCTTTGTACTTCTCAAAGAAATTCTGGCCTTTCAAACCAGCAGATAAATACAAATGCTCTTAATTAGGGGTTGGCAAATTATAGCCCATGGACCAAATCCAGCCTGCCACATCTTTTTGTGTGTGTGCCCATGAGCTAATAATGGTGTTTGCAATTTTGAGTGTTAAAAAAAAATCACAAGACAAATAATATTTTGTGACATGTGGAAATTATATAAAACTCAAATTTCATTCCACAAATGAAATTTTATTACAACACAGCCATGCTGGGGTGTCTGGGTGGCTCAGCTGGTTGAGCGCCTAACTTCAGCTCAGGTCATAATCTCGCTGTTTCTGAGTTCAAGCCCCTCGTTGGGCTTGCTGACAACTCAAAGCCTGGAGCCTATTTCAGATTCTCTCTCTCTCTCTCTCTCTCTGTCTCTCTCTCTCTCTCTCTCTCTCTTTCTCTACCCCTCCCCTGCTCACATTCTGTCTCTCTCTCTCAAAAATAAATGAACATTAAAAAGAAAAAACACAGCCATGCCCATTTGGCACATCCCATTCTTGGCTACTTTTGCATTATCGTGGCAGAGGTAAATAGTTGTGACAGAGGCTGGATGGCCCATGAAGACTGAAGTGTTTATTATTAGTGTTCCACATGTAGTTATGGAGCATATCTGGAGATACAGTGGGAAAAAAAGACCGGCAATGTCCCTGCATTCATGGATTTCACTGTCTATTGGGAGAGATTTATAAACTCATGAATAGATAAGAGTACTTCACAGGGTGCCAAGTGTTAGGAAGAAAGTATCAGAGTTATGGCACAGAAAATGCCTAAAGATAGAGGTTGTTGTTGCATGTTGGTGAGGAAGGTCATTGTAAGGTCCACTGAGGAGGACATGTTTGATGAGGCCTCTGAGTGAGGAGAAAAGGCGGCCATGAAAAGAGGAGGGACGTTCCAGACAGAAAGTACAACAAAAACAAAAGTTCTGAGACTGGAAAGAACTTCATGATTTCTGCAAAAGAAGCTGTGTTCATCAAGTGTTATGGATGAAGGGGAGAGTGATACAAGACATAGAAGACCAGAAATGGGGCAATGCCCAAAGTGCCATCTGTGGAGACTCATCTCTAGAGATATTGATTCTAACGTGTGGGCTCGAACTCTGCATATTTTAAATCTTTCTGGGAGATTCTACTGTGCTCCCAGTTTTTGCAGACCACAAATGTGTGATCTTATAGACCATGAGAAGGAGTTTGCATCTTTGTCTAAGCACCATGAGAAGCCACTGGAGAATTCTTAGCAGCAAATAATATGACCGTATTTGTATCATAAAACGTTGCCTTTGGCTGTGAGGAAAATGGTCTGTAGGAGGCAAGAATGGAGGCAGGAAGCTGGAGGAGGCTGCTGCTGGAGTAGCCCATGAAAAGACCAGAGTTACTTATATTGGGGTTGCTGTGATGGTGCTGAGAAGGAGACAGACTCAGGCCACATCACAGAAGAAGAGCCAAAGGACTCCTGATGGATCGAAAGTTGGGAGTAAGGGAAAGAAAGGAATCAGAGAAACTGAATAGCTGGGAGGGTGGTGGCGCCATTTGCCAAGATTGAAAAAATAAAGAGAGGAGCAGGTTTGGAGTCAGGGGGATGGTAATCAACAGTTTTTCCTGGAAAAGTTAAGTTGTAGATACTCTTTGGATGGTATCATTCATTCATTCATTCAACAACAAAACAGAAAACTAATGAGGACCTACTGTATGCCAGACACCATCCTGGGCACTGGAGATCATCTCCGTTAAACAAATAGAGACAAAAACACCCTACCCTTGTGGGATGTCATGTGGGTGCTGAGGGGTAGGGTCTGAATCCCCAAAAGGAGGAGTCTTGCCAAAATGGATAGAGTTGCAAGTCCTCTGTTGACAGACTGCTTTGCATCCGTTATTTGACATCAGACAATCTGAATGTTTTTACAAAATGGTATGATGCATTCTAACAGAAGACGACACAGCTATAGACTGTTTTCTGGACAAATGGACCGACATGGACGCAAACCTCCTGGATACTGCTGCTGTCTCTCTGCATGCAGGAGTGGAGCCATGCTGAACTTGAACGGACATGGAGTTAGGTGAGGCAAGTAGGTTTTCATCCTTGGTTCTTGTAATAGGAACCGAGGAGAATTTTTTTTCCATTGGCTTCAGTGCTGTGGCTGACAGAGAAAAAGATCCCGCTGCCTCAACACCAGTATTAAAGAACCAAATACAGAGCAGTAAATGAATTGAAAGGCATCTAACGAGTTTTACCTATTACTGCTGAGACGTCAAACTTCAAGCCAGCCAGAGCAGTGGGGCCTATAAGAACCTTCTAGTGCCTGAGCGTGGATAATAATGGATATAATAATACTTTGCATTTATATAGCACTTTTACACATGGATCTTCACAATAATCCAGAAAGGAGGGCCAAGCAGGCACTGTTATCTGCATTTTTAAAAAATAGCACCCAGAGGCAGGAAGCGTAATGGGAAGGGTGAACGCATGTGAATGTAAAAAATGTAGAAAGATGAAGCCAATGAGACGTGAAAAATGAGCTAGAAAGCGAATGTTTAGAGAAAGAAGTTGCCTGAACTATCTGGGGTTTGTTTTTCATTAATTTCTACTTCTTTTATTCCTTTTCTAATTAATTGCATCAAATATGTGTTGTTCTTTTTTTAAACTCATGGTGACATGTTTGCTTGTAAAGGAGTCTTACACTCAAATACCTAGAAAGGGTAGGCCAGCATCCTGAATGAATGCAGGGTGCAGCTTAGGCTGTGCTCAACTGCCAAGCCTACCCCACAGTAAAGTGTGATCATGACTCAGTCCATGGGGCTGCTTGACAGGAATGTGGGCCCAGGGTAGACAGACAGATGTTAGGATTCTTCAAGAGAAGCTGAAAAACAAATCTGGCATATGATGTGGAATCTCTCATTTTTAGTATCTGTAACTAAGTTGTAAAAACTATTTAGCATCCAAAGGCCAAAGACAATATCCTTGGAGGTAGATTTGGCCCACACACTGTCATTTCTTAACCATTGGCCTATGCATTCCAAAATGTCTATGAATCATACACAGATGGAAGTCCTTATAATCTATTCCCAGAAAGAATCTTCAAGAAGACTTAATATCACTATCAGTAGTAACTTCTTCAAATTGAAATTGGGACTCCGGAAGGAACTTTAACATTGCAAAGTCTATGAATAAAGCTTATCAAAGCTTTTCATATGACCTTCTATTAAATATAATTCATGATCTTTAGCACTGAAAAACAGATAAACCAATAACCCTTAGAAGATAGAGACTGATTAAATAAATCTGTACCTCTGGCAGCAGAGTGACATTGTCTTCCACATGTCAGGACACTTTCCTTTCATTCTGTGGAGTTATAAGTTCAAGTAGTCAAGCAATTCAAAATAGTGAAAGAAATGTTACAAACATTTGTCATAAAAAGGGAGCATTTGATCTGATTTAGCCACTGAACTAAATCTAATATATAATAAAGGCAGCAAGTTTCCTGCATTCTCCCTATGTGGGAATTCAGCTTAGGGCAAAAAGTATGGATTTGGAGTTATCAATAATCCAAAAACATATATATACCAGTTGTCCAGGTGATTCCTCCTGAGCCAAAATATCTCTTAGACATCGAAGTGAAATGTTAGCACCACAACTCCACTTTACAAATAAGGAAACTAAGGCACAGAAAAGCAGGAGGTGAATTTCTCAAATTGACCAGACTGAAGAAATGAATGCCTCAAACAGGAATTTTGTTATCCAGTCTCAGCCTGTAAAGAATCTAAAATATTTCTTAGCTGAGGTGCAATTTTTTTAATTACCAAAAAAATATACTTTACTGAAGGAAGATAAGGTAATAAAGGCAAAAAGGAAAAAAAAAATCAGATACTTCCTCAAAGAAAACTGCTATTTCTGTTTCAATTTGTGATCTTTGTGAACATGTATGTGTTTAAAATTTCCCATGAAAATTTATGTATTTAAAAATTTGTTTCATGCAATGTGTTGGTCTCACGCTCAAGAATTTTCAAACTGTGAGTCATGACCAATTAGCGGGTCAGAAAATCAACTTAGTGGGTAACAACCAGCTTTAAAATCATTAATTTAAATAGAATATAAAGGAATAGAGTAAATACTGTAGAATCAGGGTGATTATTGGTGTGTGTGTGTGTGTGTGTAAATGTATCTGGGATCATAATGTAAAATGATTTTCTTACTGACGGTTAAAATACTTGAAAACCACAGCTGTAGCCAGCTTTTCTACTTATTAATTGATTACAAAAGCTCTGCCTTTTTAACAAATAGTGTCACACATCATCATTTTATTTATTTTTTTAGTCATTTTAAAATGTTTTAATAATATGTACTTTTTTTCACTTTTTTTTAAATTTAAGTATTAACCAACATACAGTGCAATATTGGTTTCATGTGTAGAATTCAGTGATTCCTCGCTTACATACAATACCCAGTGCTTATCACAAGTGCCCTCTTTAATACCCATCACCTATCTCACCCATCCCCCACCCACTTCCCTCAATCAACACTCAGTTTGTTCCCTGTTGTTAAGAGTCTTCTGTGGTTTGTTTTCCTCTCTCCTCTTCCCCCTTTTCCCATATGTTCATCTGTTTCATTTCTTAAATTCCACATATGAACAAAATCGTATGGTATTTGTCTTTCTCTGTTATGAGTCATTTAGTTTAATACTTTCTAGATCCATCTACAGTGTTATAAATGGCAAGGTTTCATTCTTTTTGATGGTTGAGTATTATTCCATTGTTTATGTGTCCCACATCTTATTTATCCATTCATCAGTTGATGGACATTTGGGCTGTGTCCATAGTTTGGCTATTGTTGATAATGCTGCTATAAACATTGGGGAGCATGTACCCCTTCAAATCTGTATTTTTGTATCCTTTGGGTAACTACCTAATAGTGCAGTTGCTGGATCAGAGGATATTTCTATTTTTAAATTTTTGTGAAAACACCATACTGTTTTCCAGAGTGGCTACAGCAGTTTTCATTCTCACCATCAGTGTAAGAGGGGTTCCCCTTTTCCTGCATCCTTGCCTACATCTGTTTCCTGAGTTGTTCATTTTAGCCATTCTGACAACTGTGAGGTGGTATCTCATCATGGTTTTGATTTGCATCCCTGATGATAGGTGTTGTTGAGCATCTTTTCATGTATCTGTTAGCCGTCTTGGTATCTTAGTTGGAAAACACACATAATCATTTTAAATTCTGCCTGGATGTTTCACTAGCCAATTCACTCTTGTTGGAGAATAGATTTGTTCTCATTCTCTATTATTATACACAGTACTGCCATGAACATCTTTGTATATACTTCCAGCTAATTCATTGGACTAATGTAGCACACATCATTTCCATAACCTGTGAATGTTAAAAGGTTGCCCATAGACTCATAGACAGTGTGGTTTTACTAAAAAAAATCATGTCATTTTTTATTGTTCTCTTCTTTGTGAGTAGGGGGGGTTCCTTTTCCTTGGAGGGGGTCATCCACGTTTCAGTATTTATCCTCACTTCAGCGTCATCTTGGGGAAAGAGTTTTCCATTAACTTTGATCATAGTGTAGAGGAAATAGTTTCCACAACATGTTGTTTCTGCCTACACTGGTTTGGGATCCAAGTGGAAGATTCCTTTGGGCTGATGTTTAGTGGTGCAAAACTTTAGCAGCACAACACCAGGGGTTTAGGATTCCACCAATTCAAACAGCTGATACCTTGAGATTATTTTGTCCTCATATCTTAATCATTAATGCAATCTGATGCAGGAATAAAGCCATCCCTTTACGTTGCTTATTATTGTATTTACTTATAATAAATACTGTAATGGCTCCTTACATGCGTTCTGTAGATTTTGATTTTGAAAAAAAATAATAATTGAGGTGAAAGGTAATGAGTTTACTTGATATTTTCTCTTCCCTTAGTCACATATAAATTCAGTCTTGTGGGTCATTCCACTTTGTTGATGATCCTTTTTGTTCTTCATTTGGCTTGAAGGTTTCTTTGGGCCACATCAGAGAATTGATCTAACGTCCAAAGATTAGTTCACAAATTGGGTGACCTCCATCCACTGTGGGACCAGTGACCACAGTTCATCCCAAATGCTGACTTTTCTAATCGAACACCTTGTCTATTGGTTACAACCTACCTTTCCTTGAACCAGGGTGTGGGTTTAAAGGCTATATAGAGAGGGTTATAGGTTTACTAAACCTTGCTGCCATTTTAATTTCATGTTATATGACTCATATAGTAAGGGACAGTTTATAAATGTTTGCTGAAAGCAATCTTAGAGTTGTCTTATCTATACACCCTCACACACACATCATTATGTTAAAATTACACACTGTAACAAGTCTCTATATGCACATTGCACATAAGACAAGCTTCCTGAAATTTATTTGACATAACGATTAAAGTAAATGTATCAGAAGATCAAAAAGTTGTCTCTAGAGTCTGCACATGAAAATTATTCCTTTGAATTAAAATCTTTATATATTTTCTGTGATTTGATAAGAGAAGAGCTGAAAATTGCCTATCATAATAATTATTTCCAGTTGATAGGGTACCAGAGTTTTCTGCAAGCTGCAAAGAACATGCCAGCATGTGGTCACTATCTTTAAAGGGCTTTCATGTTTTCCATTCTCACTCAGAAGCATGAAAACTTGTCAAGTGAACTCTGTAGAATGGTGGGGGGGGGGGGTGAAACTAACGTTCTTATATGTAAATAAAATAGACTCACAGGCGTAGAGGTTTGGATGTCTGTGCCACTCTCCTCTGTTAAGGTCATAGCTAGCTATCATGTCAAATGCAACAAAATTTCACCAGCTCTCATGAACAGGCAAGGAATTGAAAATTTAGTAAGTACAATCTCATTTTAGGAATCAAAAATAATTCAGGGTGGAGGGACCTCTAGTGGACATTTCTGTTCATATCTGATAATGGATCAGAAGAAGAAAGAAAAGTTGCTTAAAAATCACATCCTCTATTTCTGCAGTGATAACTTCATTTTTAAACAAACAACACTTCATCAGGATAGGATACAGGACATAGCCAAATGATCACTCTTCAAGAAAAACACACACTCATAAAAACACATTTGCAGTTTTAGTCTCATTGCATATACTCAACAGCCAACTGCATTTTGTGTTCCTTTTTAAAATAACACAGAAACAAAATTAAAAAGTCAGTAAAAAATTGACAAGCAGATATTTTTATCCACCTTAGTTTTGCTTTCATTAAAATCCTACTTAAAATTAATGAAAATATAATCCATATATAAAACTCTTATCTATTATTATCCTTAATTAAAGTTAAATTGAATGCATCATGGAAACTTTTGGAAAATGGAAAACAACCAATAAATTAAAGCTCCCTTCCATCATGCCCTTCACACGAGGTTTCCCAAGATACTATTTGGCATAATAAAATTAGTAGCCTGAGTAATTATGAAAAGCTAGGTCAAATAAATAAGTCCTTGCCCTGCCTTAGAAAGCTGAAAGAGTCTTGGGGAAAAGGCAACAAATCACAAGTGGCTGGGCATACCTCTGGCAAAGATGCCCTTCTCCAAAGAATCTGGATCTTCACAAGCAGTGCTGGAAAACTTAGAAAAGTGGAGCCTGGCAAATTTTTAAAATCTGTAGACATATTAGAAAATCTGATGTACTTTTCCTCTGCCTGTTTATTAAGATGCATATTACAAATTATTTCCCAATGTAGTACAAGCTATGGTGTTTAGTACTTAATGGTTTGGTTCTTACCTCTGATGGTTATTATTTTTTTTTCCTTCCTGACTGCAAGGTCCTTGAAAACAAAGAAGGCATCTTCTTACCTTCTACACCTCCTTACTAACATGTTGTTCCCCCACCTCTATATTATACAATTTCTATGCTTGCTTGCGCATAACCCCTCTCCCTGTGACTTCTTGAAAAGGTGATATAAGGATTCTAGAGTGCATGGCTTAGAGTCCGGGAAAAATATCCAGCCTGTGCCTTAGACCCAGGCTTTTATTATTATTGCTGATGTTGATAGTATTCCCCCTCCTACCAACCCCTGGCTTTTCTCCAGTGTTCCCATTTCAGGCCATTTTGTCTATAAATAGGAACTAACTTCTAGAGCCAATGATTAGAATATGGTTCTTTACTTAGATAAGTGAACTTGAATTTTAAAAAATCCCTATTTTCACAGAAGGTTAGCATTTCCTTCCATTAAAAATGTAGGCACAGGGGTGCCTGGATGGCTTAGTCATTGAGCATCCAGCTTTGGCCCAGGCCATGATCTCATGGCTCATGAGTTCGAGTGTTGCATCAGGCTCTCTGCTGTCAGCACAGAGTTTGCTTCAGATCCCCTCTCTCCCCCTCTCTCTGACCCTTCCCCACTCATGTGCTTTCTTTCTCTCTCAAAAATAATAAATGTAAAAAAATTTTAAAAAAAGAATGTAGACACAAACAAAACAAAGAAAAACACATGCATAATAAAATAAACAGTATCTAAGTTGCCACCAACAGAAATAATAAATTTTCGTATCATAATAGTATCAGATGAATCAAATATTATTTGCACTCTATGTAATTCTAGTTATTAGACCTACCATTAGATCTTGTCCTTAAAAAGGAGCTCAATATTGTCTCACAAATGTATTTATTTTAATATCTTTGTCATTATTTTGATGTGATTGATTTCCTTTTCCCTCCCATGCACTGTATCTTCTGCATTTGCATGTGTTCTGAGAAGAGCTGCTAAGGCTCCAGCAGAAAATATTCAGTGACATTTCTGAACCGGATTTATTTCTTCTTACTTATTTCCCCCCTGTTTTTTCCACCCCCACCATAAGTGATAAAACCATTGATATATAAAGGACCCATGCATGTTTTAAAAGGCCAAGGGCAGAAGGCACTGAGCAGAACATTTACTCCTCTGGAGGTGGTCCCAGGTAAGAGGTACATGGAGTGTTGGCGCAGGCAGAAGCTGCTTTGCAGAATGGCAGGGAAAGTGACTTCCTGGGGGCAAACTGAAAGATGTAAGTGCTGTGGGCTGACTGGGAACCAGCCCCATGGCCTGCAGGGCTAGAACTGTCCTGAAAGCTGACTGTTCTTATGCTGAATGGTTGTTGAATCTACCGTACCTACTTCAAAGACTGTGTGAGGAGAAACTGAAGTTGAAGCAGCTGATGGTGGAAGAAATTCTAACTCATAATTCAGCGATTGTCCAGCTGGGTAGCCTCCTTCAAGGACATCACCTCTAAGCTTCCTGTTCCTCTTCTGTGACATGACGGACACAGTTGATAGTCTACAAGTTTCCTTCCCACTCTATAAATTTAGGATGAATTCTCTGACATGACTTGAAACTGTAAATCGTTATGGAGGCTGGCTTACCAAAATTGGCAAAATGTGAGCCATTCCAGAGCAATGCTACCTAACAACCTTTTAAAAATGGTGTTTTTATTTTTCAGTGTTTGTTTTCCTTTTTCTTGAGGTATCTTGAAATATCTGTACAGGAAACTATTGAGATATCAAACTCACAGGTTGATGAATTTCTACAGAAGGTATATCCCTTTGTAACCAGATCCAAGATACAGAAAATATGTGGCAACCAGAGGATCCCTGCACTGTCTCCAAATTTATAATCTCTAAGAGGTAGACACTGTCTTTCCTCTGTCACCGTAACTTCCGTTTGCTTGTGGTTGTACTTCATAGAAGTGACATCATACAGATCTTTCGTGTCTATACTCTGTTTATGAGAGTCATTCACATCAATACGTATGGGAGTAGTTTATTCTGTTTTATTACTCTGTGGTATCCTGTCATATGAAAACACCACAATTCGTTTGTCCATTCTCCCGTTGAAGAACATTTATTTTCTTTTCCCATGGGGGACTATTATAAATAATGTTTCTGTGAACATTCTTGTACACATCTTTTGGTGGACATATGCACACATTCTGTGGGGTTCACTGTGTGCACACATACTTAACTTCAGTTGATTCTGCCGAACCCTTTTCCAAAGTTGTACCTATTTATCCTGCCATCAGTGGTGAGGGTTCTCATTATTCCATATCCTCTCCGACACAATCAGTGCTGTCAGTCCTTTTTTTTTTTTTTTTTTTTTTTTGAGACAGAGAGAAAGCACAAGCTGGGGAGGGGCAGAGAGAGAGGGAGACAGGAACCAGAGTGGGCTCAGCACTGATAGCAGAGAGACCAATTTGGGGCTTGAACTCATGAGCAGCGAAATCATGACCTGAGCTGATGTCAGATGCTTAGCTGACAGCCACCCAGGCACCCCTGTCAGTCTTGTTTTGATCCATGCCAGCAGGTGTATAGCAATATCTCATTGTGTTTTTATTTACCTGTCTTAGTATAAATATTGATATTTTACTCCAAAAGAGAAACATATTTGGAAAGAATAAGAACAGCCCTACTTCATCCAGATACATTGGCATTGTCTTCTGTTTTAAATGTATTCACAAATAAAAAGTATACTATATAAGCCCAATTTTAATTTGTGGCTTTAAAGGGGTTGTCACCTGCTAAAATATAAGAGACTAAGAACTGTCAGTATTTAAGTTCCATCAGTGAAACTTCCATGAAATTGCTATCATCCTCCATTTTAATCCACCCTTTGGGTCTACATTGCAGGATATCAAAAACTACATTGTGCAGTACTGGAAGTTATTCTTCAGTTATGACTACACTAGGGCTAGGGAAAAGATGTTCTTGAAAAAGCAAAAATGTCTATGTGAAATAATTCCTTTGCTTGGATGTTTCTGGTAGTGACTCTCTCTCTTATAAGTGATCTACTCTCTATCAATACTGTGGATTATTTTTGCTCTTTCCCAACCATGCCCTGAAGAGCCACTTTCCCTTTCTCCAGGCCATTACTGTCATAGCAATGACAGCTCACAGACCACCCATTCATTAAAATTTGAAAATGCTCTTTTGCTCTTGTGCCAACCCAGGATACTTCCGTTACTTGCTGCCAAATATTAATAGGCTTTTTAGATTTGAGAGACTAGTTCAGCTGTCCGTCAGTTTAAGTGGCTCTCCAAACTGAGAAATTGGATCTAAGTTGATTTTTTAAATAATTTGCATTTTTTTACAGATATATTCCTGTATGAATTTACATCCCCACAGAACTACAAGAAAATCAACTGGTGGAAGCCAGTTGACTTGCATGACATAACAAAGCCCCCTTGCTGACATGTGTATGTGTTTTTTAAAGTCTGCTCATAATAGTTCAGATGAAAATTGCATACTTATATATTATCACAATCACTACAAACATCTCAGTGAAAAAGTTTCCATAATAACACTTATAAAATTTTGATACTGTGTTAATGCATTAATGTGTTTCTGAAACCATTGTTTCACTTAATGATAGCCATGCCATTATTTGTCTATAATAATTACACGTTTACACTGAGGAGTAATCAAAACATCTTTAAAATTAGCAATCTCCAAAGCATAAGAGAAAATACTGAGTAAGACAAAATATTCTGCCTAAGATAAAATACTCTATATGTGTGTTCTCTTCAAATTTCGTATGTATATATGTAAAGTGTCCACTATCTTCTGTGATACCAATTTGATTACCGTGTCATGTACATGCCAAACACCCTCCATTTCAATGATTCAAGAATACATTATGCAAATTACAGATTTATGTGGTTAGGATGGAATTGCTAAGTGGCTTTAATGTCACTTCTTGAGACTCTGATTTTCTTGTATTTGAGGTCAGAAAGTGGCAACCATACCATACTGGCTTATATACTGTAATATCCAAAACTAGAATTAAATTATTGCCCAAATATAAGAGAGGCTTTCCTAACACAAATACATATATAATACACATACTGACACAGATCTTAGCTTGTCTTCAAAAATCAGGCTGTCTTGCAAACCTGACCTTCACCTTGCTATGCACCTATCATCCAGAGTTTAGTAGTGCTTTTTATCCATAGCCCTACCCCACCATCAACCTCTTTTGAGATGGAGTAATCCAGAACATTCAGTTTTTCTTTCACTTATATTTTCTGCCTTGACCTAGAGGGGCTTACAAATGATCTAGATATTGGTTTTATCATGTTGTATCTTCAGGTCCTTATGATAGTCTGAGAAGTAGGTGAAAAATCACCATATTTATTTGATTATAAGATGCCTTGAGACAGACAATCCTTGGTAGACACAAAACTGATTTAATAACATTTATTTTTGTTGTATGAATGTTGACTCCAGTCATTTGACATTTAGATTATAAAATATATCCTGACAAAAAAAACTTTGAAAAAATTTTACACTCAAGAAAATTAATATTTATCTATGATACAGAAATGAGGACGTATAAGAGGAAAAAGTCTAGATAGGTTGACTAAGAAACTCATGCAGCTATAACTAGGAATAAATTGCAGATATTATGACTTGTGACTCTACGCTTTTACCAGACACTTGCCTATATACTTGGATAGGTATTTTTTTTACACTTTATTTAGGTAAAATTGACAAATAAAATTGTAAGATATTTAAAGTATACAACATGATGATTTGGTATGTGTACATACTGTGAAAGGAAGCCAGACTATGGAATCTTTTATTTTTAGAATTTGTGTTCTATAATTTGTAGGATCTTCAGAGCCAAACATTTGTCATGTATTTATTTTTTTGAATGTTTATTTATTTTTGAAGCAGAGAGAGACAGAGCATTAGGAGGGGAGGGGCAGAGAGAGAGAGGGAGACACAGAATCAAAAGCAGGCTCCAGGCTCTGAGCTGTCAGCACAGAGCCCGGTGCGGGGCTCGAACTCATGAGCTGTGAGATCATGCCCTGAGCTGAAGTCAGATGCTTAACGCCTCTATTTATTTATTTTTCATTTATTTTTGAGGGAGAGAGAGAGACAGTAGGTAAAGGGCAGAGAGACAGAGAGTGAGAGAGAGGGAGAGAGAAGATCCCAAGTAGGCTCATCAGTGCAGAGCCCAATTTGGGGCTCTATCTCATGAAGCATGAGATCATGACCTGAATCCAAATCAAGAATCAGATGCCTAACCAACTGAGCCACCCAGGTGACCCTCTCATGTATTTAATAACATAACTTTATTACAACTACAAATATTTTTAATGAACTAGTAACGGCACAGGAATTGAAAATATGTCAGCTTTGAATTACCCACTTCACAAGTAATCCTTTGATATTACCGAAGTGGATTCCAAAGGAAACCTATACAGATAGCCAATATGAAGACCAACACTAGGATGTACATGGGGAAAGATGTGCGTAGGGAGAATATATCCTATTTGTGGTGAAAGTGCATCAGCCAAAGAGGTAGCAATTGGTAGAAGGATAGACGAAGAAGAGCAAACCAAACACAGGGAGCCATGTGAGTTATGAAACAGGTGTGAAAGTGCAGAACATAAACAGAGGCGGTGTTCTCTGAACCGAGAGAAAATTCTTTTTTTTCTTCAGGTTTTTAAATTCTAGTTAGTTAACATACAGTGCAAAATTGGTTTCAGGAGTGGAATTCAGTGATTCATCACTTACATTCAACACCCAGTGTTCAGCCCATTAAGTGCCCTCTTAATACCCATCACTCATTTAGCCATTCCCCACCCCCCTCCCCTTCAGTAACCCTCAGTGTTTTTCTCTATAGTTAAGAGTTTGCTTCCCTCTCTTTTTTTCCCCTTCCCATATGTTCATCTGGTTTTTTTTTCTTAATTTCCACATATGAGTAAAATATACTATGTGTCTTTCTCTGACTTATTTCGCTTAGTATCATACACTCTAGCTTCATCCGTGTCATTGCAAATGAGAAGATTTCATTGTTTTTGATGGCTGAGCAATATTCCATTATGTGTGTATGTATGTGTATATATGTATGTATACACATGCCACATCTTCTTTATCCATTAATCAGTCAGTAGACATTTGGGCTTTTTTCATAGTTTGGCTATTATTGATAATGCTGTCATTAACATTGGGGTGCATGTGCCCCTTTGAATCTGTATTTTTGTATCCTTTGGGTAAATACCTAGTAGTCTAATTGCTATGCCATAGGGTTGTTCAATTTTTTAATTTTTGAGGAAACTCCATACTGTTTTCCAGAGTGGCTGCACCAGTTTGCATTCCCACCATCAGTGTAAGGCGGCTCCCCTTTTTCTGCACCCTTTCCAACATCTGTTTTTTTTCTGACTTGTTAATTTTAGCCCTTTTACAGGTGTGAGATTGTATTTCATCATAGTTTTAATTTGTATTTCTCTGATGTTGAGCATCTTTTCATGTGTCTTTTGGCTGTTTGGATGTCTTCGTTGGAAAAAATGTCTGTTTTCTGCCTATTTCTTAACTAGATTCTTTGGTTTGGGGGGGGGGTTAGTTTGATAAGTTCTTTATAGATTTTGAATACTAACCCTTTATCCGATATGTCATTTGCACATATCTCCTCTTATTCCATAGGCTACCTTTCATTTTGTTGACTCTTTCTTCCACTGTGAGGAAGATTTTTATCTGGATGAAGTCTCAATAGTTCATTTTTGCTTTTTTTTCCTTTGCCTCTGGAGATGTGTCTAGTAAGAAGTTGCTATGAGGTTAAAGAAGCTGCTTCCTGTGTTCTCTAGGATTTTTGATAGTTTCCTGTTTTACATTTAGTTCTTTCATCCATTTTGAATTTATTTTTGTGTGGTGTAAGAGAGTAGTCCAGTTTCATTCTTCTGCATGTCACCATCCAGTTTTCCTAACACTATTTGTTGAAGAGACTGTATATTTTTCCATTGGATATTACTTTCTGCTTTACTGAACTTTAGGTAACCATTAACTCTTCTTTAAATATTTAAATATTGGCATATAATTTTTCATAATATTCTCTTATAATTGTATTTCTGTGGTGTTCATTGTGATCTCTTCTCTCTCATTCATGATTGTAATTACTTCGGTCCTTTCCTTTTTCTTTTTGATAAGTCTGGCTAGGAGTTTATTGATTTTATTTATTCTTTCAAAGAACCAGCTCCTAGTTTCATTGATTTGTTTACTGGGTTTGTTTTTTTTTTTCTTTCTATACCATTTATTTCTACTCTAATTTTTGTTTTTTCCCTTCTTCTGCTGGATTTAGGCTTTATTTGCAGTCCCTTTTCTAGCTCTTTTAGGTGTAAGGTTAGGTTGTGTGTTTGAGACTTTTCTTGCTTCATGAGATAGACCTATACTGCTATATATTTCCCTTTTATGACTGCTTTTGCTGCATCTCAAAAGTTCTGGACCATGTGTTTTCATTTTCATTTGCTTCCATGTAGTTTTTTAAATTTCTTCTTTAATTTCCTTGTTAACCCATTCGTTATTTTGTAGGATGTTCTTCGATCTCCATTTTTTTGTGGTCCCACCAACTTATTTCTTATGGTTGACTTCAAGTTTCATAGCATTGGAGTCTAAAACTATACATAGTATAATCTCAATCTTTTTGTGTTTGTTGAAGCCTGATTTGTAACCTAGTATGTGATCTATTTTGGAGAATGTTCTATGTGCACTCAAAAAAAAATGTGCATTCTGCTTTAAGGTGAAATGTTCTGAATATATCTGTTAAGTCTATCTGCTCTGGTGTGTCATTCAAAGCTATTGTTTCTTCTTGATTTTCTGCTTAGATGATCTGTCCATTGGTTTAAGTGGGATGTTAAAGTCCCCTACTATTATTATATCATTATCAATGAGTTTCTTTATGTTTGTTGTTAATTTATTCATTTTCTGTGTGTTTCCAAGGTGGGGGCATAAATATTTATAATTATTAGATCTTGTTGGAAAGACCCTTTCATTATTATAAAGTGTCCTTTTTCATCTCTTATTACAGTCTCTGGTTTAAAATCTAGTTTGTATGATATAAGTATGGCTACTCTGTCTTTCTTCTGACATCCATTACCATGATAAATCGTTCTCCATCCCCTCACTTTCGGTCTGTAGGTGTCTTTAGGTCTAAATTGAGTCTCTTGTAGGCAGCAGACTGTTTTGTTTTGTTTTGTTTTGTTTTGTTTTAATCCATTTGGATACTCTATGTCTTTTGATTGGAACATTTAGTTTATTTACATTCAAAGTGATTATTGATAGATATGAATTTAGTGCCATTGTATTACTTGTAAAGTCATTGTTTCTGGAGATTTTCTCTGTTCTTTTCTAGTCTTTGTTGCTTTTGGTCTTTCTCACTGAAAGAGTCCCACTTAATATTTCTTATAGGGCTGGTTTAGTGGTCATGAACTCCTTTAGTTTTTGTCTGTCTGGGATTCTTTTATCTCTCCTATTCTGTATGACAGCCTTGGTGGATAAAGTATTCTTGACTGCATATTTTTCCCATTCAGTACATTGAATATGTCATCCCACTCACTTCTGGCCTGCCAAGTTTCTTTTCATAAGTCTGCTGCTAAACTTACTTGTCTTCCCTTGTAAATTAGGTATTTCTTTTCCCATGGGATTTATTTTCCCATCATGCTCTTAGGAGTTTTTCTTTATTCCTATATGTTGTATGTTTTACTATGATATGTCATGGTATTGGCCTGCTGTTGTTGATTTTGATGGGAGTTCTCTGTGCCTCCTGGCTTTGGATATTTGGTTTCTTCTTGAGATTAGGGAAATTTTCAGCTATAATTTGCTCAAATAAACCTTCTTCCCCTTTTTCCCTCTCTTCTTCTTCTGGGACTCCTGTGATACAAATGTTATTACACTTTATGGAGTCACTGAGTTCCCTAAGGCTACTCTCATGATTTAATATTTTTCTTTCCCTCTTATTTTGAGCTTCATTATTTTCCATAATTTTATCTTTAATGTCACTTATTCGTTCTGCTTTTTCTATCCTTGTGGCCATTACATCTAGTCAGTTTCACATCTCAGTTTTAGCATTTTTTATTTCAGCCTGACTAGTCATTCATCTCTGTCGTAAGGTTCTCCCTGCTATCTTCTATGCTTTTTTTCAAGCCCAGCTAATATCCTTATGATTGTTGTTTTAAATTGTGAATTACACATATTACTTATATCTTTTTCAATTATATCTCTAGCCATGACCTTTTATTATTCTTTCTTTTGGCATGAATTCCTCTGTCTTGGCATTTTGCTAAGTCTCTGTCTTCTTCTGTGTGTTAGGAAAGTCTGTTATGTTTCCTGCTCCTGAGATAATGGCTTTATTAAGAAGTCACATATTGTCCAGTGCCTGGTGTTTCAGGAAGTGTTTCTTGTATATTCTGTGTGCACTCTGCTGTTGTGTTTTGGCTGCTCTTTCCCTTAGGTCAGTTCCTGCGGAGTTTCTCCTTGCCTACAGTGGGGAGTGTTTGGACCTTGCCCAGTATGTGGCAAGTTTTAATTAGATGTGCTTTGGTCTGCTTGTTAAAAGAGACTAGTTCCTATTTCTACTAGAGCTGATGCTTTGTTGCACTCTAGGCTTAGTAGACTTGGTGCATACTGGGGGTTTGTGCTGGTCTTCTGGGGGAGGGCCCCACTGCTGCTGTGGCTTTCAGTCTTACTTGCCCTGGTTAAAAAAAAAAAAAAGGCACCTGCAGAATGTAGAAGGGCAGGGCTCAGTGTAAGTGGCTCAGGCCTGCACTGTGGTCCCTGTGTTGCACTCTGAAGTCAGTTTGTGATGATGGGCAGGGGATGAAAATGGTGTCAGCCCATTTTCTCATCCCTAGAGAGGGAGTTCTCACCCACCACTGTCCAGGAAGCCATCACAGTGGAGCGAACAGTCTCCTCTCATGTGTCTCAGACATCCCTCAGATCCCTGCATTCACGTGCTTCTGTCTGAGCCTGTTTGCTCACCCAGCGGCACAGTGCTCCTGTGTTTTATTCCAGGTACACTGGCTGAGTTTCAGAACTCCAAATTTTCGGGACCTGGCGTGGCACAGACATACACAGAGTCTCTGGGGGAGGGTCTCCCTGCACTGTGGCTGGGCCCATTTGTCCCAGAAAGGCAGTTGCATGAAGACTCAAAGGCTTGGAGTTTAGAGTAAAGCACAGCAAAAAACTGGCATCCAGATTAGTGGCCCTCAGTAGGCATTTCTGCTCTCATGCTAATGAACAGGGCCCCTCAATGTTGCCCACTGGCTCTTTTGTCCCCAGTGAGGCGGTGCCACCTCTCCCAAATGCATGCCAAAAAGGGAACTGTCTCTCCCAATGTGACCCAGGGGATCTGCAGACCATGCTATCTGCTCCTGGATCTCTGCTGTCCTTCTCCACAGAAGCACAGCTACACCTGTCAGCTTCCACATCTTCCATGGTGTAGACTTCTAAAACTTCAGTCTTTGAGCTTTACTGCTTGTAAAAACTTGTGATAAACACCCCCTCTCATTTTCCCAGTCAATGGTTTTGAAAAAGTGTTTTTCTTCTGCCATCACCTGTGCACTGCTGTCTCTCTCACTGTCTCTCTCTTCCGTCCATGATACAGGGCTCCCTCCCCTACACAGCATCCACAATTCTTTTCTTCCCTAAATCACATCTCTGCACCTTGCACCTTCCATGATGTTGCCTCTTTTCTCCCTCTAGTTGTGCAGTTTTTTCTCTCAGTCCTCAGATTGATTTCTTGGGTATTGGGAATGATTTGATATTTATCGAGCTGTGTTCAAGGGAAGAGGCAAGCATAGGGTCCCCCTACTACTCTGCCGTCTTAATTCCTCACTCTGAGAAAACTCTTGACGGGGGAGTATGAGACTTTTGTTTGGGCAAGGAGATTGCAACAAGCTAATTTGATTCTCTTTATTATCACAAAGTAAGTTTTAAAAAGTCATACAACATTTTTGGAATGGAAAAGATGAAGATTAAGTAATATAATCAGACGATAACCATGCATTAAATAGTTCGTATGAAAATTTGATTTAAAAGACCTTAGTTCCAAAACAATTATGAAATGTAAGACATTTCGGTGAAATACTTTATGATAATGAGTACATATGTGTTTTGAGTGTGAGAGAGAACCTATAACAAGAGGAGAGGAAGAATGAGGAGAGGCAGGAGACACAGTAGGCAAGGGGAGGAAAGAGGAAAGAGAGCACTTTTTCAGACATAGCTGAACTGAGTCAGTGACCTCAAAATTCAAGCAGAGGGGACATCATTTGGAGATTATTTACAAGTTTCCCATCAGTCTAAAGGTATGATCCATCTTATGGGAGCATGCATACATCTCCAGATTAGAAGAAAACCTAGGTCTTATTATTCACAATTGAGACCTTGGGCTTTTGAGTCAGGCAGATTTAAAATTAAATCCTTGCTGTCTTGTCTATTTGCTGTGTGAACCAGAGAATTTTTTTAAACTTAGGGTCATCTTCTCAATATTTTATTTTTCTACATTCTTTAAACAAATTCATAATCCAGTCTCTTGTTATCTTTCCAAGGCCACTCCCCCAGTCCAAAGTACCCCATCCAACCACCCCTATAGTTCGCCCAAATTATTGTAGTCCTGCCACCTACCATCTCCCACGTTTTCCTTGGTTTACTTTCCATCAGTTCTTCAGCCATGAGGGTGATTTTGTAAAACCCTAAATCAAATGATGCCATGCCTCTGTTCAAAATCTGCTAATGACTTCCCATTTCACTCAGCATAAAACCCGAAGTTCTCATTCTGACATAAGAAGTCATATATGATGCATACATTTGAGCCCTAGTCCTTGGATATTTCTCTGAACTTGCCCTCTGCTGTCCTGCCCTGTGCTGTCACTGTTCTAGTCACACTGTATTTCCTGTACTTCCTTGAACACCTCAAGCACATGCTGTCTTCACGGCCTTTGCACTTGTTGCTTTGTCTACTTAAATTATTCTTTCTCTAACTAGCTACATGGCTAGTGTTTTCAGGCCGTTACTCAAAGGTGTTATCACGATGAGTGGTCTGACCAATCTGTGTAGAATTTCAATTCCTGCCACACTCTTCCTATCCCCTTTCTTGCTTCATTTTTGGCTGATGCATTTTTCATTAATATGGTATATATTTTAGTTGGTGTATAATATATATATATATATGTTATATAGTTTAGTTTAGCTTGTGTTATTCCCTCTCCGTTCCCACTGCAATATGAGTGCCATGAATGCACATCTTTGCTTATTGAGAATTGCAGAGCCTATTACAGAGCCTGGTGTATGGTAGCATTCAATAAATATTTGCTGACGAGCAAATGATTCAAGAAATGAACCTCTCTCAAAACTGGAATATTTCAGGATAACCTCCTTAAGGCATGATAAAAATTACATGAGATAATATTTATTCAGTGTTTAGCATAGTACCCAGATGTATTGGTTGAAATGAAAGATCATTAAAATTAATTTCACCTTTGTAAAAACTTTTTTATATATGGTTATTAGAAAATTCAAACTAACGTGTATACCTTGTGTTATATTTCTATTGGACAGCACTCATCTGGAACCTTTGAGATTCCACATGAATTCTCTCATGGTGGAAACCCAGGTGCATCGTGGGATAGTAATCAGATTGTATGGAGAATTTTGAATAGCTAGAACTTAGTGAAGAAAAGTAGGAATAAGAGTTGGAGGTATGCCACTCAGTTTGGAGCAGGAAGCAGAGGGCACATTATACCAAGATGATATAAAGATGTTTGTTGGGGTGCCTGGATGGCTCAGGTGGTTGAGTGTCTGACTTCAGCTCCAGATCATAATCTCACAATTCGTGGGTCTGAGCCCCATTCGGGCTCTGTGCAGACAGTTCACAGCCTGGAGCCTGCTTCAGATTCTTTGTCTCCCTCTATCTCTGCTCCTTTCCTGCTCATGCTCTGTGTGTCTCTCTCTCAAAAATAAATAATTAAAAAAAAAAGATGTTTGCTAACAGGATTATTTATGAAGGTATGGGCCAAGTGTAGAGATACCATAAGGAGCTTTTCAGTATATACATAGGTCCAAAGGGTTGAAGGGAAGGAGTAGTTACTAGAACCTGAAGGGAGAGAGAGCCACATAGAGAGGCCATGTTGTTAATGGCAGTTACCACCTGTTAAGGCTCACAGTAAGCCCAAAGGAGACTGTACAGACAGAGAAGGAGCCAGGAGAGTAAATACCCTGCCTTCATTCTCCTCTCTCTCTGACCAACTTCAGGCTTCTCATTGCCTGAACCAAGAGGAAGCCAAAGTAAAAGGAGTTCTTTGTGGTTATCTATACAGTCCAGCCTCAACAGGGCAGACGTATGGAAGGGTAGGGGATCTCAAGGAATAAATAGAAATTATCTGGCAAAGAGACGCTCTTATTTTTCCTACAATAATGACTCTCCCAAGAGCTACAGACTGCCTTTAATTTCCTTGTGTCTGATGTTAGCCCCTCATGCATGTAGGCACTGAACAGAAATGTCCAAATATGTGCCTTCTAGCTTGTGAATCAGCATATAACATGGAATGTGAGTAACCAGTAATAATAAAATCACAATTCCATTCAAATAAAGTTCATATCATCTCTGAGTTGGAGACTAATTCCTTTATACATAATAATTGGAAAGAACTGGGTCTATTCCATAGGTAACCCCAAATGAAAATGCTCTACCCTGTGGAGTCTCTATAAGGCCATTTAAGTGTTCATCAACAGATGTACAAGTGTTCCGTCAGTATGAATTCTCTGAAGAGTCAGTTAGACGTACCTGTCCCTCTTCCCAAGCTCCAGCTGAGAAACTGCTGGAGCACCAGAAGCAGGAAGTGGCCTGCACAAAGACATACTGTGAACTGCTATCAGGGCGGTGATTACAATTTCAAGTTCCTGCCTTCAGCTTAGATGGATTGACTGCAAAGGCCTCCAGAGAGAAGCCACAGCTGGCTGGCAACCTTGGCCAAATGCAGCAGGGTCTGGTCTGGTTTACCCTGGGTTGCCTGAAAGATTTTCCTTGGCAATCCAGGACTCTCAGAAGAGCAGGCTTTTGCCTGGGCTGATTACGGTAGACCTAATCCAAAGCCCCTCCCAGCAAAGGGCAGCCTTCCTGGAAGATGGTCAGGTAGTTTGTTTCATTGCACTTCTCCTGCTTCTGTTTCTTTGATAAAGTCACACACTGATCTGCAGCCAAACACATTGCTGTTGAGGGGGAATCACAAATTAATGAAATGTGCTTCAGCATTTATTGCTACATGGAAAATGTGTTGTACCGGCGAGCAGAAAACACCACGGTGATTACAGTTAATAGAATCAGGACTCCCTGATGTTTCCCTCAAACTGTCCTTGTTCGCATGGCTACAGAAACACTCGGCCAATTTGGAACTCCTGACACTGGAGAGCTCAAACCCAATGATGACTCCAGTAAGAGCTCATTTCCATCATTATATATCATTATCTCTTCTGAAAATGTATCAGCTTAATATTTGGTATCTCTTAACACAAGTCTGACACTTTCTTTGTGCATATGTCAGAATAATTTAAAATTACGGAACGGCAAACCATATCAGGTTAGTAGTGTTCACCCATCCACACCTGTTAGAGGATCAAATGTGCTGATCTGAATTTTCTGAAAAGGACAAGCAGGTACTATTGGGCAAAGCACTTTTCAATATAAATAATAGGTTAATTTCATTTGGTTATGTAATAACACTTGTTAGTCCTTCCTTTTAAAGAGCAGAGTAAATATATTCAAAGCCTCCTTTGAATGGTTATTATAGTCTATATAAGAATAAAAACAAAACAAAAAATATATGAAGTCCTGTTCTCAAGAAGTTGATAGTCTGGTGGGAAGGGCAGGGTTTTTTGTTTTGTTTTGTTTTGTTTAATGTTTATTTTTGAGAGAGAGACAGAGAGAGACAAAGCATGAGCGGGGACGGGACAGAGAGAGAGGGAGACACAGAATCTGAAGCAGGCTCCAGGCTCTCAGCTGTCAGCACAGAGCCCAGTGCAGGGCTCCAACTCGCGAACCATGAAATCATGACCTGAGTTGAAGTCGGACGCTTAACTGACTGAGCCACCCAGGTGCCCCTAGGGCAATTCTTGATTTAGTCATCAGGTATACACTGAGTGCCAGCAGTGTGCGAAGCTCTGCCCTAGCAGCCAGCGATACAGGAAAAAATGAGACTGTGCTTGCCTTCCAGGTGCTGGCAGTCTAGCTCTAGCTGTTTTTACTTTAAACAAAATAGGAGGGGCATCTAGGTGCCTCAGTAGGTTAAGCATTGGGCTCTTGATTTCAGCTCAGGTAGTGATCTCACAGGTCGTGAGAGCGAACCCCCTGTGTTAGGCTTGGTGCTGACAATGCAGAGCCTGCTTGGGATTCTCTCTCTCCCTCTCTTTCTGCCTCTCTCCCCCCCCCCCCACTCTCTCTCTCCATCTCAAAATAAATAAATAGTTAAAAAAAAAGATGCCAAAAGCAACAAAAATATTTTTAAAAAATAAATATTTAAACTAAATAGAAAAACTGTCTTGGGGCAGGTTTCTTGTAACCAGACTCAAATGGGAGTTTATATGAAGAAGGTTTATTGGACAGTGTGTGATTGGGAACAAATTCTTTATGAAAATGGTGTCAGCAGGATTGGATAAGACGAAACTGAGGCCACTGGCAATTTTATAGGCTACAACAAGAATGGCCTTTAGAGTTGACCTTTGATCTTCAGGCAAAGCCCCATGCCCTGGAGAGGGTTCTGAACAGTAGATGAGGCAAAGGCATGAGAAGGAAGCAGCTGGAAGCCATCAGCAATGTTCTCTGCAGCTGATGGCCTGAGCGGCTCATCCAGAAGGCCAGAGCTGGGTGACATAGACAGATCTAGTATAGTTCACCATGTTGCTTAAATCCATTTGTTTCTGATACGTTCATCCTATCTATGAATAGCTTCCCTGGGGTTGTTGTTGGACCCCTTTCTTGGTGAGACTTAGGAGAGAAAGGTACTCGAGCGAACTGCAGCTCTCTCCACTGCGCCTGGACTTAAGCTTGCAGCTGAGCCACTGGTCACCATATCCTTCCCAGCCTGTAGCAGCAGCACCTGTGCATTTACCAGTCACAGTCAGAGGGGAGTACCCAGAGTCCCCTCTCTAATCACCAAATTCCAGATATACCCTTCTCTGCCCTTTTATGTAACAGCAGCCCTATCTCCTTCTCATGATCAGGGTCAATTACCTCTGCCAATAGGTGCCTTCTTTTCTTGTCCCTGGATCTCTTGGCACGAGGGACCAAACAGCAGCCTTGGCTGTAAGTTCAAAGAGATATTTACTGTGCCCCTGAGACCGCATACCCTAGAGCTGCTGCAACAAGAAACACAAATTCCCCAAGGGGGTACTTGAAATGACAGTATATGGGTGACCTGTATCCTTGGAATTTGTAGCCAGATAGTTTATCTATTCGATACAGAGAACTGTATCATTTTAGTTGATTTACCGTGTATGCTTCATCACGGAGGTCAGAATCTTATCCTCACTCTCTGGCTTCTGAGTAGAATAGTATGTATTAAAACAAGGAGATACAATGGTCAGGTGCACACTGCCACACCTCCTTTTGCTGTAGAGTGGGTGACTTGTGTCCAGTACAATGTATGTGAGGTCCTATGTCAGTGAATCTCTTTATACTGATGATATGTTTATAAGCTAAATAGGTTTATAATAAATCTATACATTAAGTTGAGAAGAATTGATATCTTAACAATAATGAGTCATCCAAACCATAAACTCAGTATATTTCTTCATTTAGTTATGGTTTTAATTTCTTTCAATGATTTCTGTGTAAAGGTTGTATAATTTTTTTACTTGTTTCTGGATATTTGAAGTATTTTGTATTATTTACAGGGTATCTTTTCATTTGATTATTTTTATCTACCTCATCTGTAGACATATAATTACTATAATTATTTCATACAGATAAAATTGTCAACACACTAACTTCACTTATCAGATCTAATAGTTTTACTGCAGATTCTTCTGGGTTTTTTATATGCACAATTGTGTAATGTGTGAGTAATGACAATTTATGTCTTTCTTTTTTACCCTTATACGATTTTCCCCTTGATTTATCCCAATGGGCTTAGAGCATTAGGACAATAATGAATAAAAGTAGTGAGAATGAACATCTTTATTTTAGTCAGCATCTCCAGGGAGAAGCTTTAACATTTTTACTATTCAATGTGATATTTACTGTAGGGTTTCCTAACTTTTATCAGATTAAGGATGTTTCCTTCTCTTCCTAGTTCACTAAGAGTTTTTATCATAGATGGGTATTAAATCTGATCAACTGATTAATCACATCCTTTGAGAAGATCATAGGCTTTTTCTCTTTTATTTTGTTAATGTGATAAATGATATTTATTGATCTTTTTAAATTATATAAAATCTTGGATTCCTGGAAGAAACATATTTAGATAGATATACCTGATGACATAATTGGATGAGGTTTTTCTGAGTCTTGAGATGGGTATAAGGATATTTTGCATGTAGGAGTAACAAAAGTAGTTGTGACCAAGAGAGTAAATTATTATAAGTGAAATTTAGTGCTATTTCTCCCTTCTCTCTATCTGCTTCTCCACAGTAATATTAGTTGTCCACATAGTTCTCATTCTCTCATTGACAATGCACAGTACTTGCCAACTCCTATCCTTTGGACTTTGCCTAGTGGCTTTGTTGAATGGGTTTTTTGTGTGGTTGTATGGAAAAAAATTGAAATATGCTTGCATAGTTGATTTTTCTCACTTATGCTTCTGTCACTATTAAAGAAGAAGATAGTCTGGGTAACTGTCACCCATCCAGCCTGGTCTACAGCATGAAAGGGGAAAAGTAGAGCTACCCCTGCTGATGTACATACATGCAACCCAAAACAGAACTACTCCAGCTGACCTGCAGACCTATAACCTAAGGCAAAGCTATTCCTAGCCAACTTATAGATTGTGCAGTAAAGAAATAAATGTGCATTGTTGTATCCTGTTGAGTTTTGATTGCTTGTTATGTGGCATAA